>NC_091784.1:40918438-41221469 GCF_029378745.1 Bos indicus | reverse complement strand
TAATCTGTTTTCACACAGTGTAGTACACAAATATGTGTGTGAGCCGAGTGTAAAGCAGCCTTCCTTTACTTTTTTTTTTTTGGCTCTTGGTAATTCCTTTTAGTGAGGATTTATCTAATACTGCTTGAATCTTCTCTTCTTGTCATCGTGGTAGTCTTATTATTTGAGTAGGATTTTGATGACTGTGTTTGAACATAAATATACAGCAGCAGAAAATGTGTACACCAAATTCATAATTGTTCATGGATTTATTATATCTAGAGAAATGCCATCTTTAATATTTTCTAGTGTTTTACAAATTCCATTAGAATACTAAGGTTTAAAAAACTAAAGATAATTTATTCTTTCTTTTCAGACTTTCAAAGGAAAACACAAGATTTAAAATTCACTAATTTTTAGAAAATAAAAGCATTGCATTTATTTTTTAAACTAAAACACTCTGCAGTGTGAATTATAGTTTTGAAACATGTAATTAGGAAAAACAGTATTTATTAACAATTGTATACAATTGGTTTTTCTCCCTAGAAGGCATTTTATTTTTTTAACTTTTTATTTTTATATTGGAATATAGTTGATTAATGATGTGTTAGTTTCAGGTGTGTAGCAATGCAATTCATATGCATGTATATGTACAAAAAATTCATATACATACACATTTATATGTATACCTGTATCTATTCTTTGTCAAATTCTTTTCCCACTTAGATTGTTACATAATATTGAGCAGAGTTCCCTGTGCTATACAATAGGTCCATTTTGGTTATCCACTTAAAATATAGCAGAGTGTACATGCCAATCCCAAACTCTCTAACTATCCCTCCCTCCACCCTTCCCCCCTGTAACTGTAAGTTCCTGAGTCTTTTTCTATTGTGTAAATAAATATATAAGTATCATTTTTTAAGATTCTACATATGTGATATCATACTCTTACCCTCACACATGTACAAATACATATACATACACACATATTTGGTAAAGAATCCACCTGCAATGTCAGGAGACCCCAGTTCAATTCCTGGGTCAGGAAGATCCTCTGGAGAAGGGATAGGCTACCCACTCCAGTATTCTTGGACTTCCTTTGTAGCTCAGTCAGTCAGTCAGTTCAGTCATTCAGTCGTGTCCGACTCTTTGCAACCCCATGGATTGCAGCATGCCAGGCCTCACTGTCCATTGCCAACTCCGGGAGTTTACTAAAACTCATGTCCATTGAGTCGGTGATGCCATCCAACCATCTCATCCTCTGTCATCCCCTTCTCCTCCCACCTTCAATCTTTTCCAGCATCAGGGTCTTTTCAAATGAGTTGATTCTTCGCATCAGGTGGCCAGAGTATTGCAGTTTCAGCTTCACCATCAGTCCTTCCAACGAATATTCAGGACTGATTTCCTTTAGTATGGACTGATTGGATCTCCTTGCAGTCCAAGGGACTCTCAAGAGTCTTCTCCAACACCACAGTTCAAAAGCATCAATCCTTCGGTACTCAGCTTTCTTTATAGTCCAACTCTCACATCCATACATGACCACTGGAAAAACCATAGCTTTGACTAGACGGACCTTTGTTGGCAAAGTAATGTCTCTGCTTTTGAATATGCTGTCTAGGTTGGTCATAGCTTTTCTTTCAAGGAGCAAGCATCTTTTAATTTCATGGCTGCAGTCACCATCTGCAGTGATTTTGGAGCCCAAACATATAAAGTCTGTCATTGTTTCCATTGTTTCCTCATCTATTTGCCAAGAAGTGATGGGACCGGATGCCATGATCTTCGTTTTCTGAATGTTGAGTTTTAAGCCAATTTTTTCACCCTCCTCTTTCACTTTTATCAAGAGGCTCTTTAGTTCTTCTTCACTTTCTGCCATAAGGGTGGTATCATCTGCATATCTGAGGTTATTGATATTTCTCCCAGCAATCTTGATTCCAGCTTGTGCTTCTTCCAGCCCAGCATTTCTCATGATGTACTCTGCATATAAGTTAAATAAGCAGGGTGACAGTATACAGCCTTGATGTATTGCTTTCCCTGTTTGAAACCAGTCTGTTCCATGTCCAGTTCTAACTGTTGCTTCTTGACCTGCATACAGATTTCTCAAGAGGCAGGTCAGGTGGTCTGGTATTCCCATCTCTTTAAGAATTTTCCACAGTTTGTAGCTCAGCTAGTAAAGAATCCACCTGCAATGTGGGAGACCTGGGTTCTATCCCTGGGTTGGGAAGGATCCCTTGGAGAAGGGAAAGGCTTGGAGAATTCCATGGACCATATAGTCCATGGGGTCACAAAGAGTTGGACATGTCTTAGCAACTTTCACTTTCACTTTTCACACACATATTTACATTAAGTTCAGAAGTCAAAATTAAATGGAAAGCTATTTTTGAGATGGCTCACTTCCATCTCTAATCCCTTCACTCATTCCCAATATCTCCTTCATTTTTTATTAATTTTTCATAAAAATAGGGAAATGTGTATTTTCTTATACAAGAGATAGTATTGTATATTCTCTGTTCTCCATCTTTTTTTCCCCCACAATATATCCTGCAGATTACTCCATAATATTATATAGAGGCATTCCTTACTCCTTTTTATGGCAGCGTAAATACTGGATAATTTTGCATGTGTATTTCATTAGATACTACAGAATTCCTCTCTATGGGGATTTTGTTTTGTACTTGTATCAACACTGTTTGACATTTTCAGTTACCTCTCAACCTTGCCAGGAGAAAAGGTTTTTGCCAGGTAAGTGGGAACTAGTGTTTCAGTGTAGTTCTAGTTTACAGTTCTCTTATGGGTATGCTGCTGCTAGTCACTTCAGTCGTGTCCGACTCTGTGTGACCCCATAGACGGCAGCCCACCAGGCTCCCCCATCCCTGGGATTCTCCAGGCAAGAACACTGGAGTGGGTTGCCATTTCCTTCTCCAATGCATGAAAGTGAAAAAATAAAGTGAAGTCGCTCAGTCGTGCCCGACTCCTAGCGACCTCATGGACTGCAGCCCACCAGGCCCCTCCATCCATGGGATTTTCCAGGCAAGAGTACTGGAGTGGGGTGCCATCGCCTTCTCTGCTTATGGGTATAGTTGAGCGTTAAAAGTTATTTAACAGCTTTCTTTTCTGTAAACTGTTGGTTCATTTTTTCATTGCCTATATATCTGTCAGATTTTTGGTACCTCTTGCTTCTATGTTTGAAGAAAAAGATTATCTTCTTGGGAGATGAATTGTGAGTATTAAATATAATTTGGTTTCCCATTTGTTTTAGGATGATTTTTTTGGATGTGTGTTTTGAAAAATACCATCTTAAAGTTGTAATCTCATTTGCTCTAGATCTTTATGCATGTGTTCTACATGGATGGGGTAGAGAAGTTAGGAATTACTTTTCATGTCTGCATTCTCTGGCTGCTCACCTTTTGGGGTATATTAATATTTCAAACCACCTGTCACTAACAGTGCATTATTTCAGGTCCTATGTTGATTAATCTTCTCACCAGATAGCAGAAGACCATAGATCCTCTACAAGCTTTTTGTCTATCGTAAACTCATCATTTGTGAAACAGTTGTCTGGTGGTGGTAATTATTTTTGTGGGACAGTATTCCCCTTTTCCCTCTATATTTGTAATGTATTTCCATAGTCTGTGTTCCTTGCATCTCTTGCCTAAAATGGGTTTACAATATTTTTCTACAAAGGGCCAGAACAGAAGTATTTTAGGCTTTGCAGACAATATGGTGTCACAATTGCTCAAATTTGTTTTTGTAATGTAAAGAGGACCTTAGACAATATGTAAATGAAGGTCATGGCTCTGTCAGAGTAAACTGATGGGGAGTGGGGGAGGGAGCAGAGTGGGCAGATTTGGCCCGTGGATGCTAAAGAACCCGCCTGCAATGCAGGAGACACAGGTTCCATCCCTGGGTCAAAAAGATCCCCCGGAAAAGGAAATGGCAACCCACTTCAGTATTCTTGCCTGGGAAATTCCATGAGCAGAGGAGCCTGGTGGGCTACAGTTCATGGGGTCGCAAAGAGTTGGACACAACTGAGCGACTAACACTTTCACTTTTTCACTTTATATTCTGCTGACCCCTTATCTTAGCCATTGAAATTAAACTCCCTTTCAACTTGTTTAACTGCCTACTTCCTTGCCGTCATTTTGAGTAAGTTTAATAAAAATTCCCTTAAATGTAAAATCAGATAGTAGAGTCATGTACCTCCAGGGTATTTAATATACTGTTTGGATGATGATGGCAATAAGATTTTACTTGTTTGGTGCACTATTATTGCAGCACAAATATACAGAAAAATTTTAAAGAAGATCAGAATAACTAGAACGTGCTTTAATTCCTGTTTATTGGATGCTAATGTTGCTGACAATACTCCCTTTGAGGATGAACTTTGCAGAGAGACTGTTGAACCCTGGTACCATCGAACTGTCTGATCTCTCTGTGGAAGTGATAGTTCTGAGAGGAAATGATCTACATCAGAAAGGAGTCCTGCCACACTCTTGTAGTTGTTATTGTCCTCAGCTAAGGGTAAACTTAATAATAATGGCTTCTATGAGTTAAAGAAAATTGAAACGGGTAGAATATGTAAAACGTAGTTAACTGTTGAGTCAGTATGGAAGTCCTGATCATTTCTGGATATTACAAAGAGAAGAAAGTGTTTTCAAACCTCTCCTTCCCTGAAAGACAGAAAGTTTTGTTTACCCACTATTGACAAAGATATTTGTCCTCCTGTTAGACTAGTATTTAAATGAACATTTAAAAATCACCTGTTGCCCAGCTCACTTTTGTGGGAAACATTTATTCAGTTCCAGATTTAATCAGAGGGGTTTAAAATCCTGTACCTCGTACCATCACGTTTCCATCCAGTTTTCATGGGGTTGCAGAAGGGCAGTTAGTAATAGGGTATTAGGGGATTGAGTGAAATTAATAATTTGAGAATTAAAAGCAGCCTGGAAGAATTTGAATCGTGGGATGGTAGAGTTGAAGGGATAAACCAGTAAGGACAGGAGGAAAGGAGGCCCATTGGAAACTCTCTGAGACTTTGGCAGTCTGTCATTTGAACCTAAGCATGTGCCCTTGACCTTGCCAGCCCAATCTTTGCTTCTATTCATTTCTACTCCTAGAAGCAAAAAGGAGCCTGGTATGACCTGGCAGCTCATCTGTATCTTAACACTTTGTTTCAAACTTGTCCAAGTTTTTATGAGAACCAAATGAGACAATTAATGCAGAGCTCTTAGAACAGTACTTGACACAAGTACTGTAAGAGCTGAATAAAAGTTAGCTATTACACATACAATTTGATGGCTGTTAAAAATGTAAATATTACTCCTTGTTTCTTCTATTTTATACATAAAAGTTAAGACTTCTGTACTTCTATGAAATTGTGTTGTCCCAAATTTTTCTGTGTCACTGCACTGCTTCCTCATACCTCATTTAATAGTGTAAGTAGTTTGACTGAAGCGCAGTGATGCTCCTTTGTTCATGTACCATGTACATATGTTTCCCCGCTACAATGGCAGAGTTAGGTAGACGAGACAGAGATTATGTAGTCTGCAGAACAAAACTTATTTACTGACTGTATGTTATAGGAAGAACTTGCCAACGCCTGATATATAGGGCCTTCTGATCCAAAGTAAAAGTGAATATAAAGCACTCAGGTGACAGTTTTCTGAAACCATCATTTAGTCTTCATTTCTCTTAATCTCATTGAAACAAATGATATTGTATAAAAGGGGATAGCACAAAATAAGATGTTTATTTAGGTTTTTATTTATGTTATCAAAGAGCTGATCTTGAATTACTGTAAATTATTAAAAAGATAACCAATTGCAGTACACTATGTGAATTAATTTAAATGCTTGAGGTTTCTTTTTTTTTCATAATAGATGAAAACTGGAACCTATAAAATTTGTGGTACATTTCTCTCCACTTACTAAGAATAAATACATGTATGCCGTGTAGTGATTTGCTTTCATAAGAATTAGAATTGCAGGGCAGCGCTGAGCCTCATCAGCTCATGGTACCAACTCAGAACATTATTCCAGACATGAGGAGTCAGTGGTATCACCTTCATCCACAGGAGACAGCATGTTGCTTCCCACTGAGGAGGACTTTAGGGACCAATCTTTGTTTTGAAATGTATCATTACTAAATCAGAATCACTTAGATTCAGAGTCATAATAAAGACTACGAACATAGGTCTAAGATAAAATTTGATTTAGATCTGACTTTAAATTGAAATATATATGTGCCTTCAGAGAATATGGTTTTGATAGTGGGATTATTAATTTCCCCAAAGTGAATCTGCTTCTTGAGTACATGGGTTTTCAGAGCAGTCTCCTTACTGGCAGGGGAATTTCAGACAAGTGGTGTTTTTCAGACAGCAAGGCAGATGGCTCTTTTTCTTCAGTACAGGGTGTGCCAACCAAAAGAGACAGCTACACAAATGTTAACCCCTGAGGGAGTGAGAAGACAATTGCTGTCAGTTGTTCTTTATAAGTCTGTAGCTTGACTTCAGAATGGTGTGGGAAAAGAGATCTTTTAAGAAAAGTATGCATTAAATGCACAAGTGCAGCCTGTAATCTCAGTTCTCACTAAAATAGTGGAAGATGATGTAATATAAAAAGGAAACAAACTCTTAGGTCTGATGTTTCTAAGATATTGTGGCGGCATGCTGCTTGGGCCTGATAGATTGCTTCCCAATTTCTGTTAAAACCTTCGTGTAGTTGACAAACACAGGCAACTGAACTATAGAGCAAATGCCATACGCTAAGGTCTGGGTAGGAGCTTTCCAGATGAAGCTGGTGGAATGGATTGAGACTAGTCAGGGATTATATCGGGGAAGGCAATGGCAGCCCACTCGGGTACTCTTGCTTGGAAAATCCCATGGATGGAGGAGCCTGGTAGGCTGCAGTCCATGGGGCTGCTGAGTGTCGGACACGACTGAGTGACTTCACTTTCACTTTTCACTTTCATGCATTAGAGAAGGAAATGGCAACCCACTCCAGTGTTCTTGCCTGGAGAATCCTAGGGAGGGCGGAGCTTGGTGGGCTGCCGTCTATGGGGTCACGCAGAGTCGGACACAACTGAAGCGACTTAGCAGCAGCAGCAGGGATTATATAGCACAAGTTCTGCTTCAGAACTATCAGTAGAACAGGCCCCACCCAATGTAGGATAGAGTTTGAAGATTGGGAGCACATGTTAAAGATTTAAGAGACTTGAAAATTGGAAGCATGTGGGTTATGTTGAGTGGAAAAGTTTGCTGCCTGTAGATTTTGAGTCCGTCAAATCCGTGGCCTTAACCTGTTGCTTTCCCATCTCCACTAGTTCATTTCCATTCATCTTCCTCTAAAACCCAACTCCCAATGTTCAGCCCAGGAGCAGGAGCTAGGTGAAGGTGGCTGAGGGCACCCTACCCTGCATGTCACTTAAAGAAAAGTAGCAAGAGCTGTGGGTGCCCATGTGTTTCATATATTATGTACAGTGTGCATGACAGCTGACAGGAGTGCCTACTAGATCAGGAAGAGTTTCTGTCTCCACATGATCACATTAGAAGGAATGTCTAGTTGCCCATCAACAGTTGAGCTGAGAGTAGAACACATCTAATTTCAATCTGAGTCTTAGTCTGAGAGGGGGAACCTGCCAACATTTAGTGGACATTGAGGGGACTAAGGACACGTTACCTTGTCTGCAAGAACGTTAGATTTAAATAGCTCTGTCCTCTACAAAACTTGTATATGGAAGATGTCTATCGTGTAGTTTGTGAAAAGATTCTAGAAAATAAGGGAAATTAAATCATGACTTTGAAGATATAGTATATCTTTCTGAAAATGATTGCATGTAAGAAACACATTTAGTATAAATATACAACAATTTAGTGTCAGTTTCCTGGGATCTTAAAAGGCTATGACCTTGAGTAAAAAGGAAACCAGAGAGCCCTAAGGAGGAACAGGATGAGATAAAAGAAGAATTGTCAAAGCTGGTTGAAATAAAAGAATGCAAGAAAAAAAATTGTGATAAAATTTAAAATTTGTATTAAGGCAATCAAAAGAAGCTTTGAGATTCCAAAGCATGGAGAAGTATTATGGACAACAAGCTTGAGAACAGAAGGCAGAGAAGAAAAGGACAAAGATAGGTAATGGGAAGTAGATATGGAAGGTAGATCTTCAACCCAAGAGGTGTTGCATAGCAGGAAACTAGAGCAGTTATCAGGGAAGTCATGAGTGAGCTTTCCCATGCCAGAAAAGAAAGTGAGTAAAACTCAAAGGGCATCCTGAGAAGCAGCCAAAAATAATGAAGACGAGTTCCTACTTAGGCTATTCTGGCAAAATATTTGAACTTTAAGGATAAAGCAAACCCAGGAAATAAAGGAGGTTACTAACAAGGCAACACTCTAAGTCTGTGGCTCTGTGATTGTGTTCAGCCCCCCCCCCCTCTCTCTCTCTCTCTCTCTCTCTATATATATATATATATATATACACACACACACACACACACACATAAAATCTTATTTTTAAATGACTATTTTCAGATGTAAAATAAGAGCATTCATGTTCCATCCCTCAAAAAGCTCCTTAGATACATATTTTATCCATGGAAGAGACCACTCTTGGATTTTAGGTTGTTGTTTTTTTTTTTACTTTGAAAGGAGAACATGGAGTTGTATAGCCTCCTGATGTTTATGGCGTATCCTTTGATTGGAGGTTAGAGTACGGGCTAACAGACTAGCTCAACTGAAAATTCACCACCCAAACACACAACCCAAAATAATCCAGCTATATGTCCTTTATAAAAAGCTATGTGCCAAATAAAATGACTCAGAAAGGCTTAAAGGAAAGAGACTGGTAAATGTACACAAGGAGAATATAAGTTCCCTTACCCTAAGACAGCATTAAAATGGAACAAAAGTAGTCATGAAGATGAAACGGATAAGCCACAAGAAAGAAGTGACGTTAATTTTTATGGGATAAATTACATCACAATAAACATCAATCACTGGGAACACAAAGGAAAGCAAAGGGTAATGAGACACTGATGCTTCTTCTTGGCAGATTGTTAGACAAGAAGGCAGGATGGTTGAGGGTATGGATATTCTAATGGCAAGCTAAGATGCATGTCGAAAGCTTTACCCTGAAAACAGAGATGATTCCTTCTTAGGGCCCCAGAGAATTCTTTTTTCTAGATCATAAAATCTAAACTTACAACAAACTGAATATAATAGAAAATGCATTCGCTAGCCACAGTGAAATTTCAAAAACATTGTACATGAAAATTTAAAACAAAAAGTGCTGAGTTCTCCCCCTCTACCCTGCTTCAAGCCATTTCCTAAATAACTCTTGACTGAGTTAAAGAGAAAAGCAATACTAAGATTACAAAACATTTAGAAAAACTGTATAATGGAAAGTGTATGTTAATGCTGAGATGTGATCAAAGCCATACCTAGAGGAAAATGAATGTACTTAAATACTGACATTTCTTAGCAAGAGGGAATAAAAAGCATTTCAGCTCAGACCTAAAAGAAAAAGGAAAGTTATTAAAAATGTGCTCTAGAAAACAGTACTTGATAAGCTTGTTGTCACATAGGAAGGACTTCACTGTGTCGTGGGGAGTACCGGTGTCTGCGTCCGGGCAGAGCTGCGTCTCTCCCTCCCCACTGCCTCACCTCCCGTCCCTGTCTTTTGCAGAGTTTTCTTTCCCTGTTCTGTCTCGGGCTGTAACAGCCACACCTGGAGCTCTCCCCAGGTCAGCCATCTACTTTGAGCTGCCCTTTCACTGCCACAAGGAGGGCAGGGGTTATGGGCGGGGAGCTTATGAGTCCGGCTGTTCTCAGCTCCACGTTTTCATCAGTTTATTGTCGAGCCACTCTTGTTTTCTGTATTTGTTGGCTCTGAGCTGGGAACTTCTTTTGGCTTCTCTGAGAACTGCTCTTGCCTTCTGTTTGGGGCCACAGTTAACATTGCTCGGTCTTCCAGGAATCCCTCATGTTTTCAGTCCTGCAATTTTTCTGGTTTCCAGGCACCCTATAAAATATTTAATCTGTTGATGGCACCATTTTTGGGTCCAGAATTCTTTAATAACAACAGTCTTCTGTCAGTGCATGAGGCCTTTGGTGGGAGAGAGAACAGACACGTGTGCACAGATGCCCTGCTTTTTTGGCTTTTGTTTTTGTGGTGTGTTATCTCCTTGAAGTTCTTTAAGTGCTTACTTTCAAATTTCTTCTGTTTGCTGAACTAACAGTTAGTGAGGGGTTGGGAGTGTGCACCTATCCCTGTTGTACACGAGGAGACACTGAAGTCACAATAAGGATTCAGACCAGGCTGTCTGACTTCAAGTCCATCCCAGCGGCTTCACTGACTTTTCTGGGTGTTAGTTGGGTGCCTCTTTTTCATGCCATTTCTTTACCTCAAACACCCAGTGTTTCTTGTATTCCTGTTCACATCTGTAGGTAATGATCAATGACGGAGTGTATTTCTTTAGCTCAAGTGAGAATTCCCCCCTCACCCCATGGCAAATACAGGTTCAGCACAAGGGCTCAACTTCAGATGACTTTTCAGGGGCCAGGAGGGGCTGCTGTGGGGCAGGGGTTTTCCTGAGCTTCCCGCTGGGGGAGGCAGCCCTGCCCATTTCCTCTGTCCCTTTGTGCACCTGGCTGTCTTCCCGGTTAGCAGGCTGTGCGCATGCCCACCCACCCCTCCCCTGGGGCAGACATCAGAGTTAAGCGGTTGAGGTAGGGAGACTCACTCAGCACTCCTACCCTCCAGTTAGTTATTTGGCCAGTTGTGTGTGGCCAGCTCCCTCCCCTCGCCTGCACTGTACTGATAATGGGATTATTCTGAGCGTCTGCTGGGAAACTTGTCAACTGTCACAGGTTCCTTATGTTTCCTTGGATTTGCCATTGTGTTCTCATCAATTTTAGTTTTTCCAGAAATTCACTCATCTATTCCACAAATGTTTATTGTGGAGGGCAAATGTGTTGGGCCTTAGAAAATTAAGGTGAACAAAAAGAGAAACCGCCCATCGTGATGGAGTTTATACATAGTTGTGTGGAGAAGATGGGCATTAAACAGATGACTGACTTACAGGAAGCTCATGTTCTGTGAGGAAAAGGTGCAGTGTGCTTTGGGGACACATGAAAGGGCTACTTACTGGGAGAGGGATTGTTGTAGAACTCTACCTGGAGTCAGTGACAGTTGACCTGAGCTCTGGGAAGAGAAAGAAGACCTAAGAGATGAAAGGTAAGGACAAGAGTGTTGCCAGCAGAGGGAAGAGGAGGTGGAGAGACCTTACAGGTGAGGGTAAACATGGTCTACTGGATATTTCCTCTTGCTATTGCTATGTTTATTTTCATTATATATTTATTCTCCCATTTCATGAAGTGGGGGAGAGAGAAAAAGTTTGATCAGTTAGTTGTCTTAATTGAAACAAGAAGTCTCAAAGAATAATAATCTGGGAAAATTTTTCTGATATAAGCAATAAATGAAACATAAAAAAACTTACATATTGTATGTGCTGTGCTATATATAAATGAATATGAAGGCACTATTCCAATACCAGGGCTTCTCTCATAGCTCAGTCGGTGAACAATCTGCCTGCAATTCAGGAGACCCAGGTTCGATTCCTCGGTTGGAAAGATCCCCTGGAGAAGGAAATGGCAATCCACTTCAGTATTCTTGCCTGGAAAATCCCATGGACAGAGGAGCCTGGCAGGCTATAATCCACGGGGTCACAAGAGTCAGATACAACTTAGTGACTAGACCACCACCACCACTATACCAATACCAAAAATATTATCCTTATTAGGTGGGATGATGTGATTTTTTATGACCTTTTTTATACTTTTCTATTTGATTTTCAGCTTTCCTATGAGTGTGGATTGCTTTTGTAGTCAGAAAAAAAATTTCTTAATGTCTAATTTATGGTTTGACTTATAAGCCCAAAAAAACAATTGCTAAGTAATTTTGAGAGAGCAAGCTTTAAATTAAATTTTTAAAGTTAGGACATGTATGGCAGTTTTTAAAATATGCCATGAAGGAGCCAGGCTGCCTCTCCCTGACTTACTGTTCTTTCAGTGTGGCTGTTGGCATCACAGCAACGAGGTGGCTGCTGCAGCTTTAGACATTTCGTCTGTATCCAGGCAGGGCAAAGGAGGCGGGGCATTTCAGCTGGGTGTGTCCCTTTTTATCAGAAAATAAGCAGCTGTCACAGAAACCTCACCTGTTGGACTCCCGTTTGCCTGTCACTGGTTAGAACTGTGTCACAGAGCTGTTTGTAGTTAACTGTAAGGAAGCCTGAGATAGCAACTTTTTTGTTCTTTGTTTTTAAGCCAGAGCACATTGCTCTTCAAAACGAAATAGGGTTCTATTAATAAAAGGATGAATGGATATTGGTTAGGCAACTTGCTGTGTCAGCTACAGGAATGGTTGCTTATAGATGGTAATAAAAGTCAGGAGCATGATTAAGACTACTCAGAGGGAGTATTCAGAGTAAGAAATGAGAATCGGTGAAAGAGCCTGAGGAACTTTAGGATCAGAGGAATGTGTATTCTCCAGCGAGGGCACTAAGAAAGAGGGACTGTGAGAGTGGCAGAAAGGTGATCACCTGATGGGTGTGGCATTTTCTAAGCCTCTGAGAGAGAGGAAGACAGTTTATCTTGTCCTGTGTGCTGATGAGTCAAGTACACCAAGAACTAAGGTGTGAACTTATTGTTGAGTCTCTAAAGTCATGTCTGACTTTTTGCGACTCCATGGACTGCAGCATGTCAGGCTTCCCTGTCCTTCACTATCTCCTGGAGTTTGCTAAGACTCATGTCCATTGAGTTGGTGATGCCATCCAACCATCTTGTCCTCTGTCACCCCCTTCTCCTCCTGCCTTCAATCTTTACTAGCATTGGGATCTTTTCTAATGAGTTGGCCCTTCACATCAGGTAGCCAAAGTATTGGAGCTTCAACATCAGTCCTTCCAATGAATATTCAGGGTTGATTTCCTTTAAGGATCAACTGGTTTGATCTTGATGTCCAAGGGTTTCTCAAGAGTCTTCTCGAGCACCACAGTTCAAAAGCATCAGTTCTTCAGCACTTAGCCTTATTTATGGTCCAGCTCTCACATCTGTACATGACTATGGAAAAAACCATAGCTTGGACTATACCAACTTTTGTCAGTAAAGGTACTATGCTGACTTTGTTGGCAAAGTGATATCTCTACTTTTTAATGTGCTGTCTAGGTTTGTCATAACTTTCCTTCCAAGAAGCAAGTGTCTTTTAATTTCATGGCTGTGGTCACTGTCTGCAGTGATTTTGGAGCCCAAGAAGAGAAAATTTATCACAGCTTTCACTTTCTCCCCATCTGTTTGCCATGGAGTACATCATGCAAAATGCAGGGCTGGATGAAGCACAAGCTGGAATCAAGATTGCTGGGGGAAATATCAATAACCTCAGATATGCAGATGACACCACCCTTAAGACAGAAAGCGAAGAAGAGCTAAAGAGCCTCTTGATGAAAGTGAAAGAGGAGAGTGAAAATGTTGGCTTAAATGTCAACATTCAAAAAACTAAGAACATGGCATCTGGTGCCATCACTTCATGGCAAATAGATGGGGAAACAATTGAAACAGTGAGAGATTTTATTTTTGGGGTCTCCAAAATCACTGCAGACAGTGACTGCAACCATGAAATTAAAAGACATTTGCTTCTTGGAAGAAAAGCTATGACGATTCTAGACAGTGTATTAAAAAGCAGGGACATTACTTTGCCAACAAAGGTCCGTCTAGTCAAAGCTATGCTGTGGTTTTTCCAGTAGTCATGTATGGATGTAAGAGTTGGACTATAAAGAAAGCTGAGTGCTGAAGAATTGATGCTTTTGAACTGTGGTGTTGGAGAAGACTCTTGAGAGTCCCTAGGACTGCAATGAGATCCAACCAGTCCATCCTAAAGGAAATCAGTCCCGAATATTCATTGGAAGGACTGATGCTGAAGCTGAAACTCCAATACTTTGGCCACCTGATGTGAAGAACTGACTCATTGGAACAGACCCTGATGCTGGGAAAGATTGAAGGCGGGAAGAAAGGGACGACAGAGGATGAGATGGTTGGGTGGCATCATCGACACGATGGACATGAGTTTGAGTAGACTCCGGGAGTTGATGATGGACAGGGAAGCCTGACATGCCACAGTCCATGGGGTCGCAAAGAGTTGGACACGACTGAGTGACTGAACTGATTTGCCATGAAGTGATGGGACTGGATGCCGTGATCTCAATTTTTTGAACATTGAATTTTAAGCCAACTTTTTCACTCTCTTCTTTCACTTTCATCAAGAGGTTCTTTAGTTCCTCTTTGGTGACTGCCATTAGAATGGTATCATCTGCATATCTGAGGTTATTGCTATTTCTTCCAGCAATCTTGATTCCAGCTTGTGATTCATCCATTGGTGACCTTGGAGAAAGTGTTTTCAGTGGTGGCTGTGGGCTATTTAGTAAAGAGGGATAAAGTAGTGGCAGTGAGAGTAAAGGACTCTCAAAGGCTTCTGAGCAAAACAGAGGGTGGGAAAGGGAGAGCAGTGATTGGGGGAGCTGTGTGTTTGGACAGTGATACTGGACCGCAGCTAAATGTCTGAGAAAGGCTTTCTATTGGAGAATTGTATTTCCCAAGGGACATGGAAGTTGTTGCGATCTAGAGCCCGGAGGGGGAAGCTAAGCTTTGCAGTAAGGAAAGACAGGGACACAGAAGGACTTTCCATAGTTTGGTGGCAGGGATATCTTTTCTGGGAGATGAGTAAAGACGTCTTCCTCAGTGTTATGAGAGAGATGGCAGATGTGGAGACTGAAGAGAATGGACAGGATGATTGATAAGTTTTGTAGGAAATTTGGGGGAGAGTGAGATATGGATAGGCGGGTTGCAGCCCAGTCATGCTTAGGAACCTGAGTTAAATTAAGTTCCGCAGTACCAACATGCCCTGCATCATTATCTTACGGAGGAACATATTTTTAAAAATTTAGCTGACATTTCTGACTGATACCTATAAACACTTTAGAGGTACATAATCATAGATTTGTAGAAAAAAGCTGTTGAAACATGCTTAATAGGTTTCTTTGTCTCTGAAGCAAGTAATTTTTAATAATAACAACTAACATTTATTGAGGGCTCCACTCTGTCCCAGGTGAAAAGGTAAGCACATTACCTGCATGATTTATACAAACTTCACAAGAGAAATCTAGCAGGCAGGTGTATTATTGTTGCCATTTAAAAGATGAATAAACCTAGGCGCAGATAATTAATAACATGTTCTAGATCACAAGGCTAGTTAGTAGTAACAACAGGACTTGACCTGCGTCTCATTGACTCCAGAGTTGTGTTATTAACTACTGTTGTGTGGATCGAACCACATAAAATATCCTGTTTTGTAGGTAAAAAATGACAGAAGATCGGCAGTTTTATGGCTCAACCCCATATACAGTATTCACCCAAATAGTTGCCAAGGTGATAGATTGCTTTGTTCCAGGTGTTGCCCTAAGTATTTTAGTTGCCATATTCTGTGATGTTTTGAACTATTTATTCAGTACAACCTTAGTTATTTTGATTTTTGAAATCACATTTGTTCTCATTTTTAAATAGTATCTTTGGTTTGTTTTATTTTTTTGCTTATTTTTGGCCTGGATTTGCGGCTTGTGGGATGTCACTTCCCAGACCAGGGACTGAACCTTGGCCTTGGCAGTGAAAACACTGAATCCTAACCGTTAGACCACCAGGCAACTCCCCAGTTTTGTTTTGCTTTTTTTTCTTTGTTGCCGTGCGTGGGCTCTCTCTAGTTGCGGTTTCTCGTTTCTCTAGTGGCTGCTTGCTGTGGAGCACAGGTGCTAGGTGCGTGTGGGCTCAGTGGCTGTGGTGCGTGGGCTTAGTTGCTCCGCAGCATATGGGATCCTCCCGGATCAGGGCTTGGACCCATGTCCCCGGCATTGGCAGGCAGATTCTAATGCAGTGTACCACCAAGGAAGTCCTGTTTTACTTTAAATGAGTACATTTTTATAGTGATGTTACCTTTTCCTGATTATACTGACAAATTGTATTTTGTGCTGGTGGGAATCTGCTGGGAATATTGGCAAAAATATAGAAGAAAACAAACATTACAACTTTAATTTCTCACAATATAAAAATAGACTAAATTGCAGGAGGTGTAAGCCTGCTTATTTAGTATTCATTTCCATTATTTATCTATTATCTATATCCATAATTTATCTATTGTCTATGAATATATATAAAATCATTATAAGCCAAAGCACAGGGTAAATATCAGTTTCTTTCAAGACATTTCTTCTGGTTATAAATCAATCCATACTTATAGAAATATTGAAAATCAAATATATAAAATCATATATAATCAAATATATATAAATTACATATAATCAAGTATTGTATAAAAGTCAAATAATTATGAATTTGTATTCTCCATACATCTGATTCAGTGAGTGGTAGTCAGTCAGGAAATATGGATTCATTTTTAATTCAGGAGATTTCTGACTTATTACATATTATTGACTGCTGATCATCCCAATTCCCTTTTATTTATGAATAAAAGTTTTGAGTAAAGAGAAGGAATTCTTCCTAACTTCTCACTTCACCTCCAACTTGTGAACACCCCCAGGTACCAATGATATTAAAAGTAAATCGGCCACTCTTTCATACTAATAAAATATTCATAAATAGTATTCTTATACTTCAGTTAAAATTTTCCATTTAAAATCATGAATTTAGAAATTGGGTGATTATTTTTTTCAAATTAAGGTCTTAATTAAAAGGATAAAAGTTATCCTTGTGACAGTGGTTGCCCAAGTTAGTGGAGGATATTTGACCTCTTATCTGCCTTCATATAATCAGTTAGGTTGCATGCATATCGAAGCCCTTAAAGTGTCTACTAATTGTGCTCTGTGTTGGGGACCTGATCTTAAACTGAATAGTCTTAGTATTTGCATATAAATTTTAGTTCAGGTATAAGAATTTTTTAAGATGGCATGGAAATTAATTATGTGACTGTGAAAAATAATTTCCCCCAAGTTAATTGCACAAATTACTGTAGCCCTAAAAGGTTAATGATTGTCAAACATCTCTGATGCATGGCACCTATTAAATGCCAGTATCACTTGAATTAGCTCGACTAGACCTTCTTGAACCAATAGTCTCAGCCAAAGGACAACAGCACACAGTGCCCTTTTTCCTGTTGTAGAGGGACACTCTTTAAACTCTGCAGCTAGAGGGCTTACGCCAGTCTCAGTCACGGTAGATCCTTCTAGTTCAAATTAAAACAGTTGGCAGAAAACTACAAAAGTAAAGCAATCATCCTTCAATTAAAAAATAAATTAATTAAAAAACAGTTTATATTTCAGAAGGTAATTGTGATCATGTATTATTCACACTGTACTTCATAGAACTGCTGAGTTATTACTTGAAGTTTGGAAATAAATGTATTTTATGCAGACTTAATATAGATGTTAAAGAACTAAATAGAATTGATGCATAGTTATTACTGTGGATATTTGAAATGAAACTTCTTTTATAGCTGTTTATAGAAGAAAACGTTATTATATGGTTAATATTTTAATTTTATTTTAAAATGCCAAACTTTCTTATGTGTTTGTTAATCTTTGCCTTTTAATCTTTCTGTTTAATGGATACCTTTTAGTGACTGTCAGTAATTAGCCAGTTCCAAAGGAATCAGCTGGAATGTACTTTTCAGTAGTGGTATATCCTGAAGAACAGTCTGAGGAACAGAAGTTCCTTTAAGAGACACTTTTCCAAAAATGATTGCATGGCTCAGTAAATTTGGGAAAGACCACATACTGCATCCTCTCTTTACAAGGCTAACAATGTACATTAACAGACTGAAGGATCTGAGAAACCTCGAGGAAATAAATAAGGTTAGCATTGTCTAATTCGGTGTTTCCTAATCTTACTCGATGACAGAAATTTCTACTCTTTTTATTGACCGACTCTTTGTGACCCCATAGACTATAGCCCTCCACACTCCTCTGCCCATGGGATTTCCTAGGCAAGAGTACTGGAGTGGGTTGCCATTTTCTACTTTAGGGTATTCCTGACCCGGGGATTGCACCCACGTCTCTCATGTTTCCGGTATTAGCAGGCATATTCTGTACTGCTGAGCACCCTGGGAGCCTAATACAGTGTGTAGTTGATTCACAGTGTTAGTTTCACATGTAAAGTGATTCAGTTTTCCACACCTACACCTATTCTTCAGATTCTTTCTCCTTATTAGTTTTCTATGTGTGTGTGTCTAATTCTGTTTTGTATCATTTTTGATACAAAGTTTCTGTTTTGTATCATTTTAAGTGATACAAAGTTCATTTGTATCATTTTTTTAGTTTCCGCATATAAGTGATACCATGTGATATTTGTCTTTCTCTGTCTTACTACACTTAGTAGATGGGAGTACCAGACCACCTTACCTGCCTCCAGAGAAACCTGTACGCAGGTCAAGAAGCAATAGTTAGAACAGGACTGGTTCCAAAATGGGAAAGGAGTACATCAAGGCTGTATACTGTCACCCTGGTTATTTAACTTGCAGGCAGAGTACATAATGCAAAATTCCGGGCTGGATGAAGCACAAGCTGGAATCAAGGTTGCTGGCAGAAATATCAATAACCTCAGATATGCAGATGACACCATCCTTATGGCAGAAAGCAAAGAAGAACTAAAGAGCCTCATGATGAAAGTGAAAGAGGAGAATGAAAAAGTTGGCTTAAAACTCAACATTCAGAAAAGTAAGATCTTAGCATCCGGTTCCATCACTTCATGGCACACAGATGGGGAAATAAAGGAAACAGTGTCAGGCTTTATTTTCTTGGGCTCCAAAATCACTGCAGACAGTGACTGCAGCCATGAAATTAAAAGACACTTGCTTCTTGGAAGAAAAGTTATGACCAACCTAGACAGCATATTAAAAAGCAGAGACGTTACTTTGCCAGCAAAGGTCCATATAGTCAAAGTTATGGTTTTTCCAGTAGTCATGTATGGATGTGAGAGTTGGACTATAAAGAAAGCTGAATGCCAAAAAATTGATGCTTTTGTACTGTGGTGTTGGAGAAGACTCTTGAGAGTCCCTTGGGCTGTAAGGAGATCAAACCAGTCAATCCTAAAGGAAATCAATCCTAAATAGTCATCGGAAGGACTGATGATGAAGTTGAAACTCTAATACTCTGGCCACCTCATTCAAAGAGCTGACTCATTGGAAAAGACCCTGATGCTGGGAAAGAAAGAAGGCAGGAGGAGAAGGGGGCGACAGAGGACGAGATGGTTGGATGGCATCACCAATGCAATGGACGTGAGTCTGAGCAAACTCCAGGAGATGCTTAAGGACAGGGAAGCCTGGTGTGCTGCTGTCCATGTGGTCAAAAGAGTTGGACATGACTGAGCCTGAGTGACTGAACAACAAATGATAATCTCTGAGTCCATCTATGTTGCTGCAAATGGCATCATTTCATTTTTTACTGGCTGAGTAATAGTCCATTGTGTGTGTATACATGCACACACACAGACACGTATATATATGTACATCGCATCTTCTTTACCCATTCATCTCTTGATGGGTACTTAGATTGCTTCCATGTCTTGGCTGTTGTAAATAGATCTGCAGTGAATGTTGGCGTGCATGTATCTTTCCCAATTACAGTTTTTTCCAGCTATATATCAGTGGAAGCTAGAAAAGGCAAGGAAATGGATCCTCCCTAAGAGGTGCCAGAGGGAGTGAAGCTCTGGCTGACTTTTGCCCTTTTATATTCATATTTTGGACTTCTGGCCTCCAGGACTGTTAGAATAAATCACTGTTATTTTTTGCCATCAGTTTGTAATAATTTGCTATAGCAGCAATGGAAAACAAATACAGATGTGGGTTCCTGGAAGAGGGATGCTGCTGTACCAAATGCTTTAAAAGGTAGAAGTAACTTTGGAAATGGTTAATGGCTGGAGGGTTGATTTTGATGTGCATGACTGAAAAACCTAGGTTGCCTTGAGTAGACTGTTGGTAGAAATATGGATGTTCAAGGCTCTGCTGAGTGCACAGAAGGGAATGGGAAGCTTGTTATTGGAACTGGGGGAAGCAGATTCTGGTTTTACAATATCATGGCAGAAGGCTTAGCTGAATTATGCCCTGAAGTTTTATAAAAAGCAGAACTTGTAAGTGATCGGCTTGAATATCTAGCTGAGGATTTTTCCATACAGTGTGCTGAAGGTGCGTCTTGGTTCCTTGTTGCTGCTTATGGTACAATTCGAGAAGTTCTTTCTGTGGACTGCAGCTTCAGTGCGTAGCCTAGAGTTCCAGAGTGCCCTTTCTGACAGCCTGCCCCAGTGGGCACACTTTGAATAGCAAGGTTTTAGAGGACCATCATTGTTTGTTTAGAGTGTCAAACATATGTCATACGTATAGGAGTTTCAATTTGCTCATCAGTCTTCAACATGTTACAACTGACAGTAACTTAATTGATCTAATTACAGTGATCCAAGCCAGTATATAAGAACCACACCTTCTCTTATTCTGAAAAGTTTTGGTGTTTCTCCCCTACTATGTTGAAGAGCATTTCTCTCCCCTCTGCCCCTCCCCTCCATTCATATTTACTTTGCACCCTGGGATTGTGACCTTATTTGGAAATAGGGTCTTTTCAAATGTGTTGAAGTTGAGATGAGGTCATGCAGGATTAGATGAACCCCAATCTAGTGACATTCCCTTATGCAGTGAGGGGAATTAGGACCCAGGGACACATAGGGAGAATACCACACGAAGACAGAAGCAGAGATGGAAATTGTGCTGCCTTAAGCTGAGAACACCAAGCGTTGCTTCAGCCACCAGGAGCCAGGAGAGAGCCATGCAGGAGATGCTCCTTCTGAGCCCCCGAGAAGGAACTGACCCTGTTGGCAGTCTTAATCTTGGGCTTCCAGTCTCCAGAACTTTGAAAGAATAAATTTCTGTTGTTTTAAGCTATCTAGTTTGTTGTATTTTGTTTTGACAACTCTAGGAAACAAATCCATCTTCTAACAAGTACAAATTAGGTAAAGGGCTCTAGCAAATTAATTAAAACCTGATAGCAAATGTCACTCTCCCACAGAGCCAATGACTATGATGGCTGTCTTCCAAATTTGGAATTCTGGAGGTGAAAGTTAGTGACGATAGCTCCTTGGATAATTCTCAAACCTTTTGTACCAGGTGAGATTTAGAATGAAGTGAAAAGACATTTTAACAAAATCAAGCAATATCAAACTAAGAAGGGACAAGAAAGAACTAGAAGGGAGGTTGCATAAAGTGGCCCCATGTCTTTTGCAATTTGTTTCTTTGCTTGTAATTTTTGCCCTGGGCTGGCCAGAGAAGTAATAGATAGACTCTACAGAAGTCAGCTCTTAAATTGAACTTCCCGTCATTCTTTTCCTCTGTCCCATCAACCCCCACATGACCTTTGGTCTTTGTGCAGGACTTAGAAATGCACTTCGAATGTAAGCAGTTGCTTATAGCAGTGCTGGGACCCAACACATGCCTCTTTTTGTGGAATAGAGTTGTCCCTTGAAATTCTGCTTTAAAGTACATTCTATGAAGTGAAGCTGTGTTTTTTTCTTTTTAGTTTTTCTACCTTAGAATAAAAGATTTCTTCCCACAAGGAAGTAATTTTACCCAATATATAATTTTAAAAACTATTTCAAAGAAAATATATGTATCCAATAAACAAAAAAATAGGAATATTAAAAAAATATTCTCTATTCAAGATAGCATGATATATATAGCCTAAGATTAAATTAGAAAAAAAAAAACATGCAGTCTTTGCAAAAGAGTTATCAGTAAGTGCACTGATGTACCATATTCACCGTGGAAGGTATCAGTTTTGTAAGGATGATGGTTGTTTACACATTAACCCATAAATTCAGCTCTAATCAATAACTGAGCACTTGCAGCGTTTTTCATAGCAGGCATTTCAAACTTCACAGAAGAGAATAGTATCATGAACCATGTGCCCATAATCTAGCTTTGACTGCTGCTGCTGCTAAGTCGCTTCAGTTGTGTCCAACTCTGTGCGACCTATAGACGGCAGCCCACCAGGCTTCCCGTCCCTGGGATTCTCCAGGCAAGAACACTGGAGTGGGTTGCCATTTCCTTCTCCAATGCATGAAAGTG
Source organism: Bos indicus (assembly GCF_029378745.1). Classification (NCBI taxonomy): domain Eukaryota; kingdom Metazoa; phylum Chordata; class Mammalia; order Artiodactyla; family Bovidae; genus Bos; species Bos indicus. The sequence continues at coordinate 41,199,342 of NC_091784.1, read as the reverse complement.
AAAAGTGAAAGTGAAGTCGCTCAGTCGTGTCCGACTCTAGCGACCCCATGGACTGCAGCCTACCAGGCTCCTCCATCCATGAGATTTTCTAGGCAAAAGTACTGGAGTGGGGTGCCATTGCAGTTATCAACATTTTGATGATCTTGTTATAATTGAAGAGATTTGAGAGGAAGAATGTGTTGTTTTATTTTCCTGGAGAATTTTAAGAGAGGACTAGAAGTCATGTCATTTTTGCCTGTAATTACTTCCGTTTACATCCTAGGTACTTAACTTTTTAAACATAACTACTGTTCCATTATCATACTGAAAGAAGTGAATAGTGGTTCCTTAATGTCGTCTAGTTTTCCATCCACATTCAGACTTCTCAGGTGGTGTCCAGAGATGGCTTTTTCCAGTTGGCTTATTTGGATTAGGATGTAAACAAAAGTCCTTCCATTGTATTTGATTATGCCCTTCAAACCTCTTTGGTTGTATAATGGCTTTCCCTCTTATTTCCTGCAATTTATTTGCTGTGTGTGTTTTTGTGTGAGATTGTGACACGTGTTTGGGGGGAGGGGTGGGTGTTCCAGTGGAATGCCTGAGCCTTCTCTTGAAAACCTTCCATTTGAGGTTTTAGTTCATTGATGATTATTGCCCAGAACCATAATTTCCTCAGGGGTTGAAAACCAGTATGTTTCTAATGATAGCATTCTTTATGCTTTTATTAGCTGGAATTCTTTATATAATTTATCCCTCATCAGCTATATAGTTACCCTGAAATAGTTATATTAGAAGGGAAAGATAAATCTTAATTTTTTTTCCTTTATCAGTTTTCAGAGTAGTAAGCTAATGCTTGATTATCTTCTGCTGTGTAACAAATTACCCCAAGATTCAAGGGGTGTAAAACAACTGTTTTATTAAACATCATTGTTTGATAGGTAAGGAATTTTGGAGGGCTTGGCCGACAGTACTGGTAAATGTGGAAGAAGGTGTGTGGGCTGATCTGAAGGGCCCAAGACCACGTCACTCATTCTCTGCCTGTGGACATGCAGCTGTTTCAGCATCATTGTTGCATAGACAACTCTTTTCCTATTGAATGGGATGTAGAACACTTGTCAAAACTAAGCTGGCTGTGGAGGATTTATGGATTTATTTCTGGACTCTCAGTTCTATCCTGTTGGTCTATATCTCTATCTTCATGCCAGTACCACACTGTTTTAAATGTTGTTGCTTTGTAGTAGGTTTTAAAATTAGGAGTATGAGTCCTCCAACTTAGTTCTTCTTTTTCAAGATTGTTTTGTTGTTTGGGACCCCTTTAAATTCCTTTTGGATTTGAGGATTGGCTTTTGCATTTCTATAAAAAAGACTCCTGGCATTTGATAAAGATTACACTGACTCTGCAGATCACTACAGGTAGTACTGATATCTTAACAATATTACGTTTTTTGATCCATGAACATGAGGTGTCTTTACTGTTATTTGTCTGCTTTATTTCAGCAATGTTATATAGTTCTTAGTGTACAATTCTTGTACTTTCTTGATGAAACTTATTCCTAGTTATTTATTCTTTTAGATTCTATTATAAATGGAATTGGTTTCTTAATTTCCTTTTAGATAGAGTATTGCTGATGTATAGGAATGTAACTGATTTCTGCATGTTGATTTTGTACTATGCAACGTTGCTGAATTCATTTAGTAAGCCCCAGTAACTTTCTTATAGATGCTTTGGGATTTCCTACACATAGGATCATATCATCTTTGAATAGAGAGAGTTTACTTCTTCCTTTCCAATTCAGATGGCTTTTTTACCTTTTTATTGTCTAAGTGCCCTGGCTAGAACTTCCAGTACAGTGTTGAATCACTGTGGTGAGAGTGGGCATCCTTTTCTTATTTCTGATCTTACATGGAAATCTTTCAGTGTTTCACTATTGAGAATGATGTTAGTTGTGGGTCATTTTGTAAATAACCTTCATTATTTTGAGAAAGTTTCCTTCTAGTCCTGCCTTTTAATGTGTGTTTTTTTTTTAATCTTGAAAGAATATTGAATTTTGTCAAATGCTTTTGCTTGTCAATTATGATCATATGGTTCTCTTAATGTTCTTTGTTCTATTAATGGGTGTTACACCGATTGTCTTATGTTGAAGCACTGTTGCATTCCTGGGTAAATCAAATTTGGTCCTGGTGTATAATTCTTTTTAAAAAATTTATTTTTTTTAATCAAAGGATAATTGCTTTACAGTATTGTGTTAGTTTCTGCCATATATCAGCATGAATCAGTCATAGGTGTACATATATCCCCTGCCTCTTGAATCTCCCTCCCTTCTCCCCCCCTTTACACCCCTCTAGGTTGTTACAGAGCTCTGATTTGAGCTCCCCAGTGGCACAGCAAACTCCTTTTGGCTGTCTGTCTTACCTATGATAGTGTATATGTGTCCATGCCACCTCTCCATTCGTCCCACTCTCTCCTTCCTCCCCCTCTTCCTACCCCATGCCCGTGTCCATAAGTCTGTCATGGTGTGTAGTTCTTGAGATGCTGTTGGGTTTGGTTGCTGGTATTTTTTTTGAGACCCTTGTTAGTTTTTGGTAGTTTTATTGGTTGCTAGAATAGCAAGTGTCTTAGTCTCATCTTGCACATTTCATCACTTCATTGTGGAATCGAGCATTTTGGAAAATAGCCCTTGTTCCATTTAGTGGAGACACTATTTAGAAACCATAGTTTCGGTTATTACTTTTCGGTGTTTACAGTGGTCAGAGCTAGAAAATACACACCAATACATACATTTCTATCTCTGAGGTCATGTACACACATACATATTTTTAGTAATATGATAAATATTAATTTTAAAGTGAAAAACCTATGCTTCTAAATGAAGTCAAAGTGTATTAGGTCATCTTTGATTTTATGTTGGAAAGTATGATACTATTCATTTGAATTATTCTGATATAACTATGATAGTTAGAAACAATGATACCACAGTATTTCTATTTACAGAAAGACTACAGAATGCAATTTAATATTTCTTTGCGGTTCTCTTCCTCCTCACATGCCTTTCTCCTCTCCATCCCCATTCCCAATCCCCTACCGTAAGCTGTATCCCTCTGGAGAGATGTTAGTGAAAATTCAACTTTTTTTTTGGCTTCACTGAGTGGCTTTGGGATCTCAGATCCCAGACCAAGGATTAAACCTGGGTCATGGCAGTGAAAACGCTGAATCCTAGCCGCTAGACCACCAGGGAACTCCGCAAATTCAGCATTTTAAAGTAACTTGAAGTAATTATTTTCTCTGTGTGGTTATGCCACCAACTTGTGCAATTTAGTTCATTTTCTATCTCAGTAACTGCCTTTTGTTTGTTTTTGCTTAATTTTGTTTTTAAATTACATAATAGGATTACATGGTTTCATTGTCAACATTGTAAAAGAAGATATATGCAAAGAAATCAGCCCATGTTCTCTTCCTACTTTGTCATTTAAGTTATTGCATTTGTTAGTATAAAGTTCATAGTATTTCCCCACAGAGCTTTTAATTTCTCAAGGGCCAGAGGTAGGCTTTCATTCCTGATTTTTGTGATCTGTATTTTCTCTTCTTTTCTTCCTAAGGGTTTATATACTTAAGGGTTTGTCAATTTTGTTGATTTTTAAAGAACTTATTTTTGGTTCTTCAAATTTATCTTAGAAAACTTATTTTTTCTATTATTTTTGTTTTATATCTCTTTAATTTCTAGTCTCATCTTTAGTATTTCCTTCTTTATGATTGCCTTCAATATGTTTTCCTTTTATTTCTACATTTTAAAGGCAAATGCTTAGATTTTTGACTTGAGGTCTATCTTCTTTACTAATATAGGCATCTAACTCTCTATAAACTTTCCCTTAAGTCTTGCGTTAGCTGTATCCCGTACATTTTGACCTGATGTGCATTTATTTTTGCTAATATCAAGATCCATACTAATTACCCATGTATTTTTCTTTGACCCACTGTTATTTAGAAATGTGTTTAATTTCCAAATACTTGTGGATTTTTCTAAATTTTCTTCCATTTTTTTATATCTAATTTGACCCTATCATATTTGGTGAATATGCTTTGTATAGTTTTGATCTTTTTATCTTTATTAATGATTTTTTTTTTTTTTTTGGCCTTGTATGTGGCTTATCTTGGAGAATGTTCTGTACTTGAGAAGAATGTCTCTTTTTTTGTTGTTGTTGAGTAGACTCTGCTATAGATGTTGGTTAAGGTAATTTGGAGAAAGAAATGGCAGCCCATTCTAGTATTCTTGCCTCGAGAATCCCACGGACAGAGGAGCCTGGAGGGCTACAGTTTGTGGTCTTGCGAAGAGTCAGATATGACTGAGCGACTAACACTAAGGTAATTTGGTTGCTAGTATTTTTCAAGTCTTCCATTTCCTTATTGATCTTTCTGCTTGCTTTTTATCTGTTATTGAATGTGAAATGTTGACATATTCGATATTACTGTTGAATTGTGTGTTTCTCTCTTTAATTTTGTCATTTTTACTTTTGTGTACTTTAGGGCTCTGTTATTAAGTTCATAAATTGTTACCTTTTCATCTGAACTGACCCTTTTATCACAGAATTTCCCTCTTATTTTCCAAGTAATATTTTTTGTCTTAGTCTGTTTTATCTGACATTAGTAAGCTCTGCTTTACTTACTGTTTGCATGATTCATCTTTATCCTTTTGTTTTTGAGTTACTTGTGTCTTTGAATCTGAGTGTCTCTTTTAGATAGCATATAGTTGAGTCATTTAAAAAACATCCATAGTTAATTTTTTTAAATTTCAGTGTTTAATCCACTTTCACTTATTGTTATTACTGATAAATTAAGATAAATATCTACCATTTTATTATTTTCTACATGGCTTATATCTTTTTGATTCATTCATTGCTCTGTCACTGCCTTCTTTTATGTTAGGTAGATTTTTTTCACGTATATGTTATTGTCTTAGTTGTTATCTTGGGGATTATAATTAACATCTTAATTTAAAACAATCCAGTTCATATTAATCCTAACATAATTTCGGTAGTACACACAATCTTGCTCTAGAGCTATATTAGCTCTAACCCTTTCCCCCATCTTTATGCTATTTTTGTTTTACAGATTGCATCTTTATACATTATAAGCCAATTCACATTTTTATAATTGTTCCTTTATATAACTGCCTTTCAAATCAAATAGAAGAAACTCATTACACCTTCTATCCTCCCCAAATATAATTATTGTCTTTGATATTTATCTATGTAGTTTCCTTTACTGGTATTCTTTTGGATTTGAATTGTCATTTAGTTTCATTTCATATTGAAGAAATCCCTTTTTTAAATTTCTTGTAGAGCAAGTCTGCTAGTGATAGATACTTTCAGTTTTTCTTTATCTGTGAAATTAACTTTATTTTTTGAAGGATAGTTTTGCTGGATACATAATTCTTGGTTGATAATCTTTTTCTTTCAGTGCTTGGAATATGTCACTCACTGAATTCTGGCCTGCTTGGTTTTTAATGAGAAGTAAGCCATTAATCCGGAGAAGGCAATGGCACCCCACTCCAGTACTCTTGCCTGGAAAATCCCATGGGTGGAGGAGGCTGGTAGGCTGCAGTCCATGGGGTCGCTAAGAGTCGGACACGACTCAGCGACTTCACTTTCACTTTTCACTTTCAGGCACTGTAGAAGGAAATGGCAACCCACTCCAGTATTCTTGCCTGGAGAATCCCAGGGACAGGGGAGACTGGTGGGCTTCTGTCTATGGGGTCACACAGAGTCAGACACGACTGAAGCGACTTAGTAGCAGTAGCAGCAGCAAGCCATTAATCTAATTGTTTTTGTCAGACCACTCTGGGGATGTGGCCTTCCTGCTTAGTGAGTTCTAACTGACAGCAGTAAAAGTACTTTTTGAGTGGGGCCTTTCCAGGGACTTGAGACAGTGTTCTGGAAATGGTGCTCTCCAAGGAGGTCCAAACCCAGTGGCTGCAGGGCTGCAGGTGTCTACAGTTCCTGTGGTTGTGGGGCTGCTGGTTGGCAAGGTCACTAGTTTCTATGAGAGTTTAGGAGAGGAGTGGTGTATGGCGTTGTAATGTGCTGTAAGCAAGGTTTATCTGTCTTTCTGAGATGCACTCCTTGGATTTTTGTTACCTTTTGGTTAGTTTCCAAAATTTTGAAAAAGTTTTTCAGTTACACTGGCATTTTCATTGTTCTTTTGGATGAGAGCATTTACACAGGTCCTCACTCCACTATTCTGGAATCTGCCATTCCCTGACCCCTACCCCCATATGGATCAATTTTAATAGCAAGTGAAGCAATAAGACCATGAATGTTACATACATCATTTACCCATTTCATACACTTAGAACTAAAAACACAAATGCGTGTATGTAAATCCATAAAATATATATAATATTTGCATCACCCAAAATACGTGAACGGTTCCAAATAGTGGTCTCCTCAGGTGGAGGCAGACCTGGAGGTGGGATGGGATGAGGTAGATAGGAGTATGTGTGTTATAATTAAGGGCCAGTTTTATTTTGGACTTCTGGGTTCATGGGATTTTATTACATTATTATAAAACATACACAAAAAATTTTACGGTTGTGGTTACTTTCACGTTAACACACGAGATAGGGAATCTATTATGTAATGGAGTTTCATAAAAGAGCTTTGACCTTGGCTTTCAAATCCGTTTTTATGGCCAGAAGAATTAGGGAGCATATCTCTGCCCTGTCCCCCATGGGACTGCCTTAGCTTGCCATACCTCCATATCAGGACGAGATAGGAGTATTGAAGAAAGGAGTGCTGCTTTGAGATGAGAGATTGTCACACACTGCCCTTTCCTAGGTCCCTGCCACCACCTTCAGTCTCGTAGCCCTCAGCTCCACAGTGTGCTCTGAGGGGTTTAATAAATACAGAGCAACGGTCAGCAAGGCCCCAATAAGGACACAGACAATTCTGCCCTTATTGAATCTGTGTTTAAAGCATGAAGTTTTCTGGTTGCTCAAGCATTCAAGAGATTCTTTAGAATAACCAAGTGGAGAGCTGGGGGAGATACCCCACACTGTCATCAGGATGACTTGTGCATAGTGTCATGCAGGCAGGGTTAGAATGGAGAGGAAATGAAGAAAAATGAAATTTAAACAGCCACAGTTTTCTATTTTAAAGAATGACTTTTTAAAATAGAAGTGTCAGCACAGAGAATTGATAATGGGAGTACTGCCACTGGGTAATTTATATCACTGAAAATCTTTTTGAGAGACAGTGTTGGTAGAGTCAGATGGTGCTCCTAAACCTTTTCACGTATGGAATCCATAGGAAATGTTTATTTTATGGCTTGTTGAGGAAAATAGCAAGACTGCTTGTGGCTACAGTAGCTGGAACCAGCCATGGTTCACTGGTTGTGAAAATCCAACCTTTCTGAATTTGCTTCTTATTTACCTGTCTGAACTAAGGGGATAGTTCTGCCAACTTGTCATGATTTTGTATCTACTTGTTTTAGAATACAAAAATTATCCCTTGGTTTCTCAAATACTGAAAATGTAACATAAGATTTGAATACTGGCCAAATCAGAGGACATGCATTTGTACAAATGCATAGCCATTCTGTTTTATTGTCATTTGACTCTCTGGATTTGAAGGCCAATGCGCAGCATTTGCTAGCAGTTGATACTGATGCTCACGTGTATTTGTGGCTGTCTTTCCTGGTTTTGTCATGTGGAAAGTGTGAACACCTGCTGCTGTGTGTGCCGTGTGCAGGCTGTTGTGGGAAAGACAAAGAAGCAGAAAACTGGTCCTACTCGTGGACCTTGATTTGCTTCATCACGTGTTGCTTTTTTACGAAACATAAATGATAAAGTGGTGTCATTTACAGAAAATAATATGCAGAGAATAAATGTAAAAATGTCTTAAAGAAGAGAAGGCTCCATGTGGCTTAGTGTCTTGCACTCAGTAGGATATACAGGGGATATGTGTGAGGTCTAATTGAGATTCTTAGGAAAGGATTTAATGAGGACTGAACTGAATTATCAGACATAAAAGATGGTGAAGTCTGGCTATTCAGAGAGTTTTTATTGTCTTCCTAAGAAATTTACTTGGAAGCACAATATTCATTTCTAAAGAGGAAGACTAAGTTTTAGAAAAGAAATTTCTCCTAGATACTATTATAAAGTTTGAGTATTTCTATTATGATTTTATTACATCCCATCTGTGGTAGATGTTTTATTGGAATTATTTGGATGTTATCATCAAGCTGTGACAATGATGTTTTAAAGGTCATACGCAAAACACAATTAAATTTCCCAAGTGAAATAATATGCATTGTGAAAGGCAAATAATTTGAAGTAGTTTCTTTTTTTTTATATGGGCCATTTTATGATGACATTTTGAGGTATTTAAATAGATCACTATATTGTTTCCTTTTTGATTGCAATTTTCCGTTCACTATTTGTGTACCTTAAAAATAGAAACCAGTGTGTTTAAGTTACAACATTATTGAGTCTTATAGTTAATATAAACTTTATTTAAATTCAACAGTAGGTTCTATTATAACTATGTGAAAACTTACTAATATTATGTGTTCTTATATAAATGTGATGGCTTCTGATTGGTAGAGATTTAATTATGCACACTTTGGTTTATTATAAATTGGATAAACCAACAGTTCTGTACCTGTGTCATTTGCTTACTCATTAGGAGATTGCTAAGATTCCCTTCGTCTAAAATTTTGTGATTTTAGTTTTACTTTTTTCCCTCTAAAAGTAATAAATGATTATTTCTTTCAAATGTTTGGAAATTAATACTGGAAATTTAAAAATTATTATTGCCTACCACATTATTTTAATATTTGACAGTGTTTTCTGTTTGATTTGTGGTGCTGACTCATAAATGCCACTGGGAACAAAGGCATTTTGGTTCTAATATAATGATCGGTTATTTAGGTAGCAGATAATGACTTGGGCAAACAAAAATTTCTTTATAATTATGAGCAAAATAACAGATGATACCTATCTGAATAAAGTGAAAAACACAAGTACATTAAAAAAGGTTAACTCAATATCATATCAGTTTCAATAGCCCAAAGGTTACTCTCTCTTAAAAATAGGCTGATATGGTGGTTTGTTCCCATGTGGATTGCTCACTGGTGTGTACTTTCTGAGAGGGCAGGTGTGCTGCACATCTGATGGGTACTAGAGTATTGTATTTCAAATTGAATTAAATGGAAATATGTGTGTGTCTACCTGTTTATCTCAGGTAATAGAGAATTGATAGCATTATTAACGGAGTCTGTTGACTTTTCTTTGTTTATCTAAACAAGTGACTAGTCTGCCCTTAGGATTGGCATTGTTGTAGGGATATAGTAGAAGTTGGTGGGAAAGGAGTTGGAAATGATTAAAATTATTAAGTACTTCTGAACTGGGTTTGAAAGCTTCTCTGGGCTGAAAGCCAGTTGATTCTTGTCAGTGTTTTTACATGACTGAGGTCAGTTACTTCAGAGTTAGAACAACTGCTGCCTTGGTAAATGGTTTAATTCTGCCTGGTGGTACAATATAGGATCCTTTTAAATGAGGCTGTAATTGGTGTTTAAGTAAATATGTTTTGATTGGACCAGAATGGAAAAGCTATTTTGGAGTATTTTCAAAGGCAGAAGTTTAAAATAATGTAACTTGTTAATTTTGTGTTCTGTTATATATAGAGTAATATTTGAGATTTCAATTTTTATATTAAGTAAATGAAAATATTCACGTAAACCTTTTATATAAGAGGGATTACCAACAAGTGAAAGATTCTGAGCAAAAACAATTGGACTTAAAAAATTGAACTAGTTCACTAAAGACTTGGGTTCTTATCATGGCCTATCTTTGCCTTATCAAGGCCTATCATGGCCTTTTAACTTCAGGACGTTTTATATCCTCATTGTTAAAGAGGATCTAGTCCAACTTTCTCATTTGTGAAACCTTCCTTAGTCCTGGAATACTTTGTGAAGGAAATGAGTGTGGCTTTAGTGGCTGTATAAGTTTAAGGGAGAGGATAGAGTAGTTGGAGGTGAAGCATGGATGTGCCTCATCCAGATGACCCAGAGCCTTATTGCCAGACAGGACTGCACAGATTTCACACCATTTGCACAAGTTAGGAGCAAGCAGCCACTGGTCTGACCACTGGTTTTAACGCTTGTCCCAAACATTGTGTATTGAACAGCCTTATAGATGTGTACCCTCTCCATTCCCCACAGTCTCTACCTTCGTTTTGTTTCATAGCTGCCTGTCATCTCTGCCTTTTTGCCTTTGGAATTTTTTGGGTTTACCCCATGTTGGGGTAATGTGTAGACATAGAAAGGTTTGGAGAGGAGAGTGACGTCATCAGTTATGCTTATAGGAAAGTTCACTTTAGCCAAACAGTGCGAGGTTGATAGAGAAGGGTAGTGTCTGGGTAGCTAACCCTGTAAGAAAGTTAATAGCAGTATTTTCATTTTGTTTCATTGCTGTTTTCTTCAGAATAGTTCTGTATGTTAAAATATTTAAACAAAATGTAGAACAACTTAATCCAAATGTTTTTTGCTGTCAGTTAAAAGCTGATGCTTTGAAATAAGAACTCAGTCAATTACCATCTCACTATGCTTATCTTGGCATAGAACTTGGATGTGTGTATTGCAGTGGACTCTTAGCTTAGAAAATCTATCTTAGATATGCATGCATGCATACTCCATCTCTAAGTCATGTCCAACTCTTTGTGTTCCCGTAGACAGTAGCTCGCCAGGCTCCTCTGTCCATGGGATTTCCCAGGTGTGAATACTGGAGTAGGTTGCCATTTCCTTCTTCAGGGGATCTTCCCGACCCCAGGATCAAACTTGTATGTCCTGCATTGACAAGTGGGTTCTTTACTCTGAGCCATCAGGGAACCCAGTATTAGATATAGATATATCTATATAAATTGCAGCGAGTCAGACATGACTGAGTGACTGAACAACAACAACATATAAATCTTATCTGCATTGATATGTCTGTGGGGAAGATTTTCAGATAGCCCACAGACAGTAGAAATAACCCTAGATTTGCACTGAAGTACCAAATGTGTTTCTCTATGTACCACTTGTATCTGGGGGAAACTTGCTTTATTATCTTATCCTCTCCTACTGCACTGTCTGGGCACATTGTTGTCAAGTCGAGATCAGATACACCAGAGTTAGACCTTGTTCAAATCTTGTCTCTTTCTTCAACTTTGGGCCAGTTCATTAATCCGCCTGAGTTTTTGTTTCATTTTAGATCATTGATAGATAGATGATTTTATGGATGTGATGAAACATACTAAAAATATATAGCTTTATCATCCAGACGAGGGTAGTAAACAATAATAAGCCAATCTCCTAGTGTTTGAATGTTTTTCATCAGAAGGAATATTTAAGGGAAAGCCACCAAAGGCTTCTTGAATGATGGAGAAGCCACACACAACATCCACATATAAACACCCAGGCACACAAGGACACATATGTGTGCATGAATACAAACACTGATATAAGCACAAAGTGAATTTAGAAGGTTAATTGATGAACGGAGGAGTTTCCATTTTGTAGAATAAGAACAAACAGGACATCTGTAACGTAAGCATTCCACTTTTATACTAAAACAGAAAAGCAGAAAACAACCTCTTCTAATTTTTATGTCTTTGTGGACAAGATTGAGCAAACTGCAGAGTTGGTGAGGCACAGACCATTTGTTGCCAACAGGATTAAGCATCCTAGAGGAAAGAGGCACAGATTATCCTTTCACCTGAAATTGCTCTTTCTCTCCATACGAGTAGGGAAAACAAAAACACACAACAGAAAGCACACACAATGAACAGAGACAGCATACTGCCGGCACTGATGATGCCTGGGGTGAAGGGAGTCCTTGCGAGTTGGCTTTTGTTTCTCCCTTAGTTAATGGCCTACTCAGAATGCACTGCGCTTCCTGGAACTTCATATTAAACATTTCATAGATCACAGAAGGAATTTTCAAACAGCATAATCTTTGCTGAGAGCCATTACCAAACATTTGTTCTTTCAATGACTCTTTGAAAACAAAGCTTCTTTGAGCGCTCTTGCACTGTGCCAGGCTTCACAGATTTTTGCATCATGGGAAGTGATATTTTGTGTTTGTGTGTGTGACCAGTGGCATGGTTGACTGGTCTCAGCAACCTGCTTAATCTGTGATGAAAAGATGTGACTGAAAGAACAAAGAAATGAAGGAAAAAATAAGTTTAGCAACAATATGTTTGCATACAGGAAGAAGTTTTTCCCAACGCATGTAACATTGGTCAGTCTCCTTTAATAAAGAAGATTTATTTTCAGGAAACCAGCTTTATGTGAATGATATCATAATATTTTATTTACCTGTATTTTGACATTTCAAGCTGGGTACTAGAAACTGAAGATTCTTCATACAGCAAACGTTTCTTGGATGATATGTCAGGCTCTGTTCTAGCATTGGGTATCCAGGGGTGTGTAAGAATAGGTCCTTGCTTTTAAGGGGATCCTACTTTTGTGGCAGAATTATAGCAAATCCTGTAACTAGTCCTTATTGAATGACTACAATGTGCCAGATTTGGTTCTAGACTCTGGAGATAGTGGCAGGCATAGTCTTGCTCCCAGAATACACTATGACTATTAAGAGAAAGGGACAGTCGAGGGTGGGAAGCTCAAACAGAACTTACAGAGAATCAGCTAAAGTCCAGTGTATGGTGATAACCTGGGAACTCTGTGGTTCACTCTTTTTGCTCAAGTAAATTCCCTTTATGACTAAAATGTTACTTTTCCTCTGTTCTATATTATTAATTATCCATCTTCAGTCTTTAATTATAAGCATTTGCTTTATTGATTTTTTTAAAAAAGTTCATTCTGATTATTTCTAAAAGAAGTTACGAACAAATTCCATACAGCAAGCCATTTGACAAATTACTGAAAAAATATTTGAATAATATGACTATTTCATTTATCTTGTTATTGAAGGAGATTTTAGCCAATTTCTGCTTCCTATATGTTGAATCGATCATTCTTTTCAGCACCTGTTTGTAAAAGCTTGTTGATTTGATCTGTACTTGAATTAACTGTTTACATTTAATCTGCTGGATAGACAGTACTATGGATTACTCTATTTATGAGTAATAATTGAGTATAATAATTATTCTATGAGTAAATTGTTTTATTTTAATATATATTCTAAATTCTGCCTTTAGAAATTCATTTGCTTTTGCATACTCAACTTTATTCACTAACATTTGATAATAATGCATTATAAACTGGCAGGGCCATTTATTTACCAAGGCTTGCAATACTTATTTTGTAGTTTCCAGTTTTGAAATAATTAGGCAGTCCTGATGTACCATTCCCATCGCGTTTTCAGAACCAAGCTAGTTAATTAGCTTAAGTGGCTCTGTCAGCCCTATTGACAGTCCAGGGCACATAGTGCGTGCTTGTCAGGCTGCTGAGAGGGAACGTCTAAGAATGCCATCCCCGTGGTCAGCTTGGTTCCCTTCCCACCCTGGAGGTATGAGTGGGCTTTCTTTTTCATGGCATTAAAACAGAACCAGATAATGTGAACTGACACTTTTGCTTGTGATTAGCATGGGCCTTTTTGTTCAGTGTGGGTTGGTGGTTTTCCAGTTCTTTGCCTTGCTGAGGTTTCCCTGATCTTCATATCCTGTGTCCCACCTTTCCCGTGTGATGGTCTCTTAAGATTTTATTACATGTTTGTTTGGGATACCTTCAAGGCCATTGGAGTCATACCAGTGACGACTCTGGAGTATTGTTGTTTAAGTTGCTAAGTCGTGTCCAGCTCTTTTGAGACCCCATGGATTGTAACCAGCCAGGCTCCTCTGTCCATGGGATTTCCCAGGCGGGAATACTGAAGTGGGTTGTTATTTCCTTCTCCAGGGTCTCTTCCCGACCCAGGAATCAAAGCCATGTCTCCTAGCTACCTGGGAAGCCTGGTGACACTGAGAGCCACTCACAGTCCATTTGTCCTGTGTTTGCCTTCTGGTTGACTGTGCATTTGGGTAGGTGGTCTTGTTCTGCCTCTTGTCCTTCCAGTGCCTTTCAGACATCCTTTGTGGGTGGGGTTTGAGGTGTTGCTGTTTTCTATTTTCATCAAACTTTATGTAAATTATGGAATTACTCCACAGCATACATTTAGTACAGTTTTACTGGCTTTAGAATCAAGCGCTTTGGCGGGGCGGTGGTGAATGAAGTGGAAATGGAGAGAACAGGAGAACAAGTAGGAAGAAACCCAGACTGGAGTTGGGCTGAGACGGAGCAGGAGAGCCGAGTGTTGGGGTGACTGTGAGCCAAACGCTGGGCAGCTGCTGACATGAGAGGCATGCAGAGAAGCAGCCTCTGTGTTGGGAGGATGGGCAAGAGGAGCAGAGTGGAATGTGGAGTCTGAGTTTCGATGTTCCTAGTTTATGTTGTTGAGACACCATTTGGAAATCCCCTGTGTGTGTGCTTAGTCGCTTCAGTCATGTGCAACTCTTTGCAACCCTGTAGCTTTGTAGACTGTAAGCTTGCCAGGTTCCTCTGTCCATGGGATTCTCCAGGCAAGAATATTGGAGTGGGTTGCCATGCCCTCCTCTAGGGGATCTTCCCAGCCCAGGGATTGAACCTGCCTCTCTTATGTCTCCTGCATTGGCAGGTGGGTTCTTCAGCACTAACAGAGTTTAAGTGAATAAAGGTATGTACTTGCTGGGATGTATGTTTGAGAGTCACATATTGAATACTTATTAGCTCCGGTGATGAGGCCTATATGAACATGCTCTCTGAGCCTAAATTTGCTCGTCCATAAAAGGGGCAAAATAGGATCTTTGTGAGAATTAAATGAGTTAATATGTGTAAAGTGCTTAACAGTATTTAGAACATAATAACTAACATTTAAATGCTAGTTATCATCACCATCACAATTCAAGATTTGTTTAGAAAGAGGTATGATTATAGAGTTGGCACTTGAACAGTGTGGGGCTTAGGGAAGCTGAGCCCCTGCACAGTCAAACATCTGTATAACTTCTGACACCCTCACGCATAAATAACTACTGATAACCTACTGTTCTCTGGAAGGCTTACCAATAACGTAATAGTTGATTAACATGTTTTGTGTATGTATTAAACCCTGTATTATTACAATAAAGTAAGCTAGAGGAAAGAAAACATTTTAAGAAAATCATGTTCAGACGCTCAGGTGTATCGGACTCTTTGCGACCCAATGGACTGCAGCATGCCAGTCTTCCCTGTCCTTCACTATCTCCCTGAGTTTGTTCCAACTCATGTCCGTTGAGTTGGTGATGCCATCCCACCATCTCATCCTCTGTTACCCCCTTTTCCTGCCTTCAATCCTTCCCAGCATCAGGGTCTTTTCCAAAGAGTCAGCTCTTTGCATCAGGTGGCCAAAGTATTGGAGCTTCAGCATCAGTCCTTCCAGTGAATATCCAGGGTTGATTTTAGGAAGATGAAATACATTTATAGTACATGTATGTGCCTATGAAAAAAACCTGTAAGTGGACCTGTACAATCAAGCCCATGTTGTTTGTCAGCTGTGCATATTGTAGAGAAGAGGGATACCTGACTTGAGCACCTTAACTGCTTGGCCAGGGGTCACATAATTAGTAAGTGTCAAGAATTTGAACCAGGTCAAACTGTATTCTTAACTACACTTGTGTATCTCCTTCCTTTGTGAAGATAAGCTCTTCTGCAGAGGCTGTGTGGTGTAGAGAAAAGATAGAGGACAAAATACCTAACCTGCAGAAAGGCTACCCACTGCAGTATTCTTGGGCTTCCTTTGTGGATAAGCTGGTAAAGAATTTGCCTGCAGTGCAGGAGACCTAGGTTTGAATCCCTGGGTTGGGAAGATCCCCTGGAGAAGGGAAAGGCTACCCCCTTCAGTATTCTAGCCTGGAGAATTCCATGGACTGTATAGTCCATGGGGTCGCAAAGAGTGGAACACGACTGAGTGACTTTCACTTTCACATCATTCTAAGAGAGAAAACCTTACAGAAAGATGCAGATGAAGCTTGATATTTGAGAATTGCTGGGGAAGAATGAAAGGGGAAAAGGGAGAAGGTCTGAGTGGGACAAAGAGACGCCAGAGAGAACGAGAGAGTAGAGAAAGGTCATATAGTTTCTGCATTTAGGGACAAGAAAGCTTCAAAAAGCACCTGTTGGTTGACATTGTCAAATGCTGCCTGAGAAAAGGCAGTCTCAGTCACTGTTTGGTATTAACAGATTAAATTTATTTCCCTTTGGAGCTAAAATCAATTGACTAAAAATACAATAAGAAACAGAAGTATACGATCTAGTGATGTTGATAAATCAGCAAAAATTTGGAGTTAGATTTATTCTTTTGTTCATAAGTTTTATCAACAGAATATCCTAGAACCATGCAGTATCTGACATTTATCAGTTTAATCTTGTGCATCTGTGCATCTTGTGCATCTGTGATGCTTCTCTGCAAATCCAAAATACAGTAGATACACTCCCATGAAAAGATGAACAATGTGCCAATGGTAACCTGGAAAAGCTTCCTTTTAATGCAATGATTAGTCTTATTCATACTAATTCTTGCCATTTTTTCTTAAATTCTTTGTGTCTGCCTTCTCTACAGTCAACAAATTATGAGCTGACTAGACCATATTTTGAGAGCAGCAGGTTATGAACTCTGCTGTTTAACTTGTCTGATGTCTTATGAGGGTTTGGTAGGGCTGGAGCTTTGTTCACCACATATGAGCCCATTGCCTAGATTAACGCCCAGCACATAGTCCTTAATCAGTGTAATTTAAAGAAGGAGTGAGTGAAGCTTCATAGTCAGAACATTTACAAAAAATTTATCTGACACAATATAATGATATATGTAATTGGTGTGTTTCAAAATTAACCAAAAATAGAAAACAGACTATGTAAGTTACCAAAAAGCACAATCAGACTTTTATACAGTTGACATTGTGTATGCATGGGTGGTGGGCGGGAGAATTGTAGAGCCCAACTCAGAACCGTGGGCAGGGTTAGGGCAGGGCTTGTAGACCCCCAGACCTGTGACCCAACCTGAGTGAGCTTCCTGGGCTTCCTTCTTGGCAGATTTTCAGACACCCTCCCTCAAGTATTATAATTTGGCATACTGTGACCATTCATTTCACTTAACAAGAGAATGACTTCTACCCTCTTTAATAAGATCTACACTTTATCTTAGTGAAAGGCCAAAATTAGATAAGAATTGGTGTAGTCTAGGGGTGAAGTTTCCAATGAACTTGATGAGTGCCCATAATATTTCTGGAGCCTATAATATTGATGCAGCAAAATATTTTGGAGAGTAAAAGATGCTTAATGCACATTTCATGTCCTGGGAAAGCTTATAGCTTTGAACTATTTTGAGATATAATTCAAATAACATAAAATCCACCATTTTAAAGTACAAGTTCACTGATTTTTCATGTATTCACAGGTTTATGCCAGCATCACCACTGATTCTGTAAGATTTTCATCAGCTTGGAAAGAAATCCCATACTGATTAGAAGTTACTCTCGTTCTCCCTCCTCCTCCCCCACCCTCCATCCCTGGGAACTACCAGTGACTTTCTATCTTTATGAATTTGCCTGTTCTGGATATTTCATATAAATGGAATCACACAGTGTGTGGTATTTTGCGACTGAAATTTTTCACTTAATGTTTTCAAATTTCATCAATGTTGTAGCATCTTTCAGCACTTTCATTTTCATTGCTGAATAATATTCCATTGTATGGATATACCATTCCGCATTTTATTTATTCATTAGTTAATGGACATTTGGGTTGTTCCTGCTTTTTTTGACATTATAAATAATACTGCTTTGAATATTCATGTACATGTTTTGTGTAAACGTATGTTTTCACTTCTCTTGGTTATGTATCTAGGAGTGGAATTTCTGGGTCATATGGTAACCTTTGTTTAACTTTTTAAGGTTATATAGAATTTTAATATCTACAGAGTGCTTTATATTTTTATCACAGTGACTGAGAAAAGAAACTGAAGCTCTGAAAGATTAGCTGGGCCAGAGAAAAGCTTGCATCTGTCACAAACATACATTTAAAATGAGATTCATTGATGTATTGATTAATTTAGGGAAGAACTGAAACCTAAATATTGGTCAGGAAGGGTAAATAAAATGTGTGATATTCACATAGTGGAAGTCTGTTGCAGATAGATATGTGTGTAGAACAGTTATCTGCATAGCAGAAAATATGTGTATATATACACACACCTCATCAGAAATAGATTTAAAATCATAGAACATAATGCCTAGTGAAAAAATGGGTTGTAGAATGATAGATACAGTATAACATCATTTACGTAAGCGAAGAAAACCATGAAGAAGTGACATACATGGTTCCTCACATGCAGAAGTGTGAAAGCGGATACACCAGTCTGTGTAGTGGCTGGTCTGCGTCTCTACTTCTGAGCTTTAGAATTCCTGCCGTTACTCTTTCCTATATATTTAACAAATTATTTCCATTACAAGACTGTCAGTTTCTTTATATAGGGGTCATATTTTCTTCACTGTTTTATTTCCGTTGTCTAGCACGATGTACCTAGCGCATGAACGTGAAAGCATATTTTTGAATAGCTAAGCAAATGAGTATCAGGCCACTTAAAGTATTTTGGGAAGAAGGTAGGGTGGGACAGATTAGATTAGCCATTCTCCCTTTCTGCTTATTGTCTCTTCATACCTTCATATTCCCCCATAATATGAGGCCTGCAATTACAAGAGTAGTTCTGTGTGACATGACGTGCTAATAAAGCAGATGGTGTGTGCAAATAAGCAGGAGAAAAGACATCTTTGCTGCAGAAGTCATTGCTGTCTCCTTTAAAGTATGGAGTATTTTATGATATCTCAGTAGATTTTATCTTCATTGTCAAGGTAATGATTATGTATCCTATAAATCTTGATGGCTTTGTTGTATCAAGTGTCAAATTGCACAGCTTAGGTAGTTGTAGAAAGAAAGATGTCTATGATCAGATTTGGAAGGAGTATTACTAATAGTTTTGCCTTTCAGGAACATGTTGATTTCACCTCTTTGTGTTTATATGAAGGAAGAGAACTGTTTCCACTTAGGGTCTGTCCCTCCTTTCTCTTTATTATCTTCTCCCCACAGGAAAAAGAAGGGCACACTAAAGTTTGGAGCTTAACAACAATATGGTGAAGTTTCTGGTTTCCACATCTCTGTTCTGACTCTTTCCCCGAGTGTTTCGTGGCAGTAAAGATGCTCCTCTGCTCTCCCTGCTTCACAATAAGCAGAGCGAGCGGGTCAGCCCTGGCAGGACGCGTCTGGTCCTGTCTCAGCCTTCCTGGGTGGGTAAGCCAATTAAGGCTCTCTGTGAATCAGGTCATGAGGAAGGTCATAGGGAGCCTCATTTGTGACCCTCAGCCCAAGCTCTATTCTCCAGCACAGTTCACCAGAACTACAGGGGACTATAGGTGGCAGTGCTTGATCCCCATCTGTCTGTCTGTGCTTCTGCTCAGTTGATTAGAGCCAGGCGTGATGGTGACGTGAGCCACGCATTTCCTGTTACACTTCCCACCCCGTAATGATGGTAGTCTTGATTTTCTCCATCCTTTGCAATGTTGAAACTTTTCTCTTTATACTTATGTCTCACAGAATCTTCAGCCAGCATCTTGGCATTGTAGGAATTTACTCAGCTATTCAGAAGCAATGTGACCTATTTGAACCCATAAAAGCAGTTAAAATCCTGAGGGATCCTGTCAGGGCACATTGATGATAGTTGCTTTTATATGTGGTGAAGCCTTTTACTTTTATTTGTGAAGGTACCAAAACAGTCTGTCTTCCTTCAAATAAATACCTACTCAGCACAGGAATATTTTACTTTATAAATGTAGCTGTTGTATTTAATTAAATCTAAGATGCCACTGATTAAAAAGATGCACTGTTTTATGTCTCACTAAAAATGATGCTGCCAATTAATTGTAAGATGCCATTGGTTAAACGATGCAACTCCACTCCACGGTATTACAATATGAAGAAAAGAGAAATATGGAACAAATAAATTAAGAAGGAGTGACTCTTCATTTGCAGAATATCTCAGTAGGAGCAGGTTGGTGTATTAACCACTGAATGGTGAGCTTAATGTCTACAGACTGAGGTTCTACTTTTGGCTCCAGGAGAAAATGTATATAATTTTGCTTTGAAAAGGATAGAGATAATAGAGTTTGGAACAAGTCTGGCCTCTGCCCACCTCTCCAGCATCTACTCATGACACTTAGTTTGACCTTCTTTTAATTTCTCAGGCCCCCCAGCCTTCTTTCCGCCCGTGTCCTTTGCATATGCTATTTTCTCGGCCTAAACCCTTTCTTGCTCCTTCCCTTGATCACGTCCTACTAACTCTTCAAGTTCCCCCTTAAATATTACCTTCTCTGACTCTCCAGGCTAGGTTTTCCTGCTTTAATACGCTAAGGCAAGTATACCGAGTCTATGTACTAACTGCCCCTCACATTTCTTGGTAGTAACATTTGTCACGCTTGTAATGAAGTGTTTATGCAGTTATTTTCTTGTTGCCTTTCAAGATAGTCTTGCTCATGCTCTGTTTGCGCTGCGTGTTCAGTGCCTGGCACGTATTCTGTGCCCAACTGAGATTTCTTGAGTAAATAAAGTGGCAGTGTCCGACGGTGACACACACTGCTGGGGGTGGCAAGTCAGAGTCTGAAGGTGTCCATTGTGTTTGGCAGGTAGAGTCACTGGGTATGTTAGAAGGCATAGTTTTAGTGGAAGAGTGGGGACAGGAGTGAGATTGCAGAATATGTTACAAAGGAAAGCAAGACTACTCTCTATAAACACTGGAACACTTGCACATAATTTCTCGACTTGATAATACCTTTCCTTACGTTTTACTAACTCAGTGAACACTGTCAGAATCCTCCAAATTACAGAAAGATAAAAAATAAATCCCAACACATGGTACTATGATTTCTTTTCTCAGCGGATAATGGATAGAATGGAATATTCACTTCAGTAAAGTAATCACGGGCAGGCAGTTCAGAGCATTCTGCTCCAGAAGAGCAAAGAGTAGCCCAGATGTTCTCTTCCCCTCTGCTTATCACTGAGCCAAAAGTACAGTCATCTCTTTTTTTTTTTTCAGTACCACTGGCATCAAAAAATATGTACTCTTTCATCTCTGTGCTCAACAGAACTTGAAACAGAACCTTAAAAGACCAGCTCTTCACATAAGCATGAGGTAATTTGAAAAGCCTTATGTGGTGGAAGTGGCCTTGTGAAGACCCTAATTGTGAAGGTCTCCCAGGCTGTGTTGCGGAAGGTGCAGTGGGCAGACCCCAGGCAGTGCTGCGTGCAGTCCTGGTGTGTTCCACTTGCGACAGTAGTGACGGTGACAAATACTTGACCCTTGCGGTGAGTCACCTGTTCAAGCACTTTACATGCATTTACTCGTTTAGTCTTTGCAACAAATTCTATGAGGAAGCTGCCCTATTCCTTTTTTTCTTTTTAATCCATTAGGAAACTGATGCTCAGAGAGTAGCTTGCCCAGGAGGGCAGAACTGGTGTTTGAACTGAGGCCTTCTGGCTTCAGAATCCTTGTTCCCCAAGACTGTAATGTACCGCTGATGGTGCTGATTATACAGTCAGGACCTGGGATTGACTGCCATTCCCTGTTCTGCCTCCTTCTTCCTCCCCTTGTGCTGTTTACCTGACCCCTCTTCCCTTGGGGTGTGAGTGTCTAGAGAAGCCTCAGTGCAGACGCTTCCACCCTCCCACCCAGGCAGTTACTGTCTTGGAGTGTATCAGTTTCTCTGGACACCGTCATTGGCTCTGTATGACTCTTTTGCAGTGGGAGCTTTGTTGTGGGTTCAGTCAGTTTCTGAATGCCGGTCACAAATCCTAGTCAGCCTTCACCATGTTGATCATTTGAGAAAATATGTTCCTAGTTCTGATAACTGTTTTACATGCACACTTTTGGAAAACCTAATCTGTTTTTAAAGTTGATAACTACCTTGTGTATGCATTAAGTACTGAAGTTCCCAGTGTTCAAGAAATGCACTACACTATTAAAAAAGAATTAACAGCTTTCTCTAAAGAACAGAACTAAGCTCAGTGTGGTCTGGAATTAATCCCTGCCTAGAAGTTCCACAATCAAAAGGGAAAAATGTGGAAAAGCAAAGATAAATAAGTAAAATTGGAAAGTATGCAAAGCCGTTAGAGATGTGCCAGTGACTCAGAAGTAGATAAAACCGAGAAACTCGTCCCAGCCCCGGGTTGTGAACGTGCCGCCCCAGCACTGGGTGTCTGAAGTGTTTCCCTGACACTCAGACCTCCTGTCAGTGGTGCATGGGACAGCCTTCCTTAGTCGTTGCAAAGAAAAGAATGCCCTGGAGGGAAAACAAAACAAAATGCTATTTAATATTCAATTTAGTATTCTTTAAATTTACAAGTGTCAGTAATAATATCATAGCTGGATCAACAGTATTGTCATATTAGCACTAAAATTTTCCCATTATTTTTTTGGCGTGGTGAATTCGAAAGTATTGTTTAACCTAAAGGATTTTTAAAGGTTAGATGAAATAGCATTTATTTTGCACAGCTTGATGGATTGCCAGCAGCAGGGAAGACTTTGCAGCTCAGATGTTTTCAACACCCTTCTGATCCTCTTTTTCCACATTTCCTTCCTCATTAATTTTTCTTTCAGAGCCGTGACCATGTTACTGTATATAGAAGAGATGCCTAAGCAGTCAGGTGTTAATGGACTTCTCTGCATTTTATGTGTCTGTGTGTCTGCCTCATCATGTCTCTTAATAGCCTTGCTGATGTTTGGGGGAGGGGAAGGGGAGGTTTTGCTTAATTTTGTGATATACTTTGTATTGTACAATAAGCAGGATTATAATAAATTGCCATTTTAGAAAATCTGAATGTTATCTCATTGTATTCATTTTAATATAAAAAGAATCTTTATGGAAGAATTTACCACATCTCAGGAACAGTTATTTTTAAACATAGTACTTGGGATTGCCTTATTGCATTGTTGCTTAAGTGGTAATGCAAAGGAGAAAAGAGTAAAACCCTTTACTAATGATCTTTTTTTACAATGGATTTCCTTCTCTGAACTCCCACTTTTAGTTATTTCAATGTTAAATTTACTGTTTGTCACTAAATAATTGTGAAGTTCACAATTACAAAGCTCTTAAAATTGCTTTTCATATTTGCTACTTATGATAGAAAACCTTTTGACCTAAATATTTTATGAATACTTAAAATTTCATATTATTGACTTTAGACATGTAGAGTTTAATTTTTAGTACTGAGCTACCATATGTAAACTGATTATATTACAAAATGAAATCAATCGAGAATGGACATGTTCTACTTTGCATGAATGTCCAAAACTCAAGTACCTCTCTAGGCAATGAGGTGGCTTCCCATTAGTTCTTGGTTGGGACTGTATTCTTGTGGACTTGACAGGGGGTATTATACCAAAAGACAACTCCCATCCGCTAAGTTAAGGGTGATGTTTAGAGTAGTGTGAGTTTGTGAGAACTTGCTCTCAACCTCAAATAAATAGAGTGCTCCAGGAGCTCCATTTTTTATTTCCAATTTCTGGGCATTTGAGACTATTTTGGAAAGTGGGCAAAAGTTCTTCTTGTAAGTTGATTGAGTTGATAAGACCCTAGAGAAGTGGAATTATCCTGTAGAGTCTCAATACTACTTCCCTGCCTCCACAGAGCATCCCTAGTCTGTTATTATGAGCCTGAATAAAAACGAGATAGCTTAAGTTTTAGTTTAGATCTTCATTGGCTACTATAAGAAAAACATTTAAACTGAAACCTGATAAAGTTTTTAATAAAAATTTCAATCTGCTAAATGTACAAAATAAGAGATGTATAAAAAATGTCTGAGCATGGAAGAGACTTCTTGGAGATGTGGAGCATGGTTGCTGATGAGAAGAAATAAATAGCAGATTGCATGGTGCTCAAAGTCAAATAGTAAATCAGAAGACATAATACCTGGTTAACAACAGTAATGGGGATATAATTATATACACACACACACACACACACACACACACACACATATATATATATCAGTATCTGTATTGGGATTTCTGAATTTCAAAATAAAGAGAAAATTCAAGTATCTAGTCAGAATATAACATGTTAACTTCAAGTGGAAGACAGACAGACCCAAGGACTCTGTACCCAGCTAATAGTATTACTTAAGTGGTTAAAGGGTGCATGTTGGCAGACATACTATTGGTCTATGAATCCTTTCAGAAAAACATTAAGAAAATATTGAAGGCAGTGGCAAAATCTAGGGTGAAAAACCCACACAATATTATAGAAAAGAAACAATGGCTTGTATGCAACCAGTGGAACTTGAATCTGAATAATTGTTAGTTAATAGGTTGTGACGCTAAGTGCATTCATTGCACAGGAAACACTGTGGAACATAACCAGTTTTTATTTTCTTAATAACACTGGAGTGCTTTTCAAAACTCAGATACATTATTCCTTTCTATAGCTCTGAGTTCATATGCATTTCTGATTAATTGATTGAAAAATCTCCTCTGTCAAGGCCTGGGACCAAAGGGAGGAAAGATAGTGACAAACTGGGTATATTTAAAAGTGGGCGAGGAAATGATACAACTGTGATAGACTGTCAGTTCTAGGCAAGAATACCAGAAACAATCTGATTTTCAGAAGTAATCATAAAAATAGATGGCATTTAATGAGTGTTGCAGGTCTTATTTTAAGTATTTTGTTATCTCATTTTACACTACATATTTTCAGGGATATTAATGGACAGGCCAATCTTATATATCTGCAGAGGTATAAAGAACATGCATATAAGGTACAAGACATAGATACCTTAATTTTAAAGTTTTTTTTTTTTTTTGTAGTATTTCCCCTTTGCTCTTTTTAAAAATTAAAAAAATTTTTTAAATTGAAGAATAATTGTTTACAGAATTGTATTGGTTTCTGCCAAACATCAACTTGAATCAGCCATAGTTGAAAAGTCTAGCGAGTAATCATAATAAAGAATTGAAGGGAGCGGCTGTAGGTACTGATGTAAAGAGAAAGTCCTATGCTGGCTGGTGAGAGCTCTCCTCCTTTCTATAAGAAAGTTTAAGCGCAAACGACGCCAATACTTTACCTTTTTT
The DNA here is from genome assembly GCF_029378745.1 of Bos indicus. Classification (NCBI taxonomy): domain Eukaryota; kingdom Metazoa; phylum Chordata; class Mammalia; order Artiodactyla; family Bovidae; genus Bos; species Bos indicus. The sequence goes on along the minus strand of NC_091784.1, from coordinate 41,174,212 downwards.
ACTGTGGCAGCGTAGTCGGCTTGGTTTATATCTGACGATAGAGAAGAGTAAAATTTTTATGGAGGAGCCAGAACCTGAGTTTCCTGCTTTAGGAAAGGAGAATACATAGTTAATTTTCATGATCCCTATCAAAAGAACAATGAACTTTTGAACAAGTTAGTGAGCAAATGGAGTACAGAGCAAGGCTAATTGAATCTGCAACAGGGAGAATTTCTGGAGATAGTAGGTTTCTATGATTTCATAAGATGGGTGTTTTGGGACAATGAGAACATAAAAATAGTAAATTCAGGAGTGGAAACTCAATCGAAAAAGACCCTGAATTGTGTTTTAATCATGGAGTCAGTTGCTTTTTATACTTTTTTTGCTTTTGTTTTCCGTCCGTACAAAGAATCCTATACAACAGAAATATATTTCCAGGTGGTATTGTATTACAGAGTTCAGTAACTTAGATTGAATTTACTTTTGCTTTTGCTATCTGAGTGGATTAGGAAAATTCCTTTCAGGCAACCAGGGACCAGATGATCAGACAGACATCATATCATTTTCTTTGCTATGAAAATTATAATTCAACCTTGGGAAAATTTTCTAATGTTGTATTTTCTGTAAATAATACAAAGAGTAAAAATAAGTAAAATCATTACTCTGTTTCTCTCCCTTCATATTCTGAATAATAAACAACTAATTTTTGGCAAATACATATTAATTTAATTTTAGGGATGTTATTTTTTAGTTTATTTTGATCAAAGATGTAAAAAGATCCATTATTTTATGCTCAAAGGTGTGCTAGCCAAGATAGCTTGCTATAGATATCTGGTATCTTTTTGTAAATAACTATGTTTAGAAAAGTCTTTTCTCTGAAATCATCTCCTTAAATACTTAAACCTAGTTAGATCACCCTCAAGTATAGGGATTTGTGAACCATGTAGGATATTTTAGGAATTCTTTCATACCGAAGCAAACAGGAGGCTTTAGTATTATTGTGGAAAGGAAAAAAATGGGAGATTTTGAGGTAGCTGTTTCATTTATGCATCAAAATTTATTTTTTCTTTTTGCTAATAGTCTGATAAGCAATTTTGTTTACCTAAGAATTTCTCTTCATAATTAATCAAACCCAAAATATTTAAGATAAATAGCAAAATATTTTTCATTATTTGAAATGGCTATGGCTGATTAAAACTATTTCTAGCAAAATTGACTATATGTTAATTAAGTCCCATCACTTCATGGGAAATAGATGGGGAAACAGTGGAAACAGTGTCAGACTATTTTTTGGGCTCCAGAATCACTGCAGATGGTGATTGCAGCCATGAAATTAAAAGACGCTTACTCCTTGGAAGGAAAGTTATGACCAACCTAGATAACATATTCAAAAGCAGAGACATTACTTGCCAACAAAGGTCCATCTAGTCAAGGCTATGGTTTTTCCAGTAGGCATGTATGGATATGAGAGTTGGACTGTGAAGAAAGCTGAGCACCGAAGAATTGATGGTTTGAACTGTGGTGTTGGAGAAGACCCTTGAGAGTCCCAGTCCATCCTAAAGGAGATCAGTCCTGGGTGTTCATTGGAAGGACTGATGCTGAGGCTGAAACTCCAGTACTTTGGCCACCTCATGTGAACAGTTGACTCATTGGATAAGACTCTGATGCTGGGAGGAATTGGGGGCAGGAGGAGAAGGGGACGACAGAGGATGAGATGGCTGGATGGCATCACCAACTCGATGGATGTGAGTCTGAGTGAACTCCAGGAGTTGGTGATGGACAGAGAGGCCTGGCGTGCTGCAATTCATGGGGTCACAAAGAGTCGGACACGACTGAGCAACTGAACTGAACTGAACTGAATGAATATTACATCCTCAATATGGAAAAAATATCAAAACCTTGAGGTCTTTGATTTTCCACTTGTCAGACGTAAAATTGTCAGCTTTTTTTGCAAGTGGTAGAAGAGCTGTAGGAACTACTGAACTAAAACATACCTTTTCTTTCTATGCATAAGCTGCTGCTGCTGAGTGATCTCGGGGAGGCAGGCCAGTGTTATTGTCCAGTGGCATTGACTTACACTTTTACAGAGAGCAAATTTATGGCCCTTATCTGGTGAAGACTTTATGAATGACTGGTATAAATCAAGCACTGAATGACTATTTTTCCCTTTGAGCATAAATCTATGATTTGGAGACTGATTTCTGAGTAACTTTTTTTGTAACCCATTTAAATGACCATTTTCAACCACTTTTCTATATTTTGGCATAAAACGAATAACTAAAATATAACTTAATACCAGTGATAGATTTATTTTTCTTCTGTTAAGGAGCTCCTGGAATTCACCTGGAACTCTTATACAACTCAGTAAATGACCTCAATTAATAGAGTGGTGGGAATCCAATGCCTGGGATTGACTGAAGCAACTATGTATGTCCACCTTTTAGGTGGGAGGGGGAAAATGAAGTATGTATTTATTTTTAAAGGTACAAATGATGAAATGTGCCATTCATTGAGGAAAACAAGTAGATAGGAAAAGCCCGTCATTTCTAGGACATTTGCAGAGTAAATAACTTCTGTCACAAGTCCTAGAAAAGTGAAAAAGTATTAGCCCACGATCTTCTGAACACTTTCCCAAGAGACTTTCCTTCAGGAGGATGTCTCTAAAAAGAAGATGGAAGATATGCAAGCTCACTTGGAAGGAAAAGCTAGAAATAGGTGACTTTAAAAATAGTTTCATGAACACTGTCCTTCTCCTCAGAAAAATTTTGATCTATAGATGGCATCCTATAGGTAGAGGGGTTACATGAAATTGTCTTTTATTCTCAAATGGTCCTTTCTTTGTCTTCCTCTTGTTACATGTAGTTGTATGACTTAAACAGTTAATAACATGGAAAAAATAGTTGGTCAGGAGATAAGCAGTTGATCTTGGCTGTTTTAAAGGGACAGCAAGAGAGGGCTGTAAGTGAAGTGATGCAGCCCCTGGTGGAAAGAGGATGACCCCTTGGATGAGCAGGTTGAGGATGTGTTTGTTAGGAGGGTTGATTGAATCATTGTATAGAAGTAAAGCCCTTAGGACAGTCCTTGGCACGTGGCATTCAATCAATAGCAGCAACTGTTACCATGCAAAGCAAGGGCTGCCTGTACATTTTAATAATTTTGCAAGCAAAGAAACCAAATTTTGGAAAGATTAGGTAATTGTCTGAGGCCACATAGGTAAGAAGTGTCAGAAACCCATTAACAAAACGTTTTAATGTCTCCGGACATTAGTGTTGTAAGAACTCACAACCTGTCTGTTGATGCTTCTGTCTGAATACCCATGGAGCTCGAATTACTAGTGGATTGTTTTCAAAAACTCATCCGCCTATCTAATCATGTCTGTAGCCCTCTAGGGGACTCTCTGCTTAGCTGGGCTGACCATGTAATATTGCCAGGGCTTGCCTGAAAAATGAATTATTATACAATGATTGCACAAAGCTTCTGGAAGCTAGTGACACACTTGGCCTTCCAAGATTGTTTCTTGGAATGAATCAAAACTCCTTAGTCTTAGAATGAAGGTGGAACCACCCTGGAACAAATGAAAAATCCCAGAGAAGGAAAAGAACATCCCACTAATTGAGTGGGGAGAAGTGGGCTAACTCACTGCTTAGCAGTGAAGATGCCTGGTTACGCTGGGAGATGAGCAGGGTGGGAAGGGATGTTGAGTGACCCTGCCTTTAGTTTCCAGGATTCAGTGTAGTCTGTGCTCCATTCATTGGGCAGCTGATAGTTGGAGTCCACACTGAGTAGTTAAATCTGGGCGAGTCTGATTCTAATTTACAATCCAGCTTCCAAAATGGAGGAGATCCTATTCAGAATATCTTAAATTATTCAGGGTAGAGGAGAATTGTGATATGGAGATGGACTGTAGGATTAATACTAGGCCTGGAAAGATGAAGACCAAAAAAAAATTGATTAAAGAAAAAATCTGACATTATTTAGTGCCTCTAAGATGCCAGGCCTTGTGCATGACTTTTACTTATTAATTATGTAGTTCTCATAAAAATCTTGTTAGGAGGCATTGCAGAGACAAGTAAGCTGAGACTCAAAAAAGTCAAGTAACTTAACTACTAGGGCTGCTGCTGCTGCGGCTGCTACGTCACTTCAGTCGTGTCCGACTCTGTGCGACCCCATAGACGGCAGCCCACCAGGCCCTGCTGTCCCTGGGATTCTCCAGGCAAGAACACTGGAGTGGGTTGCCATTTCCTTCTCCAATGCATGAAAGTGAAAAGTGAAAGTGAAGTCGCTCAGTCGTGTCCAACTGTAGTGACCCCATGGACTGCAGCCTTCCAGGCTCCTCCGTCCATGGGATTTTCTAGGCAAGAGTACTGGAGTGGGGTGCCATTGCCTTCTCCGAACTATTAGGGCTAGTAAGTGGTAAAGCTGAGATTTTCTTTTTAAACCCAGACCCATTTTAATATATCACATAGCTCTTAAATGAAAGATACCAGAGTAAAACATTAAAAGTAAGACATTTTGGGAGTGCATGTCTCATCTTCGATCTTGAACATTTTTGATCTTGTTGCAGGAACCCCAGAATTTATGTTTCTCTGGAAATAATGTTTGCACTTGTGATTTATTACCTGGGCCATACTGCAGAAACCTATTTTATGTGTTTATGGCTGTCTTTCTGTGTCTTGATATGTATATTGATTTCTTTATATATAGCTTTCTGTACTGTTGATCAATAAAATCCATATAATTATTATATAAGGGCTTCCCTGGTTGCTCAGTGGTATAGAATCTGCCTGCCAATGCAGGAGACCAGAGTTTGATCCCTGGGTCAAGAAGATCCCCTGGAGAAGGAAATGGCAACCCACTCCAGTGTTCTTGGCTGGCAAACCCCATGGACAGAAGAGCCTGATGGGTACAGTCTCCATGGGATCACAAAAGAGCCAGACATGACTTAGTGACTAAACACCAACAATTATTATATAAAATAATACATTTTGGGGTATATCTTAGGGGCCCTCGGGGCTCTGCTCCTCACCTGGAGGGCTGCCCTTCCTGGGAGCAGCACTGTGCAGGAACACGAGCACCAGTGGGTAAGTTGTCAGGGAGTTCCTCTGTGCCGGGTGGCAGCTGTCTCCATCTCTGTGTTCTCGAGAGAAGCGGCATGGCCAGTGCGTCACTTCTCGGGAATTCTAAATTTGAGAATAAACAGCACTTCCCTGATACATTCTTATGTGCCATTTTTCTTTCCATGTGAGCATTCTTAATGAATCGTTTCTGTGTATTGGAAGTGTGTCTTCATTAGTAATTAAATTCTTTTCATAGCAAGTAACAAAAACAGACTCTAGTCTACTAAAAAAAAACACTTGTTCTTTTTTTTTTTTAGGAATTTATACTAAAATGAGTATTTATTTTTAAAAACCAAATGATATAAATATAAGACATGCAATACTGGGTCAACCCAATGGTCTAACTAGCCTGTGGTTTCAAAGTCTCGTAGTATTGCATTAATGTTGGCCTCTGAAGTTTTGGGATTCCTTTCAAACTCTCTGGTGTCCTTTATTATTCAAATCTGGATTTACCATTCATAGATTCATATAAATATTTCCTGAACTTACTCATATCTTTAGGTTATATCAATTATGGAAATAATGAGTTCCCCAACAGCAAGGATTCTACACCCCATACATCATGAGACTATAAGCAGGGGTTCTACTACAGAGGAAGGAAGAAATGGGGTGAAAAATTCAACCTATTTTGGTTGTCCTCTTGGATACAACTGTTCACATCTCACTCACATGAAAAACTTATTCACTCCCATCCAATGACCACCCTCTCCCCTAAGCCTCACCTAATTATGGTATTTGTCAAAAGTCCAGGATCCTATGATTTGCATCAGTCCAGACTCCGCTACTCTCAACCCAGAGACCTATACACTGAATAGAAAATTATCTGTCTTCCACATACCTAATACGGCCCCTACCTCTTGGCATTCATGGCCTTGAGCTATCCTCTTCCTTTTAGTAACCTGCTTCTAACCAACAGAATATGGCAATGGTAAGGGGATGCCACATTTGTGACGAGGTCACATAAAATAGTGACTTTCATCTTGCCAGCAGTGTCTTTCTCTTTTTTTTTTTTTTGGTTTTATTTTATTTTTTTTTAATTTGATTTTATTTTTAAACTTTACAATATTGTATTAGTTTTGCCAAATATCGAAATGAATCCGCCACAGGTACACCCGTGTTCCCCATCCTGAACCCTCCTCCCTCCTCCCTCCCCTACCCTCCCTCTGGGTCGTCCCAGTGCACCAGCCCCAAGCATCCAGTACCGTGCATCGAACCTGGACTGGCAACTCGTTCCATACATGATATTATACATGTTTCAATGCTATTCTCCCAAATCTCCCCACCCTCTCCCTCTCCTACAGAGTCCATAAGACTGATTATACATCGGTGTCTCTTTTGCTGTCTTGTACACAGGGTTATTGTTACCATCTTTCTAAATTCCATATGTATGTGTTAGTATACTGTATTGGAAAAACACTTGTTCTAAAGCCTCAGTGGTATTTTCAGGTTGGGACTCGCAGAGTCCAGACTGGGCACTGGACTCTGTTAGACAGCGAGGAGCTTCTCTCCTTGTCTGACTCTTCTCTAGCTCATCTCTGTCTCTGCCTTTGCCCCTCTGGCTTTAAGGTCACTTGAAACAGCCTTTTCTTTGCTTGTTGACTTCCTTCTCTCTCTGTTCACTGGTTTGCCTTCAGCCTCTGAGCACAGAGTCCTATGTGGCTGCCTCCCTGCTCATGATTTTTTATCTCCTCAGTTTCTAGTGAGCAGATTCTAACCAGAATCTCTGAGACGTGACTCCAGAATCCCAGAGACAGAATGACCTGATGATTGGCCCACCCTAAGGTAGATACCACCACTGGTTAGGTATCCATATGATGTCCATGGTCTGGGGGGCAAGTCCTGCCCTCCCCAAGTGCTGCTGGAAGTCGGTCTTCTGCTGGAACAGGAGCAGGGGGAGACTGGGAGGTGCCTGATAGTGGTGTGTTACTCACTAATTGGATTTGGCTTCTTTGCTTCTGGCTTTCTTGTATTTTACTCCTTTTAAACTAAGGAAGCAGTTATCACCACTCATTGTGTATTTTCAAATTAAAATTCACTTCCGAAGTATTCCCAGTAATAAAGGGCTCCCAGAGAACTGTGGTACAAGGAGGACCAGGAGCAGACTTACTCTGAAAACTGCAGAAGGTATTTTAAAGCAAACGCATCTCTCTTACTCACCAGGACCCCAATAGACTGCTGATTGTTTAGCTGCGTGATCTGAAGACACACGCGCTGGTTTGGCCTATGGGTTAGACTGTGCCTTTGGTCACATTCCTTGCTGCCTCACTGTGATGAGAAGTACCAAGGGTGAACGCCAATTGTCCTTACAAAGGCAGTCCATGAAGTGGTGAATGGAAGAATCAAACTTTTATGGTAATCTTTTATTGTAATCTATTTTCAGTTCTGTCAGAGAAGCAGCATGGCCCAGTGGACTAAGGAGAGGACAGGGAATTTGGAGCTCTGAGAGAGAATCTGTTTTGCAACTGACTAGCTTTGTGACCTTGATAAAAGCACATTAACCTTCGTCTACTTCCTCATGTGTAAAATGGGATCTACCTGATGGAATGATCAGAATATAGGTACATTCTGACTTAAGCAAACTAAATAATAAGAGAGATTTTATATGAATTGGGAGTGGGTATCAGAAGACTGTGGTTTGTAAGAAGATTCCTCCTAGAATTCATTTAAAATCCAACCTCTTCTCAGGCTTTTAAACTGTAGTTAATTGACAAAAGTTAAATTTATATATACAAGTTTAAAAAAATACACTTATTGGATACTGTGAGAAAAAAATTCGGTAGAATTATGATTTGATAACTCAGTAAATCCATGTGAAATACTAAAAAACAATGTTTTGCAGGCAGCAGTAAACAAAGACTATTTTGAGACCTTAGATTTCAGGGTGAATTTTTTCAGTATGAGAATGCCAGTAATGCCATTTCTGCCATATTTTTCTAACTTGTTGACATGGGCATCGTCATATTGGTCTTGGCGTCATGACACCGGTGCTGAGTCGACATTCACACTGGCAGCTTGTCATCCTGCTCCAGTCAGGAATGGCCTGTAGGCAGTTTCAGTTTATCTGCTGCTACTGGAATTTTGATGTAGCAGTGTTGAAGGTTCGATTTGTACTATGGCAGTCTTATGCCTACTTGTGAATTTATTCTCCAGAGGGCAAAGGACCCTAAAAGCTCACATATAAACAAACTCAAAGGATTAAAATAGGAGGAAGAAATAAATAGCAGTTTGTTATATATTTATATTGAATTTTGCATAGCAGTCTTAGTTATTTAAAAGTACATTTTGCCGGTTTTCACATAGAGAAACTCCTCAAGTCCAGAGACTGGGTGGCTAGAGATACAGCATCCAGATCTTATTAAGAACCCAGGTTTCCTAACTTCCCAGTCCAGACTGCTGTCTGAACTGTTGCAGAAGGGTGCTGGTGGACTGGGTTCTGAAACCAACCGATATGTGCTTTTGGGTTGTGTTTGAAGGAGATATTCCACTCCCTCCGTAGTGTAACCAAAGTTGCTTATAACTCCCCAATAAAATTGTTTTTCTCCATCTGAAAGAGACTCTCCCAAACCAGTCTGAGGATGAATGCTGCTCTGCCATCTTTTCCAGAAAGGGCTTTGTGGCTGAGCCTCATTGTTGCATGGGTTCACAGCGTGTTATTGCTAACTTGTAAATATTCATTTACAGGAAAGAGTGACTAAAATCTTGGCATTCTTTTATACTGCTGAGAAAAAGCTAGGTTTTCTGTTTCTTTTAGAGGAAGGTTTTCCCAAAGTTTCGTCTTGGTTGCAAAACATACCCCCAGAGATTCCAATCAACATAACTCATGCTGACCAGCTGACTCCAAGTATGACAGCGCAGTGTTCAGCAAGTCCAAATGAAACCGGGTGGAGGCCAGAGAATGTGTCTGCTTTTGCCTGAATTATCTGGTTCTCTAACTTTGGTTCTTGATTTCAGCTGGCCTCAAATGAATATTAACCCAGAGACAAATTTTGTAGCCTTTCATGATACTACAAACATTCTGCCATTGCAGTTACTGGTTTATAGTTGGTTGCAATGCTTGATTTAGTGCAGCACTTGAAATGCTTGGTTTAGTCATTTTGATATGTGGGAGGAAGATTTAGTTGGATTAGATTTCTGTTATTTCTTTTCTCTTGAGAAAGATAAGGCAGGTTCTCAGATTATTGTATTTGATTAATAAACTCCCCTCTCCCAGGTATCCCAACACCATCTCTGTCTCTGTTACTATCTCTGTCTTCAGTTTTATCTCCATCTCTTCTTTTTCTCTCTTCTTCCCTATTTCTTCTCCCTTTAGGTGTATATTAAACAGGAAAAAAGTTCCAGCACAATGACTGAGCGAATTGCAACATTAAAGACTGCTTGGCCAAGAACCTATTAATCTTTGTATGAAAGCCTTTAGGGACCAACATCAAATACAAACATGTTAGAAATCTTTTTGCTGTTCTAGCTCAACTGACCCAGAAAAAATTTAAGAGCAATAGTCACTGCGTAGCAGAAAAAAGATACAATTGTAAATTTGAAAAGCTCTCATCTTTAACGTGGCTCTTATGTATCACAAGCTTGACAACCTTATAGATTCCATGCATGCTGCAGCTGACTTCCAAAAAATCTGTTTTAAACACAATTTTGCATCGAAGTTTTCTGTGTATTTAGTGATTTACTTTCCCTTTTTCACTTTCATGCATGGGAGAAGGAAATGGCAACCCACACCAGTATTCTTGCCTGGAGAATCCCAGGGACAGGGGAGCCTGGTGGGCTGCCATCTATGGGGTCTCACAGAGTCGGACACGACGGAAGCGACTTAGCAGCAGCAGCAGTGATTTATTAATAATTTTAATTTTTGTTAAATAGCTTACTTTGCATGTAAATACTACAATGTATTAAGGAAGTGTTGAGAATTGTTACCCCACATAAGTGTCAGTTTAAAGCAATGCTCTTTTTAAGCAGTCAACTGAAGAAAGGAATGATAACAGAAAAGAGGCAAAAACCATAGATGTGGGTCCATCTGACAGCCTGTTTTTGCTGATAACTTTGGCCTGTTTTGTGGTGGATTTGTTTTCATTTCTTTGAAGACTTAGACTTAGAGATCATGCCTGGAGTGCTGCTCACCTTACCTGGGGAGAGCCAGCGTGATGGAGAGAAGACTAGGAGGTCTTGTTTCCAAAGGCTGTTTTAATGAAGAGTGTGTTAATTTGATTTTTCTTTCATCAGGATCTGTAAGAGAGTTTGTACTTTGTTCCCTTTGATTTTAGTGTGTGAAGTGGAGTTTTTACTCAAGTCCTCTCTTGAGTAAAAGTTTTGTTGAGAATGAGTGTTCTAGCCATGCCCCCTCGCACTTTCCTTGAGGAAGTTTGCTTCGCCACAAGAGATGCCCGGTTCTCTTGGAGAGCATGGTGTGCTGTAGCTGGAGCTGCCAGGTATGGAAGATCACGTTTCCCCATTTTAACTCGCACAACAACTAAAGTACTTCCATTTCATAGATACTCATTAGCTCATCCTAGGTCAGTTTTCCAGCTAAGTGACCAAGCTGGGAGTCTATCCTGAGTCAGCTGACCCAACACAGATGGTCCTAATTGCTTCCCTAGATTGCTTCCCCATGAGGTGCGGCTTGCTACCATCACCAACCCTAACTGCCTGCCTTGGGGGCTCTGCGTTGCGACCCCTGGTGGGCAGTCGTGCTGGCAGCAGAGTGGGTTGGAATCAAGCATATTTTGCTTCCATGTTGACCCCCAGTAAACTCAGACACAGGTCAGAATTGACCCACTTCATAGCACTGTTTATGTTTTCTTGTTTCATAGGTGATTTTCCTGGAGGAAAGATGGGCTAAAATTCTAGAGCAATTTTTGAAGACTTTCTCTAATTGTTAAGTTTCTATCTGGATCCCACTAATAAGAAATGAAGTTGTATCACAAAGAATAAACTTCCAAATTACATAATTCTTATTCTGATCAGTTAATTGCCATCTATTTGGCTTCACAAAAAATAACGATTTCTAACTTATAGTTTAGTTTTGTGATTCTTAATAATACAAAGAGACTTTTGTTAAAATATTACTGATATAAATATTTTCTTTTTCTCACTATTTTATGGAAGACAATGACTGGCAGAAAAGCAAACTGTGTAATTTCCAGACCCACATGTTTTGACATGTGACTTACTTAAGGGGGCTGCTGTTCAAAGAGGGAAGTGAAGGTAATTGATCTCTATGCTATTTTACTACCCCAACTCTTGATTGTCTTCTGTGGGGGTCTTCTGACTTTACTCTGTTTGTTCCCTCCCCTCCCTTAACCTCCCTTCTGTCTGTGGTCACTGTCTGGGGACCTCATCCTTTCTCATGGATTTATGGTGATTACTCCCACACTTAGATTACTAGGCTCTCTCCTCTATATTTGCTTGTTAGCCACAAGATTGTATAATGAAACTGATGCAGATTTCTCTCCACTAGAAATATTAAAAAAGGCAGGACTGGTGCTCTTGACTAAATGTTAACTTTGGAAATTAGGCCTAAATTATGTTTTAGGTTGTAAATGAGTGTAGCATGATGTGGCTTGCATCCTAAAGTTATTTTAAAGAGTTAGTTCCATAATGGTTCCAAACAATTACATCATTTTATTTTCTATATAATATGGATTTTAATTGTGACACTAATGAGTATGAGCATACTTTGCATTCACTCACATAAAGCAATTTGATGAGTTAAAGTGAGGTGACATTTGATGGATTCAGTGGGACTTTAGATCAATTTGCATTTCAGTGGTATTTTATGGCTGACTTCAGAAAACTTATTTTAAATAGGATTTCTTGGTAAGTTAAAGAGTTTAGGGGGATGATTATAAAATAATTGATTAAAAAATGTGCAGTGTTAGTTTTCATTGAACTTAAGCTTGTATGAGTTAAATTTAAAACCTAATTCAATATTTTTTAGGTTTTATATTTTCCTGAACCTCTTTTGAAGTATTAATTTTGTCATGCTTGTCACTCTAATCTAATGATGATTTGATGTTTGCAAACTGAATACATTTGTATGCAAGGAGTTCTGCTGTGTTTTTAATCAATGAAGATTAAAATTTGGCAACTATAATAAAAATTGAAAAATTTTAAATAGAAAATGAAAATAATGATTATACTTTAGAAACTACTTTTATTAATGTTCTTGTCTATGAATCATGTAATATCTTTCTCATCTTTCTATTTTGTAACATTTAGAAGGTGATTGAACCTTAAAAGAAGTAATTACTACTAAATTGTGAAGAGTGTGTTAATTAGAACAGAATATTTAAATTAGAACAGAATCCTTGTGCTCACATTCTTCCGCATTTCCCTGAAACATTTGATCTAGAGTTGCAAATGAAAACCAGAAGAATGCTGGACTACTTTAAAAACTCATCTGCCCTCCCCAGGAACTTGCACAGACAATAGAATGTTCTCTAATGAAAGTATATCTTTACTTCTTTATTACTTATTGATAAAAAATGTAGGGCTTAAAATACCTAATAGATCAGTCACATGAAAAGTAAGATTCATGGGTTAGATATCCAGAGGGCAGCAGTTACTGTTCATAGTCCAGGAGAGCCCGGTATAGTTTAACATTGCTTTTCTTTCCCAAAGATCTCTTGACACTAAAAGACAATTAATGCAATCCTTAAAAGATGCATGCAGGACGCTTTATTGTAGCTCTTCACCTTTGCTGATCAGTGCCCTTCAAGGGGAAAGGAGAGCTTCCAATCAAAAACAGACCTAAAAACTGAGCTGACTGAGTAGTAATAAATGAGTCTTAAAAAAAAAGAACTAACATTGTTATTTCCCAATATTGAGAGGCCACCTCTCAATAAAAGATGAATGTGACTATTTCCAAGGCTGAAATTTGACTTTTTAAAAATGATGATTTAGCATGATAACACAAATGTTTAATAGTATATGAAAGGCAAAACTTAAAAAAAATCATATGGAAATTTATGACACCTGTAACTCCTATCAGATGTCAGCAGTTAAAATCAGGTATGATTAAGCAGAATAAAAGCTTATTCACATAGCTTTGTAGAAGCTTTGACTGAATAGAAGCTTCATCTTTTGTAGTACTGTAACTTACTAGTGAAGAAACCACATAGTTGATACCCCGGAAAGAGATAATGTGTTGATAATTGAGAATACCCCTTATATGTGTGAGAGAGACTTGACAGCATCTTTATCACTATCTCATTTGATCCTCTCAATTCTGAGACGTTGTTAGAGCAGGTGGGATTATTTTACATTTTACAGATGAAGAAATAGAATAATTGTTATCCAAGGCTACATGGTTAACATTTGTAACTAAGCTCCAGACCTTTCAAAACTCTCCTTCTCCCCACAGTGCTTTTAAGGTGCTGTGTTGTATAGTCCTTTGATTCCTTTGACTTTATGTGTCATATTTAACACTAAGCCAAAACTTTGCTACTAAGATCTACATGACATTGCTATTTCATATTCTCAATATAACTTCTGCTTATAACATGTAACGAAGATTATCCTTTTATAGTTATGTTGTCTTCCAGCTAAATTTGACGCCTCCATTTACAGACCAAAAGATAGGATGAGCCCCATATTCTGAATCACTCCTTTCTTTAGCCATAGCCTATTCCAGACCCTCGGGAAGAGAGCAGCCTCATCAGCGTGTGTGTTTCCTGTTGCTGCTGAGTGTGTCTGCGCTGCCTGTGCCATCTATACAGTGCACTCAGCTACAGAGACAGCACCAGCCTCCTGAACTGTCTGTTGGGAAGGCTGCTAGCCCGTGCATTCCTGCCACTGGTGGCGTGCAAGAAAGTTGGTTTAGCACTGGTCAAGACTGGCTCTGGCACAGCCGATGTCTGGGTCCCACTCCTGCTGCCTCTTGGTCGGTATGGGGCCTCTCATCTTCACTGCCAATGCTCATCTTTGATTCTTTGTTTTCCTATTCAAGTTCTTAATCTTTCTTGCTGTAGAATCTTCACTCACTTTGGACAGCCCTCATACTCAGTTCTAAAAAAGTTTATTCTTCACTAATTCCCTCATTGGCAGTGATCCTGTTGTTGTTTTTTTTTGAATGTGTAGTTCACAGAAGTCTTCAGTTGAGCCTCAGCTGGTTACATACAACATAGTGAACTCACTTTTTTCAAAAGATGAATAATGTTAAATTTCCCCTGAGTAAACATTCCGTGCATTTGTTTACATGCCACTTTCTTGCTAAAAACCGATAAACTGTTTCTCAGGCCATGATTATACATGAGGAGCATGCAAGCTCTGGGTCCAGCTGTTTCACTGGAGACCATTATTGCACTCCTTACAAAACTGTGGCGAAATAGTCATGAAAAATATTAACTTGTTTGGAGGTGTGGTCAACCTTTCCCAGGACTGACTCAATGGACAGCAGTCAGCTCTGTGCCAAGATACGGAAGTGGAATCAAAAATTACACATGTTAATACTAGTCCTGATAATGTATAGGAATGATACTGGGAGTCAGTGTTGCTAGGAATGTCCTGTATTGGCTTAGCTAATACTTTCCACTGGGTTTTCAAAAAAATGTTTCTCCTACTTTTTAACTTGTTTCTTAATCCAATACACTTTTGGATGAACTATCAGACTTTGCTTTATAGAACAGAAAAAAATTTTTCGTTCATGCATTTCTTGGTTTTATTACCATGTTGTAAATGTATCAGTTTTGTGAGAAGACTGTCAGAATGGCCAGCTCAGCCCTGACTACACACCGAAGAACTCATCCCCACCAAAAGGCCCTTTTATTGTGCCTGAAGCATCTAGGTGAATCAGAATGGGACATGAATGAAAATAACTCCTAAACCTATCATGGACTTCCTAGGTGGCTCAGACCTAAAGAACTCGCCTGCAATGCAGGAGACCAGAGTTCGATCCTTGGGTGGGAAAGATCCCCTGAAGAAGGAAATGGCAACTCACTCCAGTATACTTGCCTGGAGAATCCCCATGGACAGAAGAGCCTGGCGGGCTACAGTCCATGGGGTCGCAAAGAGTCGGACACAACTGAAGTGACTTAGCAAACCTATACTGTACATTTTTTAAAGTTATAGCTCTATTGAGGTGTAACTGACATACAACAAGCTGGAAATCTTTAAGGTATACAATTTAGTAAATTTTGATGTGTATATATCATGAAATCATCACCACAGTCAAGGTAGTGAACACATATATTCCTCCCCTCAGGTTCCCTTGAGCAGAGTGGTAATTCCTCAAGCAGGGTCTTTGTACATGCCTCCCTCATCAGTCACTGAATCTGCTTTTAGTCACTGTAGATTAGTTTGCATTTTGTAGAGTTTTATTTAAAATGAAAGCATGCAATATGTCGTCTTTTTGTCTGGCCCGATTGTTTTGAGATTCGTCTGTCTTGTGTGTATCAATTGTTCATTGTTCATTTTTGCTGCCGTGTAAATATTATATTGTGTGGATGGGCCACAATTAGTTTATCAGTTCATCTGTTGATGCATATTTGGGTTATTTTGAAGTTTTGTCTATTACAAATAAAGCTGGTATGAACATTTTTGCTAAGTGTTTATCTGGACTTAGGTTTACATTTTTCTTGGGCAGAACATAGGAAGAGGGTAGTGGGGTCATATGGTAAGTATACTTTTTAAGGACACTGTTTCCAAAATGGTTATTCCATGTCTGGTTTCTTCACATTCATGCCAACACTTGGTGTGGTCTTCTTTTTTTTTTTATCTTTTATTTATTTTTTTTTTTAGTTTAATTTTAGTTTATTTTTAAACTTTACAATATTGTATTAGTTTTGCCAAACATCGAAATGAATCCGCCACAGGTATACATGTGCTCCCCATCCTGAACCCTCCTCCCTCCTCCCTCCCCATACCATCCCTCTGGGTCGTCCCAGTGGTGTGGTCTTCTTAGTTTTGGCAACTCTAATAAACATGTAGAAGTATCTCATTATGGTCTTAATTTGAATTTCCCTAATGACTAGTGATTTTGATCATCTTTTCATGTGCTTATTTGTCATCCATATATCTTCTTTGGTGAAGTATCTTCAAATCCTTCATCCAGTTGAAATTAGGTTGTTTGTTGAATTTTGGAAGTTCTTTATTTTGAAAGCAAGAATATCAGGTATGTGCTTTGCAGAAATTTTCTTCTTGTCTGTGACTCACTTTTACTTGTTCTTAATAATTTCTTTTGAGGAATAGTTTTTAAGTTTGATGTGGTCAAGTTTTCCAGTTTGTCTTTTTTGTGCTTTTGGTATCATATCTAAGAAACCTTTGTCTAATCCAAGATCACAAATGTTTACTCCTATGTTTTATTTTAGAATTTTTTTAGTTTTTAGTTTATGCTCCATTAGGAACTATTTTTTATATATGGTGTGAGGGATGGATCTTAGTCACTTCCTTCTTTCTTTTTGGTAAATGGGTCTCTTATTATTCTAGTACCATTTGCTGAAAAGGCTCATTTTTTCCCTCCACTGAATTGCCTTTGTACTTTCTGGAAATCTTTTGTCCGTGTGTGTATGAGTTTGTTTTTGTTTTGTTCCATTGATCTACTTCTCTCTCTTTATACCAGTAGAATAAGGTTTGATTACAGTAGTTTTATAATAATTCTTGAAGTTAGGTAGCATTAGCCTTCTGTCTTTGCTCTTCTTTTGTTCTCCTTTTTCAGAGTTGTTTTGGTTGTCCTGTATAAATTTTGGGACCAGCTTGTCATTTTCTGACAAAAGGTCCGCTAAGATTTTGATTGAGATTACAATCTAATATATAGATCATTTTGGGAAGAACTGAGTCTTAATGAATATTGAGTCTTTCAAACCATGGACAGGGTGTCTGGATCTCTGAAAATTTAAAATGAGTATCTGGGTTCAAAATGTAAACCACTCAGGAATCAAGAACAAAGCAAAAGAAATACCTCAGGTGCCTCACAGATTAACAAGTACACTGGAACACTGGTCTTTTTATCCCCTCAGTTTTGTGCTGTAATTGACATATAGTGCTATATATGTCTGGGGCTTCTCAGTGGTAAACAATCTACCTGCCAGTGCAGAAACTCCCATTCAGTCCCTGGGTCGGGAAGATCCCCTGGAGGAGGAAATGGGAACCCATTCTAGTATTACTGCCTAGAGAATCCCATGGACAGATGATCCTGGCAGGTGACAGTCCGTGGGATTGCAAAGAGCCAGACACAACTGAGAGACTGAGCAGGAACACGCTTTGTATAAGTTCAAGGTTACAGTATAATGACTGACTTACATACATCATAAAATGATTATCACAATAAGCTTAGTGAATATCACCACATATAGATACAAAATTTAAAAAGCAGAAAAATACCTTTTTCTTGGTGATGAGAACTGAGGATTTTCTTTTCTGTGTAACACATAGCGGCGTTGGTTATATTTATCATGCTCTACGTTGTATATCCCTAGTGCTTATTTATCTCGTGACTGGACGTTCATGCATTTTGACTGCCTTCATCTAATTCCTCCCTCCTGCAATGCCACCCCTCCCCAGCCTCTGGTAACCACAGGTCTGATCTCCTTTTCTATGAGTTTGTTTGTTTGCAAAGTATAATTGACCTACCTCAGTGTGTCAGTTCCTGGTGCATAACATAGTGGTTTGATATTTCTATACATTTATTAGTCTAGTTACCATCTGTCACCATAGAAGATATTACATCTAATTAAACTATCTTCCCCACACTGTACATTTCATACCCATGACTCATTTACTTTATAACTGGAAGTTTGTATTTTTTTGTTTTGAAGTTTGTACTTTTTAATCTCCCTCTCTTCTGGCAACCACCTGTTTGTTCTCTGTGCCTGTGACTCTTTCTGTCTCATGTTTGTTTATTTGTTTTGTTTTTTAGATTTCTCATATACATGGAGTTATATAGTAGTAGTCTTTCTTTGATGTATTTCACTCACATAATGCCCTCTAGATCCATCTGTGTTGTCACACATGGCAAGCTTTTGTTCTTTTTTGTGGCTGAGTAGTAGTCTATTCATTATCCATTCATCTATTGATGGGCATCTAGGTTGCTCCCATGTCTCAGCTATTTTAAATAATGCAGTGGACATGAGAGTGCAGATATCTTTTCAAATTAGTGTTTTCATCTTCTTTGGATAATCGCCAGGAATGGAATTGCTGGATCACATGGTTCTGTTTTTAATTGTTTGAGAAATCTGCACCTTCTTTTACACAGTGCATGCACCAGTTCACTCATGTTTCCGTTCCCATCGACAGTGCATGAGAGTTCCCATTTTCTGCATCCTCACCAGTACTTGTTGTTTGTTGTCTGCTCTGACAGGTGTGAGGTAGTACCTCATTGTGGTTTTGATTTGCATATTAATTGGCTGTTTAGTTCTTGATCAGTTCCCCACAAAATTTTCATTTAACGTGGAATGTCTAAATGTTAGATGTCTCACTCAATAGAAACCTCAAGCCCTCCACAGGCATCTTTGTCCCAAGATGCCAGTCAGTCATAAACAGGTGTACTCACCTTGTCTGCTGATACCACACTGGGTGGTGAACATTTTGGATGAAAATAAGAGGTGTTCAAGCTAGAGATCCAAGAATATTCAGATCCTCCCTTGATCAGCTAACTCTTGGTTGGAATTTCCTGCCAGAAAGGCAAAGGAATACATGCAACCAAGATGAGACCATTATCAATAAGAGCAGCATAATTCTGGTTATGAAGGGAAGAAGTCAGATATCACAGGTATCCAGATAACCACGCCTTTTATAGAATTATAGCCTTTCATGTTGCAGCTTCATATTTTTCTGAAGGAGTGTTGACATAGTATGAGACCAGGCTGTGACACAGACAGCAGGATTGCTTATCGCTGCCAGAGCTTGGACCCACCAGCCCTGTGTAGTCAGTTATGTGAAGACAACAAATAGAATGGTGAGGGTCATTGCAGACAAACCACCAGTCCTTTAAAGCAAGTCAGAACTCTCTGTCACTGACAATGTGCCTGTGCTGTTCTCTTATGTGGAAAATACAACCTTATGAGCTAGGATCGTGTTGTGGTTGAGGATGTGAAATTAGCCTACATGGATTCAGATTACCATTCTGCCTTTGCACATGTGGTGAGTCCATTTCTGTATGCCTCTTTTCTTTAAAGGGTACAGAAAATTGTAATCATAGCACAGAGATATTAAAAATGAACACTTGGGTTTGGTGTGCTTGGTACATTTTGTGTTTTTAGCATAACGCATTTTTAATCTTTCGTTTTGTATATTCTTGTTGCCCCTGACTACCTGTGAGAGTGTGAACTGTGTGTTCAGTGAACGACTTTTGCTTTACTTTGTGTAAATTATTTGTTCTACTCACCCCATCTCACCTCTTGCATTCCCTCTTACTTTTTTGATCTTTTCTTTTCACCTCAGTCAGCCTTCTCTTTTACTTCAAAACTAATTTCTTCCAAGAAGCCTGCCCTCACACACCACAAATAACTTATAGATTAGAGGAGGGATGGGAAATATCTTTACTTCCACAACCTCAGAAACAATCTCTCCATATCCAACCTGCAAAAATAAAAAGCCAAATGATTTTCCTATCCCAGAGCAAAGAGAAAAGTTTTAGCATTCTATCCTGAAACTTAGATTTCAAAATATTTTGTGTCCTATTAGTGCTGAGAGTATTTAATAAGCATTGATAAAAAAAAATTAACCATTTTCTGCCAATTAACAATTTATTTTATTTAGCTTATTTCTGACAATTTTAGAATGGGAATAAGACAAAACTACTAAACAGAGGTAATAGTAGCTTGAAAACCCTTTATGTCACATGTATTAAATTTGAAATATTGAAATGCTAGAATCCAAATTCAGAAGTAATTAACCAAAATAGTTGACAGATGTCAGCCATGCTAATAAAATTTGTATACCCTGAATATTTTCCAGCTTGTAATTAACTGCACAGATGATGTGATCTGATTTTGTCACTAACTGCTTATTAATGAAGGAGATAATGACTAGTTACAAAATCCATAGTACCAGCTGAATACCAAGTTTAAACATTCCCCATCAGCTGGCACCAGTAGGAGTCATACAACCTTGATATTAGTTTGATTTGTGCTTACTTTCTTCATCTGTGATTGCCAGGGGGAAACTGAATTTGCTAACTTCAGCTTTAAGTGACCTTGAAGATAGTAAATCTATTTTTATTTTTTAGTCAGCAAGCATAATGGCTTTTATTTTTACATTTTTTTTATTAAAATTTAATGTTGTCAGGCTAGTGATATCACCAGTGAAAGTTTAAAAAGTGCAAACGGACAATGTCAAGTTCAGTTAAAGCCAAGCAGAACATAATCTGCTAGTATGACTTGAAGATCTGAATGTAGGATACTATTAACATAAATAGTTCAGTCACAAAAGAGCATTGTTCATTATTTTCATATAATGTGACATTTACTTTAATATAGAAGAGAAACACTCTTCAGATGGTGAGTGAATGTCTAAGCATAGACAAGAGATTGTATTAGGTGTTTGACTTCTGATCATGCACTACTCGTGATCATGAGCCCTCACTCCTGTCTTTCATCTCTTGTCAACCAGCACTGTTGAGTGCTCACTGTATGCCAGACCCTACGCCAGTGTTGAAGATAGAGTAGTGAGCCAAGGATTCGGTAATCTCTGAGTAGCTTATACCCTAGAGTGGGGTGGACAGATAGTCACTCCAGAGAGTCTAACGGTGGTGTTGTGAAGGCAGGAGCATTTCATTGTCACTGATGCTGGAGGTCAAG
This sequence comes from Bos indicus, assembly GCF_029378745.1. Lineage (NCBI taxonomy): Eukaryota > Metazoa > Chordata > Mammalia > Artiodactyla > Bovidae > Bos > Bos indicus. The sequence goes on along the minus strand of NC_091784.1, from coordinate 41,153,379 downwards.
AAAGGCTCTCTTAAGAATGGATTGCTTAAATTCCAACCCAAAGTTGACTAGGTGGAAAGGGAGGAAGAGTGTGCAGGAGACGGACGGGCTCAACGCAGGGTCCCTGTGGCGGGAGAGAACAGCCACTGAGTGGACAGGGTCTAGGAAGCCAGTTTCAGGAGATGTGTCCTATGCTGTATTGTAAAGGGAATCCACAGGAGGGCTTAAGAAAAAGAGGGACCATGATTAAACTTCAGTTTTGACTTAAAAAAAAACAAAACTACCAAAAGTCTATGACTGCAGTTGGACAATGGATTGCAGTGAGCTAAAGTAAGTGTGGACCAGAGCAGTGAGGGAGCACCTAGAGTTGTTTTGCCAGAGCGTGGAGCCTGACAGGAAGTGGAAGGGCTCAGGAGATGCCATGGAGCAGCCTTCCATCCCTGTCCTGTCTCTAATAGACCTCTGTAGCCCTTTGCACCGCTGCAGAAACCTTCACCCAGCACTGCTGTTCTCTTGTGTGCTTTTTCCCTGGAAAGGACAAATTAGTCTAGTTCTGTCCTTATTTATAAGACAGATGATTGATACCTCCTGAGCCCAGGCCCCAGCTCTTTGCTCTCTTCCTTGGGTGGTCTCTCTCTCTCTCTCTCTCTCTCTCTCCAGTAGAGTGGTCTTCAGTATTTATGCTCCTCTGCCAGCTAGTTTGGCCTGTTTGACATTTGCACTTGGATGTCTCGCAGACATCTCCAGTTTCACATGTGCTTAGAGCCCCTTTAGATTCCCTTTTTCCAAACTGTTTCCTCTGCTGCCTCCTCACCTTTTCTCTTTCTTACTTTTGTATCCCTGTGTTTGGGATAATACATACTTGTTGAATGAGTGGGGGAATTCAGAATATAATTTCAGTGGTAAGTAGTTCTGTTAATAAGAACAGGGAAGGCTCTTTCCTTATTCCATCCAGGAATAAGAAAACTCCATTCATTTTACAAGAAAACTATAGTTTTTCAAAGTTCTTTTAAAAGAACCATCCCAGAGGAATGGGAGGAATGGTACCTTGATACAGGGCAAGACCAGCCATCTAGGCAGCCCACTTGGCTTCTGTTTGTAAGAATTTGTGTTAGTTTGTGTTTTTCCCAGAGGTGTTTTGCTGGAGTAGAATGGTTATTGTCTAAAAATTTTCTGTCTTGTTAGGTTGTGTCCTTCCTTATGCTTTAGTTGTTGGAGGAAGTTTTTCTTGGAGGTTTTTTGTCTAGTCCCATTGGGGTTTCTGGGTTGCCATCTTCTTCAGCATCTGATCTGGGAAAAGGCAAAAAGAAAACTAAGAGAATATACTGCTGTGTCATTCTTTGGGTCCTGGGGTCCCCCTAGCCAAGCTTACTTCTTTCCACCTCTCAGAAGCTTTTATGATTGTTTTATAGATTAGGTTTAGAGTTTTTATCTTCACTTAGCAGGAGAAATAGGGAAAAGTACATGTACTTCATCTTGATTTGGAGCTGCAAGTCAGGAGGCTTTCCTTAATGATTATATATCTTTTAAATATAGTTTGCACATTAAATCAGAATATTCTCTTCCCAGGGTAAAGGAATGTTCAGCCAGTTTCACTTATACGTGTTTTATGCATATTCGTCAGTATTTTGGTTTTGGAATTTTTGATAGCTTTGTATAAATCTAAAATTTTGCTAATAATCACAGTACTGGTTACTGTAACTGAGGGAGCTTCTGCTGCGCACTCGACGCTCTGCGCACTGTCTCTAATCTTCTCTCGACCCCTGTGCATCAGGTTGTGTTATCTCTGTTTTGTGCATGAAGCATCTGAGGCTCATGGAAGTAAATTAACTTAGCCGAAGTCACAAATGAAGAAATGGCTGCGTAGGGTATGAACCAGAGTTTGTCTAATATTAAAATATTTGCCCTTTGCCTTTATCATACAGTTGCAGAAAATTGGATAAAATCTTAGAGTTAGCAAAATTTCCACCAGCCCTTCTGGAAACAAAATTAAAATTACTCTGTCAATGCTTTGTTTGACTTGCATTTAAAGCAGGATTTTAAAAATAGTTTGGGTAAGAACAAGCAACTTTCAGAAACTTTATCCAGTTAAATACTTTGGATCCATTCAACTCTATCAAGTCTCTGCTTTTAATTTTCTCCAGCACATCCCTGACAATGTATTGTAAAACAGCATTTGTGGAACAAGTTAACTATGACTTTAAGCAATACCTGTTTTCAAACAAGATTAAACTGTATTTGAATTCAATCCCTGAGAAATAATATAAATCAGTGGCCCTGCATAGAAGTAGGTTAATGTCCTAGAGTAGTGTTTTAGCCACAAGTAGTTTGGATGTTAAACTCTAGCGTCAAGTGTTTTGCTTATAAGATTATTGCTTTACCATGAATTTATTCTCTTCAAATTCTGTTTCAGACTTTCAAAAAGTCTTTATGTGGGTCATCTTTTTAAAGACTGTGTAATCAATAGAACAGCTTTCAAGAAAAATGTTGAGAAAAAGATGGATGGATTTCATGAAGGGAAAGTTAATGAAGTGATGTGAAATATGAATGAATCTGATGTGCTGGGTTTTAGGCCCCTTTTTTGTGCAAGTGACAGGTTACAGAGCTCTGAACCTGAAATCTTATTAAAATGTTAGAGGATGGAGATATAGTAAATTTCATCTTGAAAGTGTTCTCTACTCAGCAGGTTGTAATTCAGCATTATTTGTATCTGTTTTAATATATTAAATATTACACATTAAACTATTTTAGAGGAAACAATTTTATGTTCAGTACTTTAATTACAAAAGTAAAATAACCTAATTGTAACATTTGAAGCAATTAGCACATTATGAAAGAAACATTAATTTTCTGCCAGCAGCCTCCTCTTTGTCCTCTTTCCCTCTTGCCTACTAATGTTAATATCAGATTAAAATAAATACATTTATATTAAAACAAGAACATCAGAGAGTTTATCTTTCCACATCTTTTTTCTATGTTCAAGTACACACACACACATACTTACACCCATGTACATATCAAATGTGTTAGACTTCACTGACAGTAATTCTGTGCTCCATAAATGGGACCATTCTCCATACATATGAGTCTTCAAATTGCCTTTTTCCTCTCCTTCCTTCAGGATGATAGATATACATCCAAACTATTTAAAATTAACTAAGAGCTTCCCTTGTGGCTCAGCTAAAGGAATCCACTAGCAATGCGGGAGACCTGGGTTCAATCCCTGGGTTGGGAAGACCCCCTGGAGAAGGGAAAGGCTACCCACTCCAGTATTCTGGCCTGGAGAATTCCATGGACTGAATAGTTCATGGGGTCACAGAGAGTCGGACACGACTGAGCGACTTTCACTTTGACAGTGTTTAGTGTCTGTGGTGGGACAGTCAGTTTATTCACAGTGTTTAGTGTCTGTAGTGGGAGAAGGCAATGGCACCCCACTCCAGTACTCTTGCCTGGGAAATCCCTGGCAAGGAGCCTGGTAGGCTACAGTCCATGGGGTCACTGAGGGTCAGACACGACTGAGCGACTTCACTTTCACGCATTGGAGAAGGAAATGGCAACCCACTTCAGTGTTCTTGCCTGGAGAATCCTAGGGACGGGGGAGCCTGGTGAGCTGCCGTCTCTGGGGTCGCACAGAGTCGGACACGACTGAAGTAACTTAGCAGCAGCAGCAGTGTCTGTAGTAGGGACAGTCAGTTTATTCACAGTGTTTAGTGTCTATAGCGGGAGAAGGCAATGGCACCCCACTCCAGTACTCTTGCCTGGGAAATCCCATGGACTGAGGAGCCTGGTGGGCTGCAGTCCATGGGGTCGCTGAGGGTCGGACACGACTGAGCGACTTAGCAGCAGCAGCAGCAGTGCCTGTGGTGGGACAGTCGGTTTATGCAGTCATTCCATATTGTTGGATATTTCAGTAGTTTCTGGTAAGATTCTCATTTTTGCTCTAAGTGACATTTTCTGACTATTGGAGATGTTGTATATCTTTTAATTTTCTATTAGCCACTTCAGTTTGGTATTTCCTCTTTGTGTTACTTGCCTATTTTCCCATTGAATTGTCTTTTTGTTTTCAATTTGTGGGAGTTCTTTCTGTATCAGGCATTAAATGTTTGATCATTTATTTTTGAACTATTTTTTTTTTTTTTACCAATCTGTAACATTTTTGAAGTGACAATATTTTTTGCTATAGAATAAATCCAAAATTATGTTCTCACAGTTATCTATATTGTCATGAGTTTCCTGTCTTCCCTAGTTCTACACATATCTCCTAAATGCTCGTAGTCTGAATGTTATCGTTTTACTTTTTTTTGTATGGAAATCTTTAAGTCATCTGTAATTTACTTTTATGTATGGTGAGATGCAGGGGCCAAGCTTTTATGTACGGTGAGATGCAGGGGCCAAGCTTTGCTTTTTTCTTGATAGCTAACCATTTATTATGCTAATGGCTTTTAGTAAATAAACCATCCTTTCCCCCTCAAAATTTAAATGCCATCAGTATTCTTTTAAAATATTTAAATGATTACATTTCTTCTCCAGCTTAACCCATTTTCAGAAAGGTAATGACTTTTTAAAAGCAGGATTTAGTAAATTGGAAAGGTTATTTCTCTGTGCTCAAATGTCAAATGCTACCTGATACTCTTCATTGTTGCTGACTGAAATTGCAAGCACAAGAAGGATTATTGCTATGAACAAATCCTCTAATCAGGATGCAACTTAACAATTTTAAGACCCTGGGTAAAAAGGGGAAAATTTGAGATATTCATTCAGTGCCTCTACAAAAACAGTAACATATAACTACTATGAAGAAAGTAATTTATTAAATATAAGAAAGAAATCTTTTTTTCTTCGCAAACATATGCAGAGAACTTAGGTTCCCAGAGGCCTTCTCTCTCCTCCATGGCATAGCCTACATAGGGATGACTCTCTCAGCTGAGGGCACCTCAAAGCTGCTCCTCCAGGGGATCTGAAGTCAAACTCTCCACTTGCCAGTACTGTTTGGGTTATCTTTTAAGTATTCCCTGCACAGAGATATCAAATCCAGGCATATCTTACTTTCATTCTTTGTGGAAATTAGTCTTTGGGATTGGTTCTACAACAGTGTGCTTTCCAAAATCTTTTTGCTGAGGAATGCTGATTGAGTTTATCTACCATCATACAAGTAATGAAAGAGAGGAAAAGTAACTTCAGTGTCTCTAATCAAGAGGTAGCAGCAAGAATTATATTAATGACAGATTTGCGAAGATTTGGTTATATATTCCATCACTGTAATGATCGAGCATCCTTGTAATTAAAAATAGGTTCTTGAAGTCTGTTCAGAGCCCATTGTTCTTGTTGTTTAGTCACTAAGTTACATCCAACTCTGCGACCCCACAGACTGCAGCCTGCCAGGCTTTCTGTCCATGGGATTGTCCCGGGCAGAAATAGTGGAGTGGGTTGCCATTTCCTTCTCCAGTGGATCTTTCTGACCCAAGGATCAGACCCACATCTCCTGCATTGTGGGTGGATTCTTCACCACGGTGCCACCTGGGGAGTCCCTCAGAACCCTTTTAATGGTCAGCTTAAATATCTGACAGTGAGACCTAAGTAAATAGAATGCTGTATTCCTAGGATGGAATAGTATGTCGGTAATGAATCTTCTATTTCAATGACTATTTATGGTAGATAAATATTCTCACAATATCATGTTTCATGATAAAGTATCATCTACAATAGATATCCAGCATTTAAACTCAAAAGATACCAGTAGAAAGACTTGTGGGACTAACTTTTCACTCATTTTCATTTACCAAATAACATGAACTAATATGAAATAGTTAGAAAGGTAAGAAAATAGGAGGAAGCCAAGGGAAAAGGAGGTTTTCTAAGGGATGCCGTAGTTAGTGTGGTCAGTTGTTGCAGAGAGCTCCCGTTAGCTCAGTCCTTAGAGGTGCCTGTTGGATTTGGCAACAAAGAGGTTATCAGTGGTATAGCCAGACTCAGATTTCTGAAGTGGAACTGAAAGATGGAAGCCAGTGGGGACTGAATAGAGGACTGGAGATGAAGTAGAGACAAGCATACACGTATTTGATTTCAGTAGGTTGGCTGTCAGGAAAGTAGACAATACAACAGCTAGAAGGAGATGGTGTAGGGCTAAGGGAGGTGTGCGTGTGTATAAGATGAACAAAACTTGAGCAGTATCCTAAGTTTCAGGAATAGAGAGTGAAAGGGGATGAGGGAGGTGATTGACACAATATCCCTAAAGAGATGGGGGAGCATGGAGCTCTACTGAAAAATGGGGAGTCCTTCCCACTGTGTCAGTAGAGAGGGAGGGAAAGACACATAACAAGGTTCAGGCAGGTTTGGGTCAGAGGTGAAGTAAGCAGGGGGAAGAATGAAGACAGATGCATTTTCTTTTGTGAAGTAAGAGATGCCTTCTGAGGACAGAGAGAGGAGAGAGAGGACTTGGGGACCCTGGTCAGGGAAGGGAGCTGCCTGGCAGAGTGCGTCTGCACAGGACCGCTGTCCCCGGTCCTGCTGATGTATTGACGTGGAATCAGAATTAAGCAGATTTAACTCGATTTCCAACCCTGAATATTTGTTGGAAGGATTGACTGATGCTAAAGCTCCAGTACTTCAGCCACCAGATGCAAAGAGCCGACTCGTTGGAAAAGACCCTGATACTGGGAAAGATTGAGGACAGGAGGAGAAGGGGATGATAGAAGATGAGATGGTTGGATGGCATCATCCACTCAGTGGACATGAGTTTGAGAAAACTCTGGGAGATAGTGAAGGACAGGGAAGCCTGGTGCGCTGCAGTCCATGGGGACACAAACAATCAAACACGACTTAGCGGCTGAACAACAGCAACAAAACCTAATTTCCATTATCTTTCACCACATAAGATATTTGATACTGAGAATTTATGTGTAATATAGGACTGATTTACTGAAATCTAAGCTAAAATAAATATTTGATGAGCAACACACAAGTAAAATTAAATAGTTCCATCAGCCTTTATGAACCCCGCTCTGCCTGATTACTTTCCATTTTGCTCTCTTTCCAGTATCAACACTTTTCCTTCAACTATGAACCACCTGTATATGGCCAGTCACACCAGTGCAGTAAGGAAGAGCCTTGTTAGCACATGAAAGTGTTGCTTTGGGCAGTTGCCAAGAAAATGGACCCCAAGTAGGAGTGTTAACATACTGTATAGGTTTCTCTACTTATGAGCTCTGTCTATAATATTTTTTGTATATAGAAAAAATAATTTGTTCAGAGCTCATTAACATGAATAAACTGGTATCTTAGAACAGGAACAGAGGGCTAAAATTTTTAAGAGTTAGATTTTATAAATTTGTCAAAGGTTATTGAAACTGACTCACGTGATTAAAAATAAGTCACAGACATTTTTGAGTCTTGTCTATTAACATATGTGGGGCCTTTGTCATTTCAGCTTTCTTTGGGACGGGTCAAGTGTTCATCTAAGCTCTTCAGAATAAGTAGTCACTTTCCTAAGGACTCTAGGACGATGGTGCCATCTCAGGTTTCAGATGCTGGCTGTGCGCTGCTCTTGCTGAGCATGTGGTTTCTTTCTGCCACCCTCTAGAAGCAGGAGGTTGATACTGGAAGCTGGCAGGTTGAGATATATACCAACATATTGATAACATGAATTTATTAATTCGTTCTAAATCATAGGGAAATTCTTACAGTAAACATCCCTGGAATAAAGTTAACCATGTGATTATTGTATCAAAAAGTAAAAAGCAAGAAAGTTATTTGGAAAATGCATTAATGACAAGTCAAAACCTTTACTCCTAAAATGTCACATTAAGAAAACTCTTAATTTTCTGTTTATTTGCTTCAATACTAAGAGCTCAAAGTGCCTTCATACAAATATTAAAATTCAAAGGAATACATGCCATTGTGTGACTTCTTGGAATTTCCCTTCCTTCGTCCACCAACTTGTTAGAAATTCCTGTCATTTACTTTTCCCAAAAGTCCTGTAAGGTTTTTTTGATGAGTCAGATTTTTGTTGCTTGCCCTACTGAGGTACCCCTTTCCTCTCTCCTTCCTTTTGTTTTGTGGCTCTTTCTGTTTTTGTTTTTTTTTTTTTTGCCAGCACAGAGCACATTCCATTGTGAAGCCCTTACTGATGTCAGCTGCCCTGTCCCACCTTATTCAGCCGCGAGAAAACTGCATGTGGCCGTTGTTATTTTTAATGCCGCACTCCGTTTGTCCCAGCTTTGCTTCCTCAGCTCCATCCGCCACTGCAATGAACTGACCTGACCTTTGCTGGTTTAGAGACTGGGAAACACTGGGCCTGGTGTGTTTTTATCTGTCAGGTGGGTGTTCATAAGATGCCCTGCCGTTTTGTTGTTCCTCCAGTGCTGGCAGCCCTAACCAGTTCATTTCTTCTTTTCATCTTTCCCAGTCCTTGTGGGGTGAAGATTCAGCTCTTCAGCTGACCCTGTGCCTTTCCCCAATCTGTTCCCACATATATTACGTGCATTGTCCATCCCTTCCTTTCACGCTCCCAATTTCACAGCTTTTGGTTGAATCTTGAACATGGCGTTCCATTTTTATGATTAGTAATTATTCCTGGCTGGCCCACACAATGGACTGTGGAAGATATGTCTTTTCTGCCCAAGTTTTCTGTGTATCTATTACTGGTCTATCCTTGAACTCTATAAAATTCAGTTTAATATGGCCAGACATATGAGGTGGCTTATCATTTCCTTTTTCATCTTAGAGATGTTCCTCCAAGAGGCAGGCTTCAGTCTGAGCTGCTTGTTTCCTGGGCCTTCTGTGCAGCCCCGTCTTAAAGCTTCACATCACGCTGTCCATCTGCTTCCTTCACCCATCTCCTTTGGGGTCTCCTTAGCTCCCTGGATTCCATGTTTTTTTCCCTTATTTTGTTTCCTATTTCTTGAAGCATACCCTCTAGGAGTTTCCTGAAAATGCACATGAGAGATGTACACTTTTAGACACTTTTGATCTTTGAAAATACTTATTTTGCTCTCATACTAGTCTAGGTATGAATTTCTTAATTATCTTCCTTCAGAATTTTCAAAGTGTTGCCCACTGCCTTCCAGCCTCCAGTGATTCTCTTGGGAGATCAGATGTCATCCTAATTCTTGTATCGGACATATAAGAAGATGAATACTTTATGATATCTCTCTATCTTTGATGTTTTGAAATTTTGTGTCAATAGACTTGATGTGGTTGTGGCATTGGGCTGGGTCTTAGTGGGCTACTTTAATCTGGAAACTCATCCTTTTTCAGAAAATGTCTAATATTATCTCTTTGGTAATATCTTTCATCTTATGTTCCTCTTCTTACTTTATGAGATTCTGCTAGAGTATAAGCTCTAAAACTAGAGAGATTTTTTATCTCTTCTTCTCATTGTTTTACCCCAGTGCCTGGTATCCTGCCTTTATAATGAAGTACTCTGTACAATAAATATGGAATGAATTTATAAATGAATTCTATTTGGCAGTTAAATCTGGATTTATCTTCTAGCTGTTTTTGCTCTTCTTTTTACAAGTCTTTTTCTTTTTGTTATATACACAGGGAGATTCCCTTCATTGATCATCCCACTTTCCTGCTTTTTTTGTCTGCTAATCCATTATTATTTTCAAGAGACATCCTTTTTTCTTCCTTTTTTTTTCTTTTTGTAAATCACATTTATGTTCAGAGTACTGATAGGAAATAGAATAATCTATAAGTATACATCTGTCTGGAATTTGTTGTTATATATAGTATGAGAAGGTACAAAGTCCATCTCTTCCGTATCTGTGTGTTTGACAGAACACCGTTATCACTATGACCATCCAGTCTGCAGTGCACTGCCGTGTCATGTTTGTCATGAATCGATGACCATGTGCTAGGACTCATCCTTTTGCTCAAGCAAACAGAGATTCTGTTTTATCATTCTCTCTCATCTTTTGTGCACTATTACCATACTATCTCAATTATTGTAGTTTAATAAATAGGATTTATATCTGATAATGAAAATCTTTAAATTTGTTCCTCTTTGATATTATTTTGATCAGTATTGACCTTCCTGTATTTTCATGTAAGTTTATATAATCAATGTGTCAAATCACACACACACAAATACTCTGCAAAGATTTGAATGGGATTATGTTGTCCGTAGATGAACTTGGGAACAACTGATGTCCCTACAGTACTATATTAATCCATGACTTTTGTACATTATTCTTTCTATTGTAATTTTTATATTTAATGATGACATAGGAACCTGAACTTGACATTCCAGGGGTGTAGGCCTCATAGTTCTTCTTTTTCCCACTCCAGGCATCTGTGCTCAGGGCCGTTTCCCCATCTCTGGAGCTTCTGAACTCAGAGAGCCATGCAGGTGTAAAACCTTCCTCTCTTTCTGATAGCTTTGATCTAAAAACAAATAAATGCCTTTTAGTATTTTTAAACTATGACTTTTTTATCATTTGTGAAAATTATTTTAAAATCTTTTGTGTACTTATTTCTGAGTACTATTATACTGATACATTTTTCTGTGAAGTGAAAACATAGAAATGCACATTTCAAGTATATAAAGCACTTTTTTGGGACAGAGAAACTTGTTTTTCTCTATTAAAGCAAGGTATAAAAGTTAAAACTTGAAGTGTCTTTTCCATCAATTGCTTTTTTTTTTTTTTTTTTAAGAAAAGTTATGTTTTTTTTTAAAAGCAGTATTTATAATATGGTAAGTATTTGCTTACTGCTTGTTTCACAGTATGTGTTTAATGTTTATGGTGTGTGTACATATGTGTGTATCTATACACACATATAAAGTATTTTGGCTGAAACATGTTTCAATTTTAATGCATTTCTCAGTTCAAATTTTTAATAGCAGATTTTTATAGTCAAATTAAGTCTTGACTTTAACTATATTGTTACTCCTTGGAAGGAAAGTTATGACCAATCTAGATAGCATATTGAAAAGCAGAGACATTTCTTTGCCAACAAAGGTCCGTCTAGTCAAGGCTATGGTTTTTCCAGTGGTCATGTATGGATGTGAGAGTTGGACTGTGAAGAACGCTGAGCACCGAAGAATTGGTGCTTTTGAACTGTGGTGTTGGAGAAGACTCTTGAGAGTCCCTTGGGCTGTGAGGAGATCCAACCAGCCCATTCTGAAGGAGATCAACCCAGGGATTTCTTTGGAAGGAATGATGCTAAAGCTGAAACTCCAGTACTTTGGCCACCTCATGCAAAGTGTTGACTCATTGGAAAAGACTCTGATGCTGGGAGGGATTGGGGGCAGGAGGAGAAGGGGATGACAGAGGATGAGATGGCTGGATGGCATCACTGACTCGATGGACGTGAGTCTGAGTGAACTCCGGGAGTTGGTGATGGACAGGGAGGCCTGGCATGCTGCGATTCATGGCGTCGCAAAGAGTCGGACATGACTGAGTGACTGATCTGATCTTATCTGAACTATATTGTGCATTAAAATCACCCTTACCTGGAGAAAATATACATTTATATGATGTTTTTCTTTTAGATTTGATGTTGAACTATATTAATAATATCATACTTGAAACTGTATCATATTTGACACTGAACTAATAATAGTATCATATTTGAAAAATATTCATAGTTGATTATTTTGAAGCTAAAATTATTACTAGCTGAAGGTACACTTGTAGGAGGAGTTCTGAAAGGAGGGCCCGAACTCCTACAGAGGTTGTGTTGGAAAATGTGAAAGTGGTGGAGGCAACTCTATAAATGAGGCTGCAATGTGGGAGATCCCAAAGCAAGCTGGAATTGGGCATCCACTTCGGAGTGGACTGTAGAGTTCTGCGATGAGCTCTCGTGGCCGTTCCGACTGGTGGTCCGGGATGAAGAGGAGCCCTCCTGTTCAGTTTGCCACTTGTGTCAGTGGATGCCATTCTCTAGAAACTCTCATAATTTTTCCCATCATTTTTATAACATGCAAACTCAACTATGAATGAAGCTATTTAAACCAACAAAGGAACATTAGGAGAAGTAGGTACTTAAAACATAATGAATAATCTCAGTATAATTTGAGATCTCAGCAATTGAAGACTAAACCTGAGAAGAGATATTTCTAGTAGAGATACTCTGGTGTCCCTGACCATTGGCTTTTCCTGTCACGTGATGCCTATGGACACTTTCTTTTTGACTGGCCCTCCACCCCTCTAATTGCTGAGGTTTGTATGATGTTTTTGGTGGGACCAAGCCCCCCATGTACTGGAAACATACTCTTCCTGATTAACCATTTAGTGGAGGATGGGAAAGGTCCAGGAAGGGAGATAGTCCCATTTTTTATTTTTCTTATCATTCGCTTATCTGACCATTCAGGCACAGGACTTGGAAGGACTGGAAAGAGTGCCTGGTGAGCTGGCTTAGAGCATGGTTTTGGTGTTTACAGAACCATTTTACAGTCTACGATGGCGCATTCTGGGGAATCAACGATGAGCTAGCCATAGGTCTAAATATATATACAACGAACCACAGGAGCTTGGTGAGGAGAATTTTATATTAACCAAACCCTGGATATGTTCACATGGCCCTTGGCCTTCCTGAATAAACGTTGTAGTGATTTCTGATCGCTCCTGTTTCCTTGGGCTGATTGTAAAGCGTATACACGGATCCCTGTACGTGCTACTTCAGGATGTGGTGGTTTTTCTCTCCTCACATGGGCAACTGTCTTAGGTGAGGTTTTGTTACTGGCTACTCCTTGACTTCTGCCTCATAGAACAGGACTGTTGGGCACGGTGGCAGTCATGATTTAACAAGTGAACACTCATGGGAAAGGAACTTTTGTTTAGTCCTTGGGATGTGGAGAGGGCCTGCGGGTCCTCAGGCAGATTCCTAGCTTTTTACAGTAGCTCTGAGGGTTGTGTTCTGCAGGGCGTGAAACAGTGAGGTGTTCATCACGGACGCTGCTGCCCCAAACAGGGAGTAATCGGAAGTGCGGCAACGTCGATTCGCGCTTGCTCTCGGACGCTGGATGCATTCTGAGTACTCGCCTGGAGAACAAAGTGAGCATTGTTCTTTCATAGACAGGATCCTTACCTAGCTGTGTCCTAACCTCGATAATTCAGTTGGGTTGTGTCTTGTCAGTTGGACTCCTTAGCTTGGGCTGTGAACTCAGCCTTGTCCTGTTTCTGGCAGGTTTACCCATCTTCAGCCACTCTTATCTCAGAATGAGGATATCTGTTTTTCGAGCCATGTTCCATATCCACAGTTCATGTGAAATTGCTTGTCATTCTTGCTTATCACATAAAATAATAACTGGCTCCTTTCTACTGTAGCATTTGCTAGTAATGGCAGAACTATCCAAATGATTGTGGTAATCTGTCAAGAGGATTACAGCGAGTACCCCCCTACCCTGCTTCTCCACAGCAGAGTTGAACTGAACAAGATAAAGGGAATTTTCTACCTTAGGATTTTGACTAATGATTTACTGTGTGTTTAAATTGATGTGAAATGACTGGAGGCATTGACTTTTTAGAGTTGGGAGTATTTACAAATCATCCATGGTAAACATTATGTACCATCCAATTCTTCTTCATTAGTGTCTTTAGTTCCTTTGATAAGTATGCTGGTAAAAATCTGTCTCCCTCTGTCTCTCTCCATATGCATATAATATATGTGAAAACATACATGTAGTTGATAAATGAGATCTTAAGTAAAGGCACCATATGTTGATAAATGTGGTTATACCTGAGTGGTAGAATTTGGGATACTTTTTATTTCTTTATACTTTGCTCTGTGCTTCATGGAGAACATGTATTTTTAGTGAATCAGTACAAAAAAAAATTATATAATTACATATTACTTTTATGGTAGAAAAATTGTTTTAAAAATTGCTGACAATTGAAAACAGTAAAATTTGTAAATGGACAGTGTTTAATTAAAACTTTTTATCCAAATGAAAACTTAATTTTCCTTAGCATGAGACTTTGTTTATTTATTAGCTAATGCAATGGAACAGTGCTTGGAAAAATCTGAAAATGCATCACAGGTTTATTAGAGATCTTGCTTTTCTATGATTTTCAGGCTTTCTGGCTTTCTAATTGTTACACGTAGGTGACATAATTATCACTGTTACTGTATTTTTTTATTGTGCATTTTAAGCAGTTCTTTGCCTCAGTCATTTATAATGATGAATATTCAAGAAATGAAAAATTATCTTAATATTTTTTAATGGAAAAATTAAAACACAGAGAATCGTTTGTTCAAGTATGTTAGTTGTTTGGTTGTGTCCAACTCTTTGTGACCCCATGGACTGTAACACACCAGGCTCCTCTGTCCATGAGATTCTCCAGCAAGAATATTGGAGTGGGTATCCATTGCCTTCTACAGGGTATCTTCCTGACCCGGGGATCAAACCTGATTTTCTGCATTGAAGGCATTTTCTTTACTGTCTGAGTCACCAGGCAAGTTCAAGTTGTGATACAATTTCAGATAAATCTTCAACATTTCTTTATTCTTACTTCATGTGATATTCATGTTGTTTCAGAGAAGAATATTTTCTTTTAGTACTAGTGAAATATGATTTTTCTGATGCCTAATAATATGTTTTCCAGAAGGTTAAAAACAAATTAGTTTATGGAATTTTGGGGGCTGTTTACACAATTTGAGCTTTTCTTCTTCTTTTTTTTTTTTAGTTTTTTTCAGAAATATTTTATTTATTTTTTTAAAATTTAAATTTATTTATTTTAATTGGAGGCTAATTACTTTACAATATTGTATTGGTTTTGCCATACATCAACATGAATCCACCATGGGTGTACACGTGTTCCCAATCCTGAACCCCCCTTCCATCTCCCTCCCCTTACCATTCCTCTCTAATTAGAGAGCTTTTCTCTCATTACATAAAGTCTGGTGGCTCAGACAGTAGAGAATCTGCCTGCAATACAGGAGATCCATATTCAATCCTTGGGTCAGAAAGATCCCGTGGAGAAAGGAATGGCAGCCCATTCCAGCATTCTTGCCTGGAGAATTCCATGGACAGAGGAGCCTGGTGGGATACTGTCCATGGGGTCACAAAGAGTCGGACATGACTGAGTGACTAACACTTTCACTTTCATGAAACACTCAGTAACAGCATGTTGTTAGGTCTAAAGATAGATTTTTCTGATTATGTGATTATGTACAGGCTGATTTTTAAATTTGGAATTTTCTATCAATTGATTTCATCAGAAATTCTTTAGAAATTAAGATGTAGTAAATAGCATCATACCCCACACCCAAGGTAAGAGAAACCCAAGTAAGATGGTAGGTGTTGCAAGAGGGCATCAGAGGGCAGACACACTGAAACCATACACAGAAAACTAGTCAATCTAATCACACTAGGACCACAGTCTTGTCTAACTCAATGAAACTAAGCCATGCCCGTGGGGCCACCCAAGATGGGCGGGTCATGGTGGAGAGATCTGACAGAATGTGGTCCACTGGACAAGGGAATGGCAAACCACTTCAGTATTCTTGCCTTGAGAACCCCATGAACAGTATGAAAAGGCAAAATGATAGGATACTGAAAGAGGAACTCCCCAGGTCAGGAGGTACCCAATATGCTACTGGAGATCAGTGGAAAAATAACTCCAGAAAGAATGAAGGGATAGAGCCAAAGCAAAAACAATACCCAGTTGTGGATGTGACTGGTGATAGAAGCAAGGTCCGATGCTGTAAAGAGCAATATTGCATAGGAGCTTGGAATGTCAGGTCCATGAATCAAGGCAAATTGGAAGTGGTCAAACAAGAGATGGCAAGAGTGAGTGCTGACATTCTAGGAATCAGCAAACTAAAATGGACTGGAATGGGTGAATTTAACTCAGATGACCATTATATCTACTACTGTGGGCAGGAGTCCCTCAGAAGAAATGGAGTAGCCATCATGGTCAACAAAAGAGTCCAAAATGCAGTACTTGGATGCAATCTCAAAAACGACAGAATGATCTCTGTTCATTTCCAAGGCAAACCATTCAATATCACAGTAATCCAAGTCTATGCCCCAACCAGTAATGCTGAAGAAGCTGAAGTTGAACAGTTCTATGAAGACCTACAAGACCTTTTAGAACTAACACCCCAAAAAGATGTCCTTTTCATTATAGGGGTCTGGAATGCAAAACTAGGAAGTCAAGAAACACCTGGAGCAACAGGCAAATTTGCCTTGGAATACGGAATGAAACAGGGCAAAGACTAATAGAGTTTTGCCAAGAAAATGCACTGGTCATAGCAAACACCCTCTTCCAACAACACAAGAGAAGACTCTATACATGGACATCACCAAGTGGTCAACACTGAAATCAGATTGATTATATTCTTTGCAGCCAAAGATGGAGAAACTCTATACAGTCAACAAAAACAAGACTGGGAGCTGACTGTGGCTCAGATCATGAACTCCTTATTACCAAATTCAGGCTTAAATTGAAGAAAGTAGGAAAAACCACTAGACAATTCAGGTAGGACCTAAATCAAATCCCTTATGATTATACAGTGGAAGTGAGAAATAGATTTAAGGGACTAGATCTAATAGACTGCCTGATGAACTATGGACTGAGGCTCGTGACATTGTACAGGAGACAGGGATCAAGACCATCCCCATGGAAAAGAAATGCAAAGAAGCAAAATGGCTGGCTGGAGAGGCCTTACAAATAGCTGTGAAAAGAAGAGAAGTGAAAAGCAAAGGAGAAAAGGAAAGATATAAGCATCTGAATGCAGAGTTCCAAAGAATAGGAAGGAGAGATAAGAAAGCCATCCTCAGCGATCAATGCAAAAAAATAGAGGAAAACAACAGAATGGGAAAGACTAGAGATCTCATCAAGAAAATTAGAGATACCAAGGGAACATTTCATGCAAAGATGGGCTCAATAAAGGACAGAAATGGTATGGACCTAACAGAAGCAGAAGATATTAAGAAGAGGTGGCAAGAATACACAGAAGAACTGTACAAAAAAGATCTTCATGACCCAGATAATCACGATGGTGTGATCACTCATCTAGAGCCAGACATCCTGGAATGTGAAGTCAAGTCGGCCTTAGAAAGCATCACTACAAACAAAGCTAGTGGAGGTGATGGAATTCCAGTTGAGCTATTCCAAATCCTGAAAGATGATGCTGTGAAAGTGCTACACTCAATATGCCAGCAAATTTGGAAAACTCAGCAGTGGCCACAGGACTGGAAAAGGTCAGTTTTCATTCTAATCCCAAAGAAAGGCAATGCCAAAGAATGCTCAAACTACTGCACAATTGCACTCATCTCACATGCTAGTAAAGTAATGCTCAAAATTCTCCAAGCCAGGCTTCAGCAATATGTGAACCGTGAACTTCCTGATGTTCAAGCTGGTTTTAGAAAAGGCAGAGGAACCAGAGATCAAATTGCCAACATCCACTGGATCATGGGAAAAGCAAGAGAGTTCCAGAAAAACATCTATTTCTGCTTTCTTGACTATGCCAAAGCCTTTGACTGTGTGGATCACAATAAACTGTGGGAAATTCTGAAAGAGATGGGTATACCAGACCACCTGACCTACCTCTTGAGAAACCTATATGCAGGTCAGGAAGCAACAGTTAGAACTGGACATGGAACAACAGACTGGTGCCAAATAGGAAAAGGAGTATGTCAAGGCTGTATATTGTCACCCTGCTTATTTAACTTCTATGCAGAGTCCATCATGAGAAATGCTGGACTGGAAGAAACACAAGCTGGAATCAAGATTGCTGGGAGAAATATCAGTAACCTCAGATACGCAGATGACACCACCCTTATGGCAGAAAGTGAAGAAGAACTAAAAAGCCTCTTGATGAAAATGAAAGTGGAGAGTGAAAAAGTTGGCTTAAGCTCAACATTCAGAAAACGAAGATTATGACATCTGGTCCCATCACTTCATGGGAAATAGATGGGGAAACAGTGGAAACAGTGTCAGACTTTATTTTTCTGGGCTCCAAAACCACTGCAGATGGTGACTGCAGCCATGAAATTAAAAGATGCTTCCTCCTTGGAAGGAAAGTTATGACCAACCTAGATAGCATATTCAAAAGCAGAGACATTACTTTGCCAACAAAGGTCCGTCTAGTCAAGGCTATGGTTTTTCCTGTGGTCATGTATGGATGTGAGAGTTGGACTGTGAAGAAAGCTGAGTGCCGAAGAATTGGTGCTTGTGAACTGTGGTGTTGGAGAAGACTCTTGAGAGTCCCTTGGACTGCAAGGAGATCCAACCAGTCCATTCTAAAGGAGATCAGTCCTGGGTGTTCTTTGGAAGGACTGATGCTAAAGCTGAAACTCCAGTACTTTGGCCACCTCATGTGAAGAGTTGACTCATTGGATAAGACTCTGATGCTGGGAGGGATTGGGGGCAAGAGGAGAAGGGGACAACAGAGGATGAGATGGCTGGATGGTATCACTGACTCGATGGACATGAGCCTGAGTGAACTCCGGGAGTTGGTGATGGACAAGGAGGCCTGGTGTACTGCGATTCACGGGGTCGCAAAGAATCGGGCATGACTGAGCGACTGAACTGAGCTGAAATAGCATCAGTTTATGTATACTTCTTCAGTATTTTAAAATATTTGTGAAGAGCTTGTCTACTTAATTGTGATTTAGTTTTCCAGGTAGGGCATGTTTCTAGGTTGGTTTTTCAAAGAAAGTTTTTGCCAAGTGTCAATGCCATGCTTTTCCCTTATCCATTGACATTTCTGAAGTCTTTGTATTCTCCATTTAATTCCTAATTATTTGAGGATTCTCTGAGCAGTTTGCTTGAAGTCTGTTTTTCCCTCTTAGCCACTGACAGCAAAACGCATCTGCCTGAGCGAGGCCCCTTTGATCTTCAGAGAGCTTCATCTAAAGGGAGATTAAAAAGAAGTCTGCCAGGCATTATCCCAAGGAAATGGAAAGTGCTTCCCAAGATTTCAGATCAGGTGAAGCTTCTCTGAATTAGGACATAGGAAAGTAATGTGCTGATCAATGGCTTAGTCATTGTTTAGAGATTTCAGAGAATTGCTTGACTTGGTATGAGAGAATATTTTTAATGTTATCCTAGGCTCAGAATTTATGCCATAATATTGATGGCCAGAAGCAACGTCTTTCCATTAATTTTCCTGTATTTAACACTCCTCGTGTCCATGAGGACAGAGACCAGCAAGATTCAATGGTTTTCAGCCTTGTTGGGGCCTGGTGTCATTGGAAGAATTTGCAACTGGGCTTTTCTGAGTTGAGTTGAAAAATTTCAGAAACTTATATGCCAACCCCCTTTCCTCATTTTAAACAAATATACAGAGAGTGCTTATTTTTTGTCAGATTCTAGGTTTGTACTGTTTACCAGGAGCAAATCTAACAGGTATAGGATCTGACAGGCAATGGGCTTCAGAGTCAAAGTACTGTCCTCAAAACACTGTATATAACTAAGATGTCTTGTAGGGCCTCAGTTTTAGTAAAGAAATATAAAGCCTGTAATCAAACAAAGTTTCATTTTAAGACTATTAATTTAGCCTTTTAAAAAGTTAGAGCTGGGGGTGGCTAATGAGCTGCTGATTTGTAACATAAAATATGTCTGTGAAAAAAGTCTTCTTTGAGGCTCTCTTTCTGTCAGTAAGAAAACCTTGGGGAGAAAGCTGTAACTGTGTACAGTGGAAACTTTTTATTGAGTTTGGGGTTGTGAAAGGAGAGGAAACTATGAAAGTCTAGTGAAGGATTACAGTCTGATTTCTGAAATGAATGGTTGAAAGGACACGGAAAATAAGGGACCGGCAGGAGAATCAAGCTTTCCAAATTTCTTTTCAGAAATTCCAGGCTTTTTATGAAATTGTGAGAAAATGGCTTAGCCTTATGTTCTTCCATTTTGAGCTGCCTGGAAAAAAGTATCATATAAATGCAAATTTCTGCTGTAATAATGTGTTCACCTTGCATTATGTGCCTAAAGAGTTGCGAGAACCCAGAAGCTATTTAATATACAAAGCATTGCCTATAAAATATTCCTTTATTACATAAAGAGTTTGCTGTGTTTGATAAGTGACTACTTCTCCTTCCTCCTCATTTATACCCCCAAATAGTGTGAGTCGACCAAAAATAACCTGCCAGCATCTTCCAGTTATTGTATCTGTTGGAGGACTCTTGGTGTATTAGGACTTCTGTTGCTGTCAGTTGATAACATTTTGATGTCCTTCATTTCATTCATTAGTTTAGGAAAACAATTTGGATTTCCTGTACAAGTGCGTGCTAATTATTTGAGTCACGAGAAGATCGAGAGAGGTCCAAGGGTCCTATTAATTGCTTTGAGCCTGAAAATTTTCTCATAATTGGTTTGGCAAAAAGAGTCAGTGAGATTAGTTGCTAATGAGGAGATAAGTATGTAATTTTAGCATGATATAAAGCTGTGATTGTCAGTAAGTGGTATTAGGAATCTGGATTATTTTTATTAGACCTTGTTTCTCTTGACAAAATCATTATCATCTCCAGATATTGTAAACTGGGTCATTTCACACTATAATTTTTAACATGTGTTAATCCTCAAACTACAGGTAATTAAAACCATGCTAAGTAAGGGTTCATTAATAAAGTCATCAATATGAGCAGTCAATTTAGATTCTTCAACTAATTCAGAGAAATTCTATTTCACATATTTATACTTTGTTTCCATTTGTCTGAAATGTTAGAAGTAAGTCAAGAATAAGAAACTCACGTCAACTTATTTACATAGACCAACTTAGTTTGTGTTCAAGAGAAGGACTGGTAACATTGCAAAGAAACAAATAAAATACTGCTTTTTACTAGCCAAGAACAAAACGAGTGTTATGGGTCTTTACTTTGTATAGTCCATTTGGCTTTCTGTTTTTAATATAAAACTTGCCTGATTTTACTTGTATGAAACACTCTGGGACTTTAACCTTCAATTGTAAGGTGAAGTTTCTCTGAAACAAACATTGAAGTATTTTTGATTTGTGAAAAAGGCTCTTTTCCTCTTAAAAAAAAAAAAATCAAACTCTTCAAATTATTTATAACCACAATCCCCATTACGTGCGGCGTGTGCTGTAGTCTTGAGCGTTTATTCAGTCTTTCCCTTTTGTAATCCTTTTCTCCCCCTCTTGTATCTCGGCTTACGTGAAAGTGGTGCTGCAGTGAACACGAGTGCTTTCTATCCTTTGTCCATGTCCCCTTCTCCACTGTGTTTTCAGTTAGTGAATTCATACTTCCCTCCACTACTTTTTTGTTGGCAAAAGGTTTGTCAATGTTTGCATCTCTTGTTTTTTAGATATCCACAAAATTCCATTTTTAGCTATTATGTTTTCACAATTTCAAAACACCTTTTGCTGAAAGAGGAAGGATGATAAAGAACAATTGAGTTTCTACATGTTACACATTTTGTGTAAATTCTATTGAGCATCCGGCATATGCCTAGTGTGTTGCTAGGTACTAGGAAGGAGATTAGAAGAATTAATCATTTTTCTGTCTGAAGAGATTTATTACATAATTAGAAAGATGAGGCTAATAAGTTAGAAAAAAATACAAGCTAAATATATAAGTATGTTTTGAGGGAACAAATACATAAAATTATTTTTATATCTTAGCAGAGTAATTATAATTGATAATGACTAGTTCTATATTTAGTTAAAAATGGTTACTTCCCTATCACAGGGCCTTGAAATAAATAGGGTACTACTGTTTGAATTAAGAAAAAAAAAATCAGTTTTACTGAAGTGAAGTTTGTGGAGCACTAGAAAGCTATGGCTTCAGCAATATGTGAACTGTGAACTTCCAGATGTTCAAGTTGGTTTTAGAAAAGGCAGAGGAACCAGAGATCAAATTGCCAACATCTGCTGGATCATGGAAAAAGCAAGAGAGTTCCAGAAAAACATCTATTTCTGCTTTATTGACTATGCCAAAGCCTTTGACTGTGTGGATCACAATAAACTGTGGAAAATTCTTCACGAGATGGGAATACCAGACCACCTGACCTGCCTCTTGAGAAAGCTATATGCAAGTCAGGAAGCAACAGTTAGAACTGGACATGGAACAACAGACTGGTGCCAAATAGGAAAAGGAGTACTTCAAGGCTGTATATTGTCACCCTGCTTATTTAACTTATATGCAGAGTACATCATGAGAAACGCTGGGCTGGAAGAAGCACAAGCTGGAATCAAGACTGTTGGGAGAAATATCAATAACCTCAGATATGCAGATGTCACCACCCTTATGGCAGAAAGTGAAGAGGAACTAAAAAGCCTCTTGATGAAGGTGAAAGAGGAGAGTGAAAAAGTTGGCTTAAAGCTCAACATTCAGAAAACGAAGATCATGGCATCTGGTCCCATCACTTCATGGGAAATAGATGGGGAAACAGTGGAAACAGTGTCAGACTTTATTTTTGGGGGGCTCCAAAATCACTGCAGTTGGTGATTGCAGCCGTGAAATTAAAAGACGCTTCCTCCTTGGAAGGAAAGTTATGACCAATCTAGATAGCATATTCAAAAGCAGAGACATTTCTTTGCCAACAAAGGTCCATCTAGTCAAGGCTATGGTTTTTCCTGTGGTCATGTATGGATGTGAGAGTTGGACTGTGAAGAAGGCTGAGCACCGAAGAATTGGTGCTTTTGAACTGTGGTGTTGGAGAAGACTCTTGAGAGTCCCTTGGGCTGCGAGGAGATCCAACCAGCCCATTCTGAAGGAGATCAACCCAGGGATTTCTTTGGAAGGAATGATGCTAAAGCTGAAACTCCAGTACTTTGGCCACCTCATGCGAAGAGTTGACTCATTGGATAAGACTCTGATGCTGGGAGGGATTGGGGGCAGGAGGAGAAGGGGACGACAGAGGATGAGTTGGCTGGTTGGCATCACCGACTCAGTGGACATGAGTCTGAGTGAACTCCGGGAGTTGGTGATGGACAGGGAGGCCTGGTGTGCTGCGATTCATGGGGTGGCAAAGAGTCGGACACGACTGAGCGACTGAACTGAACTGAGAAAGCTATGAGAACTTAGAACCTGAGCTTAAATTACTCAATGTATGTTTGAAGAAGTTAAGACCAGTGACTTGCCTAAGATATACAGCTACTTAATAGTAGTGCCATAAGAACATGGGATAATATACAAGTCTGAATTGTTGGCAAACCTAAGGAAGAGACATTCATAAGTATTATTGATGTAATAACATGAAAGTTCATTTTATTTGACCCTTTTCCTTCCTCCACCTTTGTTCTTCTTTCTCTGCTACTCATCTTTCTCCATCATTATCAACATCATTAGTGTCATTATCCCTTCTATTTGAATGGCTCCTTATGGCTTAAAAATCTTTTTATATATACCAATTTACCTGAGCATTACAGAAACCTAGAAACCTGTGGGGTAGGTCAGGCTTGTCTGACCAAAGCTGATAAAACACACCTGAAATCAGTGAAATAATTTGCTGCAGTAAATGAAAAAAGACCTCAAACCCAGATGTCCTTCTCCAAGCCTTTCCCACTGCCTCTCAGAAAGTTGATTCCATCCCAAATCCTTTCCTGAACCAGGGAATCATTTAGAACATGTGGAAAACGAGGAGTGAAATTGTGTTTAATGCTTGTTGTAATTATTTGGCTTGCACCTTTAAAAAATGCTTTATAAATTTACTTCTTAAGTAATCCTTGTAGATTTGTGTTGTATGCACTATTCCTAGTTATTACATAGTATAAATAAAAATCTAGGCTGGTTTGAAGAATAGCTTTGTGGGGTTTTTAACCGAGGGACCACCCACCTCTAGATGGGACTCTTGCATGAAGTCAGATGTTGGCAATCCTAAATAATTTTAGAGAAGCCTTTTGAATTTGTGTGCTCACATGTGCTCCTCCCCTGGAGAGGGAAAAAGCTACCCCCTCCAGTATTCTGGCCCAGAGAGTTCTGTGGACTGTGCATGGGGTCGGAAAGAGTCGGACACGACTGAGCAACTTTCACTCATACGTGCTTATTGATTACTGCTACATTTTCCCTCTAGGCTCAGCTACTAGCATATCTTCAATTCTTGCTTTTTTTTTTTTTTTTCATTCTATGTTTGTAATTATAGTCATTCTACTTCTAGCTTCTTTTTCCTAAACGTAGAACCCTAGTTCCTAAAATAAGGTGCTAATATATTGATACAGGATAATGTTTAGTGTGGTAGAAACTAGGTGATCATTTTAGACCACTGTATTGTCTACATTTATTTTTCTCAGGCTATTTTTCCAAATCCATGTGTATTCTTAGCTTTTCTTATTCGTATATATTCACAGCAATGAAGGACAGAGGAAGACTCTGGGATTTTGAGTCAGTGGTTTTGGTTGAAAGATGCCCTCCACCACTTGTCAGCCATGTGGTGTGATGACTGGGTTCCTGCAGTGTGGGATAGGGAGGCAGGAGATGAGGGCAGAGAGGTGCGGTGTAAGAAGTACCTAATCAGCTGTTGCTGGCTTTGCAGATGGAAAGAGAGGTGGGTCAATGGAGGCGGACACCATAGAAGCTTGGGAAGGCAAGCAACGCTGTCCTTCCCTTCAGCCTCCAGAAAGGAGGCAACTCGGCTTGGGGTAGCCCAGTAAGACCTGCATCAGACTTGTCAGTGTTTCTCTGGTGTATCTTTTTTCTTTACCTTTCCGTATTTCACTATGCTTGTGCCTTGTGTCTCTTGTAAGCATTACAAATGGGGATTTCTATTTTTTTACCTAGTTTGACAATATTTGTTTTTAGTTGGAAGATTCAGAACAATTATACCTGCTATGATTATTGATATATTTGGAGCCGTTTTTACCACTGTATTTCCGCAATTTTATTTTGTCCCCGTTTGACGTTGTAAAAACCTTTTCCTATTTTTCTCCACTCCTTTAGATTTAACAAATTATTTTTCTGTCAGTTTTGCAGTTACTCTTAAAGGTTTAATGTGCATATTTAAAGTCTAAAGACTTCACTCTACCACTCCCAAGATCTAAATGATTAATTAAGATCTAAATGATCTTAATTCTGGTCATTTCTCTTCTACATTCTTGTTTTCCAGTATATTTAGTTCTATCTCTTCTTCTTTCTTAATCCCAAATGCAGTATCTTTATTGTTGTTTTAGATGGTTTGGGATTAACTGTGTGTTTACTATTTGCTGTGCCCAGCTCTTCATCTTGCATTCTCAGACCATCCTTCTGGGTTTGCAAGTATATATCATTCAGAAATTCCTTTTGACATCGTTTGGTTTTGTTTGCCTTAAAATATTTTTATTTTTGCATTGTATTTGAAAGAGTTTTATTTGATATAGAAATCTGTGTTAACAGTTATCTTCTTTCTGTATCATAGACTTTTCTGTTATCTTCTGACTTCCCAATGTTACTGATGAGAATTCTCTGTAAATTGACTTGCTGTTGCTGAGATGGTCTGTTTGACTTTGGTATTTTAAAATTTCATGGTAATGTGCTGAAGTGTGAATTCTTTGTAATTATCTTCATTGAACTGGGATTTGTTGTGCTTCCTGAATCTGAGGATTTATGTCTGTCATCAGCTCTGGAAGATTTTCTGTCATTATATCTTCACTGCATGTTCTTTGATGATTCCTGTTACATGTATTAGTACTTCTCTATTCTGCATCTTTGAACTTTAAAAAAAGTTTTTTTCTGTTTGCCTTATTCCACATTCTAGTTACTTATCTTCTTTTCTATCTCCTGCTTCAAAAGTTCTCTTTTCAGCTATATCTAACTTGCTGTTCAGTTAGTTCTGTTTGTTCTTAGAAGGTGTATTTTTCCTTTGTAAAGTGTGCTTGGTCATACTTTGTCTCTTGGTTCTTTCCTGTGACTTTAAGTAGCCTATTATTTTTCAAAACATGTTGAGTATCTTGGCTTGTTTTCAATATCTTAAAATTCTGTGTATCCTAAATTTTTTAGTGAGTCTCATGATCATATTTGCTTTATGCATCGACCCTCACTGCAATGCTTGCTTTTCTCATACGTTATTTTTATTATAAGTTTGTGTGTATGGAGATTTTAATTGTAAAAATGTGAAGATTGCGTCATGAGCTGACTTTCTCTGGAGGCAACTGTCTTCTCTTCCTTTGGGACAGCTACTCAGGTGGGACTACTTCAAATTAATTTCTCTGTTTGGAGCGCTTTAGCTTCCCTGGTGGCTCAGTGGTAAAGAATTTGCCTGCCAATGCAGGTGACACGGGTTCGATCCCTGGGTCAGGAAGATCCCCTGGATGAGGTAATGGCAGCCCACTCCAATATTCTTGCCTGGGAAATCCTGTGGACAGAGGAGCCTTGTAGGCTTTAAGTCCACAGGGTTGCAAAGGGTCGGACATGACTTAGGGACTAAACAATAATAGTGTACGCTTTGGACCATACAGATAGAGTGAACTTAGATTTCAGTCATTCATTAGGGTCAATTTGTGATTAAAATTCAGACACCCCCACCACCTTTATCCAGAATTAAGACCAGAAAAATAGACTTTTTTATCTTTTCACAGGAAGTAGGGATCTTTAGTTGCTCTAATGTAGTTTCTCACCTTGTATGGGCCCCGGGTCTTGTCTTTTGTATGTTGCATGGTCATTAAAGCAGACGCTCTTGGTTCTGGGCTGCCAGTGTAAGCTGCTTTGGCTTGGTTCTCCATCTTTATGCTTCACGCTTACTTGTGTTACCCTTTGAAAAGGAGTTTCCTCGCTTTGTGAGCTAAGCTATAAACATAAAAGGAATTTCAAATATTCGTCTTTCTTTGTATATTTTATCGCAAAGAAAAAGCTTTTGAGGAGTCTCGATTAGTTTATTTTCTGTTTCCTACAGTGTACACTTGCCACAGCTTCTGCGTCTGCACCTGCTGCTTCAACTCACGGTTCAGTGTCGTGGAGACGCTTTCTTTCCTTAAGCCTCGTGAACCAGCTTCTGTTAGCTTCAGACTTTTCTTCCACAAGCTTCCTCATCTCTTTCAGACTTTATGGAATTGAACAGAGCTGGGCCCTCCTACTGAACTAGGTTTTAGTTTACTGGAATATTGTGACTGGTTTGATCTTTTATCCAGACCACTAAAACTTTGTCCATGACAGCATAAGACTGTCTAACTTTTTTTTTTTTTTTGGTCATTTGTGTATTCACAGGAGTAGCACTTTTAATTTTCTTCAAGAGTTTTTACTTTACACTAACAACTCGCTTAGCTGTTTGACACAAGAGGCCTAGCTTTTGGCTTATCCAGAGTTTGACATGTCTTCCTCCCTAAGCTTAATCACTTCTAGCTTTTGATTTAAAGTGAGAGAGGTGTGACTCTTTCTTTCACATGAACACCCAGAGGCCATTATCAGTGTTGTTAATTGGCCTAATCTCAATATTGTTGTGTCTCAGAATAGGGAGGCTCAAAGACAGGGAGAGGGACAGGGGAACGGCCGCTCACTGAAGCAGTCAGAACACAATGGACATTTGTAGAGTAAGCTTACTGTCTTATATGGGCATGGTTTGTGGAACCCCATAAGAACTACAGTAGTACCATCGAAGATCGTTGATCACAGATCACCCTAACAAATATAATAGTGATGAAAATGTTTCAAATTTTATGAGAATATAATGAAATATTATGAGAATTACCAAAATGTGACACTGAGCCCCAGAGTGATCAAATGCTGTTGGAAAAATGGCACAGACAGACTTGCCTGACGCTGGGTCGCCATGGAGATTCAACTTGTAATAAAAAACACAGTATCTGTGAAGCGCAATAAAGGGGAAAGCAGTGAAATGAGGAATGCCAGGAGTTTCGACTGAGGTCGTTTTCCTGCAACCTAGAATGCTTGCTGTCTGGACTGAGGTTGTTTCCCACAACCTGAAATGCTTACTGTCTGGCCTTTCACAGGAAATGTTTGAGACCTCTGTGCTGGGTATTTACCCTGATTTATTTTTCTTTATAGCCTTTAACCCTCTGCCCTCACCATATGGTTATTTGTTTATTATTTGACTCTGGCTGCTATAATGTAAACTTCAAAACAGACTCTGTGTTTTCACCAAAATAATACCAGGTACAGGTAGGAGCTCAGTAAATATTTTGCTGAACAACGAATGAGTTAGCAACATGTGAGAGAGCGTTTTTCCCACATCCTTGTGTGCACCTAGTAAGAGATTTATAAACTTTGCCAATATTTGGGTGCAGTGATATCACGTTTTGTTATTTGCGTATCTCTGATTACTCCTGTTGAGGCTGCAACTTTTTCTGTGTTTTCTGTTTATTGACGATGTACATTTTATCTTGTGTGGATTGCTTGCTAATCCTTTACCTGTTTCTGTTTGCTGCCTTCAGTAATGCTTTGAATCCAGGTTGAAGCTGCTTTCCTCCACACGGGACTGTATTTGCTTTGGCCAGTTGCCTGGGGGCATAGCTACCTGAAGAGTACATTTAAAAACTGTTAGGTTGCTATTGTTTTGGACTTCCTGGTAGTGTAGAGGGAATTTGGGCCGCAGACCTGCATGAGGCCCCCTGGTGGTTAGAAATTCTCAGGGATGTGCTTTCCCTTCTAAAACAGTAGCTCAGACCTGTGTCCTTGCCTTTTTTTTCTGTTCAGGGGTTTATTTCTCATTCACCTTTACACTGTGGGCGAAGGACTTTGTGATTCCAACTGTATTCAGAAGTCTCTTTTGAGCTTACCCCCTTGTAGCCAGCGTGGACTTTACTGCTTATCTCTGATGCCCCATGCAGTCATCAAATCAGAAGCTCTGGGCCACCAGAGTTCAGAGAGATGGTAAAACCCCACTGCCCTCCTGGAGTATATCTTTCACTTTTTTCCCTGCCGGTTTCTTACGCTCTGCCTGATCAGAGATACATATTGGAATACCTTTTAAAAATTTAAAAATATTTCATCTAACATTTTAAATTGTTGTCAGTAGGTACGTGTTTCGGGTGTCTGATCTGTCATGAAGTAAAGCCTGTCTCTCTCTATACACCAGCACTACCCATTTATCGCTGTGGTTTCACAGTGCGTCTGGTAGAATCACTGTGCATTTATTGCTGTGGTTTCGCAGTGTGTCTGGTAGAATATGTTTTTTCGCTTTAGTGTTGTGTGGTTTATCTTTTTTATGGATGTTTTGACATCCTTTACATGTCTCAATTATTAATCCTTTTTTATGTTACAAGTTCTGTCTGCCAAATCTGTTGCCTTTTTTTTTTTGGTCACACAAAAATTTAAATTTCGGTGTCATTAAATTCATTGTTTTTCTCTTATGTGTTTTCAGTTTTGTGTCTTTGTAAAGAAGGAATTCTTACCCAGGGTTATAAAATATTTATTTTCCCTTTACCCTCTATTAATATTTATATAGTTTGTTTTGAATATATTGATCTTCAGTATGTCTGTAATATTTCTTGTGATTGATATGAGGTATGCTTTAACTATTTATTTCCCCCAAAGGATAGCTGATTTGATTACCTGATTCTGTCTCAGTGTATCAGTCAGGGTTCTGGCAGAAAACAGATTGGGCGAGTAAACAGGGATAGTTTTTGAAGAGTTTAATAAAGAGACTTTAACAAATTGTGGCAGTTGAGGGAAAGAAACTGAAAGGAATCCTGCCATACCCTGGAGCAAGTAGCAGCTGTTTTTTTCCTCAGTAGGCCTATAGGGAGAAGGTCAGTGGGAGTGGACAATAGATGTGGAGAGGGCCACCTGAGAGGAGCTGGGACATTTTGCCAAGAGGCATTAAGAACTCTGTGGCAACCCTGTAGAAACAGAGCCGGTGTGTGTGGAGGGAGACAGTTGAGGCTCAAGGGCCAGAATGAATACCTTGACCTAGTTATTTACCCTCACTCCCCATTGGGAACCAACTGGAAGTCATAGAAGCCCGCTAATGCAGTCCAGACAGGTCAGCCGCCTGGTCACAGGGCAGGGTTCAGAAGGGCACAGCTGGAGAGGTGTGTTAAGAGGAAGAGGTTAAGCATGCCCAGTGACAGAAAGTTTTATCTTTTAAAATCCTGAGCCTCCATAAACTATGTGGCACTGTACCAGGGTGATGTGCTGGTTACTGTGATCAGATATGCTGATTTGAATCTCGATCTGCCAGGCACTACTTATGGCATCTTAGACAAGGTACTTAACCTCTCTGAGTCTTAGTCTCCTCAGCTATAAAGTGAGAACGATCAAAATGTACCTACTTACGAGGATTATTGTAAGAAACAAATGAGCTAATCTATCAATAAGTTTAGAAACATGCCTGGCGCATAATAAGTGCCAAGGAAATGTTAGCTATGATGATGATGATGGCAACAATGATATTCATGATTTCAAAGCTTTTAAATTGTCTAGTTAATTGCTGTTTCTCTTCCTGTATTATTTTGACTCTTTAATATAATGCTATTTTGGCTTCTTATTATTTCATATAGCTCAAACTCTTTCATTGTTTTTTTAAAAAAAACTTTCTTCCATGTTTTAAGTTTCTGTGGAAGTTTTAGGATTAATTGGTCAAGTTTCTGGGTTAGGGATTATGTTTATCAATAAATTTGTTAGAAACTGACATTTTTACAATACTAAGTCTTACCATTCTTGAACAGAGTGTATCTTTTCATTTATTTGGCTTTGTTTATGTTCTTCAGTAAAGTTTTACAGATGTCATAAAGATCTTAAATGTTTCTGTTAGTTTTACACCACTTTAGTGCTTATGTTACTTTTTTCTATTAGATTCTTAAATTGACTATTTTGGAGGTGGAAGAAAGCTATTGATTTTTGTGTTGACTATGTGTCCACTTGCCAAAATTTCTTATTTTTCTGTTGATTGCCTCTGATTTACTATTGTTTATGAATTATGAAACCTTATCTATTCCTCTCCTATATTTATACTTCTATATTTCTGTCTCTAGTTGCAATACCCAAATCAAGTATTTGGGTGTGGGGTATTAGCAGATAAAACCAAGTTCCTTGTTTCAGTCTTCCTTTAATGGATACCCCTCATATTTGACCATTCCATATAAAATTTTCTCTAAATTTCTGGTATATGCCCTTGAGATGAATTTGCTAAGCATTTTTGTTAGAAATTAGAGTTGGGTATCATCAAATGATATTGCAGCCTCTATTTGATAACAATGTTTTTTTCTCTAATAGAGTACTACAATAAATTCATTGTGGTTCTTTTCTTTTTTCCATTATTATTAAATAATGGGATATTAAATAATTATTAAATATTACTAAACTTATATACCTTGGATAAACCCTACATGGTCACAACACTTGCCTAACTGTTATATCCTAATACTTTATTTTTTAAAAGTTACATGTGTTCATAAGTGTTATTTCTGAGTTTCTCTTATCATGTTTATCATGTTCATGAATTCAGTTAGTGTTGGTTTGTTAAAATATGTCAAGTAGCCTTTTGAAAAATACTTTTCTTTGTCCCAAGACATTTTATATAACATGGGGATCATCTATTCCTTGAAGATTTGGAAAACTCTCCTGTAAACCATCTGAGTTTAGTGCTGCTTTAATTTTTAGAGTTATATCATTAACTGTTATTAATATTTTAGTTCTTCTATGGTCACTTGGTCTGCTCATGTTTTCCTTTATTGTATTCTTACTGTACTCTTTCTAGTATATTTTTCTAATATTTTATCCATCTTGCCTAGGTTTTAAAATTAAAGTGGAAACATTCTCAAAGATGGATTTTTCCTTTTCCAATTCTGGAGTGTTTTATCTGGATGTTCTCTCTTTCTTCTTCATCAGACTTTGCCAGTTTCGTTTGTCATTCCAAAGAACCTAGGTTTCAAGTGTCTTGGCATTTTTGTTTTATTTTCTAATTAGTTTCTTCTTTTATCTTTAATAATTTATTCTGCTTTCCTCTTTGGATTTATCTATGAGTGTCCCCATACCCCTGACTCATTTTCTGAGCTAAAAACTGACTAAAATTTCATGTGTTTTCTAAATAAATGTATTTTATCTTCCGATTTTCTTGTGACCCTGCTTTGACTGTTTCCCAGTCTTTATTTTATAAGCTCTAATTGTTATTTATGTATAAAGGAAATAAAATTTTTTCCTTTTTTTCCTTTACCCAAAACATATTTATAAGTAAGGTTTTAAAGTTCAGTAAATTAGTATAGAGATGAGAATACCAGACCACCTGACCTGCCTCTTGAGAAATGTATATGCAGGTCAGGAAGCAACAGTTAGAACTGGACGTGGAACAACAGACTGGTTCCAAATAGGAAAAGAAGTTCGTCAAGGCTGTATATATTGTCACCCTGCTTATTTAACTTCTATGCAGAGTACATCATGAGAAATGCTGGACTGGAAGAAACACAAGCTGGAATCAAGATTGCCGGGAGAAATAGCAATAACCTCAGATACGCAGATGACAGCACCCTTATGGCAGAAAGTGAAGAGGAACTAAAAAGCCTCTTGATGAAAGTGAAAGTGGAGAGTGAAAAAGTTGGCTTAAAGCTCAACATCCAGAAAACTAAGATCATGGCATCCAGTCCTATCACTTCATGGGAAATAAATGGGGAAACAGTGGAAACAGTGTCAGATTTTATTTTTCTGGGCTCCAAAATCACAGCAGATGGTGACTGCAGCTGTGAAATTAAAAGACGCTTCCTCCTTGGAAGGAAAGTTATGACCAATCTAGATAGCATATTCAAAAGCAGAGACATTACTTTGCCAACAAAGGTCCATCTAGTCAAGCCTATGGTTTTTCCTGTGGTCATGTATGGATGTGAGAGTTGGACTGTGAAGAAGGCTGAGCACCGAAGAATTGATGCTTTTGAACTGTGGTGTTGGAGAAGACTCTTGAGAGTCCCTTGGACTGCAAGGAGATCCAACCAGTCCATTCTGAAGGAGATCAGCCCTGGGATTTCTTTGGAAGGAATGATGCTAAAGCTGAAACTCCAGTACTTCGGCCACCTCATGCAAAGAGTTGACTCTTTGGAAAAGACTCTGATGCTGGGAGGGATTGGGGGCAGGAGGAGAAGGGGACGACAGAGGATGAGATGGCTGGATGGCATCACTGAGTCGATGGACGTGAGTCTGAGTGAACTCCGGGAGTTGGTGATGGACAGGGAGGCCTGGCGTGCTGCGATTCATGGGGTCACAAAGAGTCGGACATGACTGAGTGACTGATCTGAATCTGAATATTTTTTGTAGCCATGTTTTAATTTTATCTCATTATATTCATTACAAAGGTTTATATAATTTCTGTTTTTTTGAATTTGTGAATGTACTTTTGTACTAATATTTGGTAATTTTTGTGAACATTCCAAATTTGTTGAGTGTACATTTATCTGTCTCATAGCTTTCCATTTCTCCTTGTTTTTATCTTATATATTAAAACTATTGTATTAAGTGCATAAAAGTTGTATTTGCTTTGCACATATTTTGTTGAAAGTGAAAGTCTCTCAGTCATGTCTGACTCTTTGCCACCTCATGTACTATACAGTCCATGGAATTCTCCAGGCCAGAATACTGGAGTGGGTAGCCTTTCCCTTCTCCAGGGGATCTTCCCAACCCAGGGATCGAACCCAGGTCTCCCACATTGCAGGCAGATTATTTACCAGCTGAGCCACCAGGGAAGCCCAAGAATACTTGAGTGGGTAGCCTATCCCTTCTCTAGCGGATCTTCCCGACCCAGGGATCAAATCAGGGTCTCCTGCATTGTAGGTGCATTCTTTACCAACTGAGCTATCAGGGAAGCCCCAAATATTTTATTAGCTATCTTTTTGTGGTCTAGAATAGATTCGGAAATTTTGTCTTGTAAAGGGTCAGGTGATAAGTGTTTTAGGTTTTGTGGCCAGATGGTTTCTATCACAGCTGCTCAGCTCTGCCCTTGTAGTGTGAAAATAGCCTTAGATGATATGTAAATGAGAGAGTGGCTTTGTTGTTGTTCTTGTCTGACTCTTTGCGACCCCATGGACTGCAGCACATCAGGCGTCCCTTTCCTTCACGGTCTCCCAGAGTTTGCTCAGACTCATGTCCATTGAGTCAGTGATGCCGTTTAACCATCTGACCCTCTGTCATCCCCTTCTCCTCCTGCTCTGAATCTTGCCCAGCATCAGGGTCTTTTCCAATTGAGTCGGGTCTTCACATCAGGTGGCCAGACTATTGGAGAGAACAGCTGTGTTTCAGTAAAACTTTATTTGTAAAGACAGTTGTCCCACTGGTCTCAGTTTGCCAACCCCTGGCCCAGCGTAAGGATTATGAAACTCTGAAATGTGGGTGTTATCTTTCTGCAGTGTCATCTGTGTTAACCTTTTTGGTAGTGTTAACAATGTGTTAAATTCGTACAGCTGTACCCATGTTTGGCATCTCTGGTATCCTTCCTCTTGAATCAGTATTGAAAATCCTTATTTTGCTAAAACATTTTACTTGTATTGATGCATGCTTTCTCAAAAAGAACAATATTATGAAAATTGGTTTGGGTTGGCAGGGGAGGGCAAAAATAAATCTTAGAAACTGCAGTAGTTCGTGGCCGTTCAAAGCGGAGTCTTACCCGACAGAATCTTACTCCTTAGCATTTAATTTCTAGGGCAGGTCATCGATTAGGAAAGCCTCCTTAGGGGCATGATAATAAGAAAATGGTAAGGCGTTCAGATTTAGTACTGTTTTCTAAATGTAATGGGGCTTCCCTGGGACTGTTCTTTAGGGTTATTACAGTGTCTGTTTCTGAGGCCCCATGTTTTTCTTACTCTAACTGCTGTATGTGATGTGTTCTCTCTCTCTTCTCTGTTACACTAGCTAGAGGCTAGTCTACCAGCCCCTTCAGAGAAACTCTCTTGGATTAGTTTTCTCATTCAGGGCTTTCCCAGATTCATCTATTTTTATCTTTACTCTGATAGTTCTGTAGTGTGTAGGTGCCCAGTTGGGTCCAGTTCTTTGCAACCCCCTGGACTGTAGCCTGCCAGCCTCCTCTGTCCATGAGATTTTCCAGGCAAGAGTATTGGAGTGGGTTGCCATTTCCATCTCCAGGGGATCTTCCCAACCCAGGGATCAAACCTGCATTTCCTGCACTGGCAGGTGGATTCTTTACTGGCTGAGCCACCAAGGAAGCCTACTATCCCTAATTGAATGATTAAATTGTTTTCTACTTTTCCTCTCCCCAATTTTATGTGGTATCTTTTCTTCTGATATAAACCTGATTATATTTCTTTTTTTCCCTGTATCTTTCTTTTTGTTTTTTTTTTTTTGGTAGGCAGGGTTCTTGCTTAAATTATAATTGCTTATTTAAATTCTTATTTGAGAAATGATTTAGTATTTGAGGAGAATTTAAAGTATTCTTATTTATCTATTTTTGTTTTATATTTTTGTCATGAATTTCACTTTTATTACATTATCTTCACAGAATGTGATCTGTGTAATTTATGTTCTTCTGAATTGAGGCTTAGTTTGTGGCATAATATGTAATCAAGTTTTATAAATGTTTTGTGATCATAAAGTGATTTTTGAAGTCTATCACAATGATCAGCAGTTTAGGTTGCTTTCAGCTATAGGTCATGGAAAAACAGTTGTAAATGGCTTAAGCAAGAAGGAAATTGACTATTTGCATAATAAGAAGCCCTTAAGTCGGGTAATTCAGGTAACTTGTTAAGTGGGGGCTTCAGTAGTGTCATCAAAACCGAAGTTCCTTTCATTTTTCCTTTCTCCCCTTTTCAGCTTGGGCTTATGCTCTTAGGCTGGTTCTTCCCCTGGTTTCAAGATGTCTCTCACAGATAATGACCAGATAAAGAATAAATGCCCTCATTTTAGTGTGTGCGCACGCGTGTGTGTGTTTGTGTGTGTAAGACCTTCCCCAGAGGCTACTGTAGATCCAACACGCTCTGAATGACCAGAATTGAGTAAGGGGCTCATTCCTAAAGCAGTCATTGGGAATAAGACCACCATGGGTGGTAAGTGCCGTAATAATTTGCCACTTGAGAGTGAGTCAGAGTTGGAGGCACAAAAGCCACGATTGCCTTTCCCAGAGAACATGGACCCTGAGCCAGAGGGGAGTTCTGAGAGAGAGTGTGAAGCCTGGGGGAGTGGGGTGTAGGGACGGTGACTGGGTGGGGGACCAGCATTCCTGTCTACGTGGTTGAGCCCTCTATCAGCTGTGAGGCTGCACAAACAATCCAGGCAGTTCATTTGGAATATTTATTTTTCAGGTGTAACTTAAGCATCGTTTTGGCTGTAAATAATTCAGTTTATCATGGGAAGTTTGCTGTGATTTTTGTCTTTAATAAGTAATTGCTGCCCCCTGAAAAAATGATTACTATTAAGTTCTCTGTTACTATGAGTATATTTTGCTATTTTGTTTATAACTCAGAATCTTAGGATTTTGAGCAGACATTGTGTCTTCTTTATTGTTCATCCAGCAGTGAGCACAGTATTTCCAGAAACTAATTATTAGTAATAATAAAAGGTACATATCTGGAGATAGATTGAAATGTAACTCAAGATGTGATTAGCTACCTAGTTTGTTTTTATTAAAAATGCTATTTTTTTCCTGCATATTTGTAATCCAGGGAAAGTGTCTAATATGAAAAAGATTTATTTTAAGACAGCATATAAAAAATAATTGGTTTAACAGCATTTTGTGAATACAAATGAGATAGTCCTATTAAAATTTGGTCACAAAGTATATATAGTAATACAGCAAGATTCATACTAATTACTAGTTCAAGTTTGTGATAAAGCACTGAGTTAATGTGAAGTTGTGGTGTCACTAAACGAGTCCTGTCATAAAGAACGATGCTGCCAATTACACACCAAGTGGTCACAGGTTAGTATGTTTGAGTGACTCATTGTCAGGATGCGCTCGTCTGTCTCCCTTGCGCTTCCTGGCCTTTCGCTTACTTTCTCTCTTGTTGAGAGAACACCCAGAATGATGTATTGTCACTTGCCTTCAAGCCTGGTGTTCAACTGAAACCGATTAAGTGAAAAGAAATCCATCTTAAGTAAAATTACTTTAGTATGTGTATCTTGTGACTGTTTAGTCTGGTAACTGCTAGGTCCTTTGCATCCAGGTAATTTTATATGAATGATGGATTATTGATTTATTTTAATAGAAAAATAGACATATTTTAAATTAATAGTCTTATCCCTGATACTGTTCAGTTGCTAAGTCATGTCCACCTCTTTGCAACCCCATGGACTGCAGCACCCCAGGCTTCCCTGTCCCTCATTGTCTCCCAGAGTTTGCTCAGACTCATGTCCATTGACTGAGTGGATGCTGCCATCCAACCATCTCATCCTTTGCCATCCCCTCCTCATCACTGATACCAATTAGCAAAAGAGAAATGAATTCCCAGGATTTAACAGCTCTTTCAGGATTGTTTGGTTACTCTTGGGGAAGGTGTATAAATTTTGGTCTAGATATCACATCTGGCATAGAATAAATATATTTACTAATTAAACAGTATTTACTGAGTGTCTGTGGTTGCCAGTCATTCGTGTGTTCTATATGTCACTTTAAAGATTGCTATTACTTTGTATTTCTTTAGAGATGTTATTTTGTGTTAAGAATTTACCATGTAGGAAGCTCTGACTTCCTGTCACCTCCGTTTAACTCAGTCAGGAATACAGTTCAGTGGACATGTGAGTGAAGTCCTGCCTGCTCAGACACTCACTTGCTGGGAGTGGCTGGAGCGGGGAGAGCACCACCTGGGCCCACAGCCCTGACGCGGGGGGTCTGTGAGCACCGCCTCTTCCTCAGCTTCAGGACATGCCAGAGACCCTTGTTCCCTGTGATTCTGGGGATGGTCTCCCAGATTTTTGCAAGGCAAGGAGCTTCCTTTATGCTTGGATGAAGTGCACTGTCCCTCATTTCTAGGGGCATTTTTGGACCAGACTTCAGGGAAAGACTAGGAGAGTAGTGGAATCCCCCTGTCCCTTGCTCCCCCAGGCAGATATTCTTCTCTTTGGCATTCACTCCTGTGTAGCATTCATCCTGTGAAATGTGGCAGATGTGAAATTTGGAAATTGCAGATGTGAAAATGAACAGCATCACTCGGTTGATCCCCTTCTTCATGCCTCATGCTCTGCGTACTCTCTTTGTCAGCCTCACTTTACAGCACTTTATAGGTGGCAGGAGAGAAAGGACCAGGATCTCGTTTGGATTGCCTCGTAGAAGTCCAAGCATGTACTCGTGGAACTTCATTTTACAGGCATATGTCGCCTTAAGTGAGCAGGATGTCTCCTGGTTGCTAAGGGGCCCACGCTGGCTTCGGTTCAGGCAGGTCCGTGTCTCTTCCCATCATAATACCGCGGTATGGAGCGCTGTATGAGACCCTGCCGGAGCCTCTAGGCGTGGAGCCTGGGCCGTCAGTATTTTGAAAGTGTCCTCATGATTTCAGTACACAGTCAAATATGAGAACCACTTTGAATAACACATTTGTTGCAGTTTTAATGGTAGATGTTACTGAAAAATGTTGAAGTATCTATAAAATGAATTAAAGATTAAAAATTCTCTTTCCCCTCATTCATAAACAATTGTGATAGTAGTCTTCTATAGAATTATCTAATTTTGCCCGATGAGATTTACTTAGAAAAAGAAATAAACTTATAGCTGTGTCTCTCCTGAAGTCCTTTTGCAGCAAGTAATTAAGGCAATAATTAGTAATAATTAGGTATTCTTACCTGAGGTGAAACTTTAGATATTGTCTCATCATTCCACTGAAAGTTACTTGAGCTTTATGGCTTTTTAAATGAATCAGAGCAATAAATCCAATATTGTTTGCAAGCCAACTGCTTTTTCTCATGTGCCAACAATTATGTAATCAAACTATAAAGTAGCTATTTAAAGATTTCTTACTCTTGAACAGAATTTAAATTTAAGAATTAGAAATCGAAGTTAGCACAGATAAAAGTATCTTATTGACCACCACTTATTTGATGCAGTGAGTTCAGGTCCTCTTATGAAATATAGGCATTTACAGTCTTCTATCTCTTACCTTTTATTCCATTTTACATTGACTCCCTGTTGGTTTCTGGATATGACTCAAGGTGTTAGTTTCATTTTCAAAGCCAAACGTGATTTGGACTATTGGGCAGGATAACCCTTAAATTTCCTAAAATTGATGCTTTTTAGGAACTTAAAGCACGAGAAAGCCGTAATAACTGCTTATTTAAATCCAGAGCAGTTCCAAAAGTCTTTTCTGTTCACCTCAGACTTTCTTCTCTGCTAAAATTTATTATGTGTGAGGGCAGATTTGTGAGTGAAAGAGTGATGTCTGTAATTAGAAAGCTGGTGTCTGGCAGATGTCTGTGGAATTAGTGATCTTACCAGAGGAATGGGTGAACAGCTGGCATGCACTGAGCAGTTCTATATCAGAGTTCCTCCTCCTCCACACGGTGGCTTCGTCCCGTCTCTCACAGTTTACATTTGACAAGTGTCCTGATGCTTTGTTTGTTACATAACATCCTGACATCCTATTAAGACTGTAATTATAAAACAAAGCCCCAGCTCACTGACAGTGGTGGCAGACAGACAGATGCAGCTGTGTAGCGTGCTCTTCTTGATTGAACATAGAACTTATTTCAGCCTTTCATTGCCTAATGACTAAAATTTTTATATTTTAGATGAGTCAAGAAAACAGTGGGAATTTAATTGAGATTCAAATAATTAGTTTATGCATGTACTGTGTTCCAAGAGATTTAAATATATGTCTGTCTGTCTATCTGCCTGCTTGACATCCTTGACATTGCTTGAGAGCTAAAACTCTACCTGAGTTTTTAATCTCTAGTCTAGAGTTCTGGTCATTCAGTTATTGTAATAATCATTTTAATGATGCTTATGGATATTGCTCTCAAAAAAGAAAATTAAAAATATTTCTTCTGGTGTACTGTGCTGTTCTCACTACAGAATATTGTTTACTTTATTTCTAATTTATACATTTTTACAAGGATATACCCACACAGATAAAATAGTCATAATCAAGAAATTTGATTTTCCTGGGATAATTCTTTTATTTAACTAAAGAAAAGGAGAATGATAGGAAGAACTTTATGGATTCCATCTCTGAGTCAGTGCTTTTGTATTGTCAGGGCTTTTCAGTTTCCACTTCTGTCTTGCAAGGTTAAAAGAATTACTCTCATGTTAGCTCACATCTACTGCCTTTGGTCGTCCTTTCTCACTAACATAGCCTCTGACTTGTGGATCTGCTGGATAGTAGATCGGTCTGACCCCCTCTGTACATGCAGTGACTAGACTGAATTGGCACCGAAGTTCCATTACAAATCCTTCATCCAGCCTTCAGGTTTGAATGGGAAATATCAATTCAGGAAGCTCATGAGTCATCAAATGTTTCAGTGGTTTGATACAGCCAGAGCATACAGAAGAATAAGTTTCTGTATAGATTGTTTATTGAAACAGTCCGTTTCTGCATCACCCTTAGGTGGGTTTTGAAAAGTTAGGTTTTTCACTAAACTTTTATCCCATTTAATAGAATTTGGATATATTTCAAGGACCAGAGAAAGCAAACAAACACCTCTTCCTTTCAATGTTCAAAATAGTTATTACGAAATCTTTTTTTTTTTTACTGCATAAGACTTTTATGCTTTTTTTTTTTTAACCTTGAATCAGTATACTTACCTCATATACAATTTTAACAAGCTCTGTTATGCTATTCTGTTATAGTCCAGATTAAAAATAGGAATTCGGGGGGAGGTGATGAGTAGTGCTAGATGAAGCAATGAAAAATGATGGGGTAATCATTTTTGGAAGAGAAGGAAGAATTATAGTAGTCTGGGGATATTTAGGGGTGTGCTAAATAACTGAGCCAATAATAACTTCTAAGGATAGCATAGCATTATGCTGTAGTAAAAAAATTAGTGTTGGAAATTATAAGTTTATGAAAGAGGGTTATGTTTTATATACTTTATTAAAAAAGACAATGTATTGGGAAAACCACTAAAACTATTAAAAGTTTAACCTAATATTTAAAAAGATAAGAGTAAATGTATGTGAAAGTGAAGTCGCTCAGTCGTGTCCGACTCTTTGCGACCCCATGGACTGTAGCATACCAGGCTCCTCTGTCCATGGGATTCTTCAGGCAGGAGTACTGGAGTGGGGTGCCATTGCCTTCTCCACTAAGAGCACATGTATGCAAAGTTCACCTATTTGGAGTACCTCATTCACTGATTATGCTGCATAATTCAGAGATCAATCCATATACTTTATTTGGGAAGCATTTGTCATGCACTTATTATGGGCTTCCCTCATAGCTCAGTTGGTAAAGAATCCTGCCTGCAATGCAGGAGACCCCGGTTCGATTCCTGGGTCGGAAAGATCCGCTGGAGACTCCAGTATTCTCGGGCTTCCCTTGTGGCTCAGTGGGTAAAGAACCTGCCTGCGATGCGGGAGACCTGGATTCAATCTCTGGATTGGGAAGATCCCCAGGAGAAGGGAAAAGGCGACCCACTCCAGTGTTCTGGCCTGGAGAATTCCAGGGACTATACCATCATGGGGTCGCAAAGAGTCGGACACGGCTGAGCGGCTTTTGCTGCACGTCACTGTCGTGCGCGGAGGTGAGGGGGGTTTCTCCTCTCACCAGGTGCCCGCTGCTTTGGCCTCGGTTTCATGTGTGTCTTTCTCTATCCTGCAATCTAACCGTTGTTTCTTACACGGTAATGTTTAGCAATGTCCCTCTGTCTTGTGAAAACTTGAAACCTAATGTCACTTGAACACATTTGTGCAAAAAGAGATAGAGAATAACAGTAGTACATGTGGAGACGATACCTGTGGGCCAGCGGGACAGAAAAGCTCAGTGTCACCGCAGATGGAGAGCTTGGGGACTGAGCCAGGAGCATCTTTAGGGGATAGTCCTTTTTTTCTTGTTTAGCTGCATAAATTTTATCCTTCCTTATTAAGTGTAGGAGTTAACCCATCAGTTCTGGATGGGGAGGCAGGCTTCCTAGTCTTGGTACTGTGCCCTGCCTGTTAGAAGTCGGACAGGGGCCTGCGAATGCCATCTTTTATCTATTCAGAAAGGCTGTGTTAAAATAAAGAACTTGCTCTGCTATCTCTATTTATGAACTCTTTGGATGGGAATAAGGACTTCCCCAGATTTAAAATCTGTCATAAAGGCATTAAGAAAAGGCTTCTCTTTGTCTTTCTTACTCAGAGTCACTCCCTGGCTTGGTTAATGGGGACACCAGCGTCTGCCTCTCAAGCCTGGAGCTTTAAGGGAATCTCAGCGCCTGGCGCACGCTTACTCTCTGCAGCCTGTTGATCACAACATTACGTTTCCCCAGAACCATCTTTACTGTGAGACTCCTCTGTGCACTTAGCTCAGGCCAGCAGCTGGAATATGTAACAGTTCCAAATGCTTTCCCTTGGTTTATGAAGGCTTCCTGCAGCATTTACCTAACTGTTCCCTTAAAAATGGCAGCGATGGTGTCATGCTTCCCACAGGGACCTCCACCAACTCCTCGGTCGTCCGGGTTCTGCATCCCTCCGCAGCCTTAGCTCCCTCTGCTTTCTCCCCACCTGCCACACCTTGGTCTCCACAGTGGGCTGTGTGCCCCCACACATCAGTGAATTTGCAGGTGCTGCTCTTAGAGTACTGAATCCCAGGGAAGGAGAGACCACTGTCTCTCGAGTTAACAGCTTATTCTAGTGTAGATGTAGTAAGCTTAAAATTTCAATTCTTCTATTCCAGGACAGTTTTCTACATAAGTTAGGGCATATTTATCATGTTTTCACAGTGGACTGTTACTGTGAAGATCAAATAAGATCTTAACTGTAAAGTTATTGATAAACGTTTTCCAAGGCATAGAGACAGTGTAACATAGTGGTTAAGAGCTTGAGCTCTGGAGGCACGTGGCTTGGTCTTGAATCCCTGCTCTAGCCCAGGGTAAGTAGCTTTGTGGCTGTAACTGCCCTGTCAGCTGCTGCTTCATCCCTAATGTCGGGGTGATACAGTACTTGTCTCATAGGGTTGCTGCAGGAACAACCAAGTCAGCATATCTGAAACTTCGAGGGTAATGCCTCGTATGGAGTCATATGCTGTATATTTAGCTGTGGTCATTTCTATTATCTCGGTTGCAGCTGTGTTTGTAATTCCTACAGTCTGTTTATGGGATTCTGAAGTAAACCGTTCTTTTTGCAAACATAGACACATATACATATATACTTTTTTAAAGTTCCTGTAACTTGTCCGGGTATCAAGCCCTATTTTTAACATGTCTTCAGCATTCTAAATTTAAGAGGAAAAGTTGTCGTACCTACCTTATCTTGTTTTGCTTCCTAATTATAATACACAGAGAAAATAATACTGTTTTGTATTAACAGGTGAGTTGTTTGGAACAAGTTGCTTGGTGAGAGTGAAAATTTAAAATGGTGAAGATTCAGGTCAGGTATAATATACTGGTTTATGCTCAATAAATTTCAAATCAATCAATTTTTACATGTTGAATTTCTCTGTTTTATGAAAGAATGCCTGTGCTCTCAATGTTTAGCCTTTCAGTTCGATTTCATTGGTTACTTTCTGAGGGCGTAAAGAATGGGCCATTGGTTAATTTATTTAGTGTAGTGAAGGTATACAAATTCAAGCTAAATCTGGCTAATTTCTTCTACAGGCTGGAAGATAAAAATCTTTTTTACCTCCCACACTTAGGTTAGTAGTGCGTGACCAGACTCCTTCTGAGGTCACCTGATTTAATTGTGGTTGTGAAGCAGCCATACAATGTGTCCCCATATTCGTATTTCTGTCCCTTTGTGTTTCTAGCTCAGAGTAATTAAATAATTACTGTTGCTGGTCATGCCATTTTTCCCAGTGAAAAAGTCCGCAACAAATATGCGAGCGTTGAAATCATTCTAGATTAAGAATGTTTATTGGCAGACAAGACAGTGCTTATCCCCAAGGCTTTATTTTAATCTATGACTTAAAAGAGAGATCCTGAAAAATGTTCCTATAAGTGTGTTACCTCCACATGAGCCCAGTGGTCACCCTTTTAGTTTTTGGATTGTTTTGCCCTGAGGGTGGGCATCCCTCGGCAGAAACTGTGGAATAGAAATGTACATGGGGGACCGGGCTGCAGATTTGTGTGAATAAATACAGTATTTGTGGGGAATGTCGAGCTACCTACTCTTTTTTACATTTTATTTTTTATTTTTTGATAGATGATGTTTATCACTGTTCTCGTAGCTTTCTGCCACAGACATCACTGCACCTGTATTTGAGAGTGCTGCAGCTTTCCAATCATTGCTATTCCAGAGTGAGTTTCTGAAGCAGCAGGAGTGAGATGATTTTGCAAATTGTAATATAATACTATATATGATCTTGCCTCAACCTGTAACACACGTATCCTCACAGAAATAACATTTAATTATGGTAATATCCTTCCTGATATCAGACACAGTATGGCGCCTGTTAAGATTATATTGTTTGTATAAGATGGAGTAAAAAGTCATTTAAAGATGAAGGAATAAAATCACATACCTTGATAAACCCCTTAGATGCTATTTAGGCTGTGGAGAGCTTTTGATTTTGTTTCCTTTCTGTACTCCCCAAATAAAAATGCCAACAGTAATTTGACAGGCAAATGCTGTCAAATGCTGTAACCCCTTCTAGTCCCCTCCCTGCACATTTTAATCCCTGGTGGACTTTTCTCAGCTATACAGGCTGTGAGGTTAGGGAGTTCTGCGTGTGACCCTTTCCCCAAAGTCTCCCAGAGACAGATGCAGTGACCTTAT
The DNA here is from genome assembly GCF_029378745.1 of Bos indicus. Lineage (NCBI taxonomy): Eukaryota > Metazoa > Chordata > Mammalia > Artiodactyla > Bovidae > Bos > Bos indicus. The sequence continues at coordinate 41,108,863 of NC_091784.1, read as the reverse complement.
CACACAGACAGCTCTATCCAGTTTGACAGTCCAGCCATCTGGTTTATATTGATCATAATTGATTTAAAGAAACCAGCTCTCTGAAAGTTGGTCATTTAAAACCCCAAGGCTAAACTGGCCTACACGTTAATTTGAAGTTTTAAGCCATTATTCTTGAAACTTGTTTCGGACTGATACGTAAAAAATTAAGGCCTCGTTTCCTGTCAATGTGAGTTTTAGGGGTGAAAAAAAACTCATGGCCTACCTTGGAAAATGTCAGGTTTTATGAAGAATGGTTTATATTCTACAGACTATGAGTATGTGCTCATAATTTGAATTTATGTCTCTTTTTAGATCTTGCAAGAGCTGCAAGTGTAGGTGGATTTATTTACCAGCTTTCTCGATTTGAACTCATACTTAACCCCTCTGAGTCTCTTGAGTCTGTAAAATGGGGTGACGATGGAACCCATTTCATCTCATTGTTGGGAGAATTAAGTGAGATTAACCTACTGTGTAGCACATAGAAGAAAGATTGCCTCCCTTCCTGATTAGATACTAATTACCAGCTGCTCTTAACAGCCATCACTTTCCCCTTCTTGAGCCTGCTTCCTCTGTGGCTTCAAGAACCCTCCTCTCACCTTTCTTCCTCAGGACTGCTGACACAGTGCCCCAGCCTTTCACCTGTTTCTTTATCCATCTGCCTATGAATACTGAAATTTCTCTTGTATGTTTTGTTTCCTTCACACTATCCGTAGATAATCTGAGCACAGCCAGGACTTCAGCTGTGGCTTGTTTGTATGCTGAGTGGCTTCCACGTGTTGATCTCCAGCCCAAGTCTCTCTTTTGGGATCCTCTGAAAGGCATTTCTTATCCTGCTTACAGGGCAGATCAGGCTTCATGTGGCCATAAGGGCAGGTAAAGATCAATTTGGGAATGAATACCATTGATCTGAGCCAGCTCTTATTGGTTAACTAAGAATAGGTGGAAATTCAAAGTTTAATTAAAATGTAGGGGTTAAAGTCTGATGTTGCATGTCACAGCATAAAACAAGTAAATTTCAGTCAAGTGTTCAATTTCTACAGTTCCTGGTTATGATGATGCCTCTACAATTTGTTTTGGAAAACCTGGTTTTCTGAATTGCTGAAATTGTACCAGTGCAGCACTAAGTTGTTTAAGATGGACATCTTTGCAAATTTATCATGTGCCTTAATTTAATTCAACAGTTAATAGTCATATATACAGTATTAACTTGGATAAATGCCATGTCAAAGCTACCTACTCTTTTTTACAATTTAGTTTATTTTTTGATAGGTTATTTATCACTCTTTGTAATTCTCTGCTACAGGCATCATTGCACCTTTATTATGAAAGTGCTATAGTTTTCGGAGAAGGCAATGGCAAACCACTCCAGTACTCTTGCCTGGAAAATCCCATGGACGGAGGAGCCTGGTAGGCTGCAGTCCATGGGGTCCCTAAGAGTCAGACACGACTGAGTGACTTCACTTTCACACATTGGAGAAGGGAATGGCAACCCACTCCAGTGTTCTTGCCTGGAGAATCCCAGGGACGGGGGGGCCTGGTGGGCCGCCGTCTCTGGGGTCGCACAGAGTCGGACACGACTGAAGCGACTTAGCAGCAGCAGCAGCTATAGTGTTCAGTCATTGTAACTTTTTAGTCATTTTAATAAAGCACTAACTTTATTAAAATGGGGTTTATTAACCAGTTATTCTTAATGTCTTAGTTTTTTTTAAAGAAACTTGTGAGACATATACAATATGGGGAAGAGTATATATAATGTGTATTATGGTTTAAAGAGTAATAGTAAAATAACACTTAAGTAATCAACTTCCAGATTAAGTAAATAACATTATCAGTGTCTAGAAGCTCCCTGGGAAGTCGTTCCCTGTGTTTCCCTTTTCCCTAACCCCCAGGAGACGTTTGTTTTGAAAAACGGAGTTCCTTTTGTACGTCTGGGTGTGTAAGGGAAGGGCAGTGTTGCCACTGCGGTCTACATGGTTAGAGACGCTGAGCTGAGTCTCTGGGTCATAGCTGGGCTTCATTTTTCTTGGAGGTTTACAAAGCTTCTTCTGGGGAAGTTAGTGCTCAAGGTCATGAATGAGTTCTGGGAAACAAAAGGTTTACCATAATCAGAAAACCTGGCAGGGCTGTTGTGTGAGTCATGTGTCAGATGCCTGGCAGAAAAACGCTAACACAGGGTGCATGCATCTCTGTTCTCTGTTTCTGAATTCTGTGGTTCTGGCCACCACAGCTCTCCAGCATAGAGGGAAGTAGCCATCATAGGGTGAGAAGAGTCTTCAGTGGGTAATGGCTTCAAGGTGGGATTTCTGAGTTCACTGTGGCTGCCACAGCTCTCCAGCATAGAGGGGAGTAGCCATCATAGGGTGAGAAGAGAGTCTTCAGTGGGTAAAGGCTTCAAGGTGGGATTTCTGAGTACACCGTGGCCACCACAGCTCTCCAGCATAGAGGAGAGTAGCCATCATAGGTGAGAAGAGAGCCCTCAGTGGGTAAAGGCTTCAAGGTGGGATTGGGCATTGGTGGGGAATTGAGTAGGAACTTCATTCACACATGGTTAGAACAAGCCAAATCACAGAGAAGAGTCTGGGTCAGGCTCACCTGGGCATTTTATATTCAGGTTGAAAAGGCGGTTACAAAAAGGCAAGGGAGGGGATGGGGTTGGTGGTGATAGCGCTCAGCCTGTGTATCTCATTAGTCACATTGCTGAAACTGGATTAATCCTCCGTCTCACAGTCCTGATTCTAGGATCATTCTTCACTGTTGTCATGATTCCATTTGCTGCTTCTCTGCGCTGGACCTCCTGCTTCCTGAATCCCGCATTTTCCTCATTTTAGATTACTTTCTTGTTTTGGTGGAACACAGCCTCCGGTATTTTTTGAGATAAAGCCGCGTGGGAGATGCCTTTTTTGAAATCTTTATATATCTAAAAAATCATTATCCTATTCTCATTCTTAGATTGAGGGATTGAGGATTCTTGATTGGAAATAATGTTTGTCGGTAACATGAAAGTGTTGCTCCATTGCCTTCTCACTTCCAGTGTTGCTGTTGAGAAGTTAGAAGCCACTTGGTTTCTTAATTGTTTTGATGTGTTCTTGCGGTTTTTCTTAGGCTATTTGTAAGAACTACTTTTTAAAATAATATTATTTCCCTCTGGCTGTGCTGGATCTTCACTGCTGTGCAGCCCTTTCTCTAGTTTCTGTGTGTGTTTCTCACTGTATGGCTTCTCCTGTGGAGCATGGGCTCTATGGGCATCAGCAGTTGCAGTTCATGGAAAGAGTAGTGGTGTTTCTCGGGCTCTAGAGCACAGGCTTAGACTTGTGGCGCACTGGCATGCGCAGAGTGGTTGCTCTGCGGCATGTGAAATCTTCCGGGCCCAGGCATCGAACCCAGAATCTGGCAGGCAAGTTCTTTACTACTGAGCCCCCAGTGATGCCCCGTAAGAACTACTCATTTCCCCCATGTTTTGAAATTTCACCACGATATACCCAGGTGGAACCAATTTTATTCCATCTATCTGAGTGCTCAGTGGGTCCTTTAAACCCAAATACTGGTTTCCTTCAGTTCTGAGAAGTTTGCTTGAATAATTTTGTTAATGATTTTTTCTCCATTCTTTTTTTCATTCTTTCTTTCTGGGATTCCTTTTATTCAGATGCTGTGCTTCCTGTGCTGGCCCTCTATTTCTTATCTTTTCTTTAATTTTACATTTCTTTGACTTTCTGCTCTACTTTCCAAGAGATTTCTTTAAATTCATTCTCCAACTTTTCCTTTATTCCTCTTATGCTATTAAGTTTTAAGTGTCTGTGTGTGTGTGTTGGTTCTTTTTATAGTGTCCTGTTCTTATTGGTTAGATGCAATATTTGTTCCATATCTCTGAGAATTTTAATGATATATTTTTTTGAGTTTTCTTCTTTCTGCATAGTCTTTACATTCTAATGGTTGCTTTTCTTTGTAATTGTTTTGATTTCTGACTTCTTGGAAGTCTTTCCTTCGATGACTATTAATCCTATATATGTGATTATAATGCCGAATAGCAGGCTGGAAAGTGGATGGAAAGTGCTAAGCATGTGGGTGGGGCATTTTAACTTGGAGTTTCATTGCAGGATGATCTGCTCGAGCTCTTCTTTGGTCACTTTGACATTAATATCTTTAGAGAAGTCCTGTTGGACTAGATTCCCTAGAGGAGATTACTTCAATCACTTAACTTGGATGTTAGCTTTGGTCACTTTTTCTTCCTTTCTCTATTTTGCTATTTCCAATTTTCTATATCTAGCAGATGGGGAGAAAACCTGATTAGGATTGTTTGAAATTATAACAATTAAATCCTGAGTGACAGCCTAAGGGACTGGCCTGTGCATAAAATGCTTTTAATGTGTGGACTTTTTGGCATCTATTTTGGTGACCTAGAAACATATTTTTGTTTATTTTGTGTTCTTAGATGTACTCTGGAAACATGTGTTCATGTAACAGAATTCTAAATAGACGAAGTGTTATTGCAAATTGTTCTGGAATAATTTGTTTTTTCTTGACCATTTCAATTGATCCAGTATGTGTACTTCTCTTATTGATGATAAAATGATTTATTACTTTGTTCTCTAATCTTCCTACTGAATTAAATAATACTGGTCCATAATTATCATAATCTTTCTTTATTTTTGTTGAACTAGAACAGTCCTTTGAACTTTTTGTAATTATAAACTATGTACAGGTTCTCAAAAGTAATCGATTATGTTTGAGAAGTATTTCTTACTTTTGATGTTCTCCAAGGTTCATATTTTGATTTCCTTTTGATTCACAAACGTTTGGAAATTTCAAGCATTCAGTAGCCATTTTAACTAATTCTTGGTTGTTGTTTTGCCCTCCTAGACCAGAGAGGTATTTTTTTTTTATGATTTCATATGTTTTTATACAGTTAGATTTCTAGTGATAGAAAAACCTTGAATAAAAATTCCATTTATGTGTAAGCTCATTGTCATTTGCTTACGATGAATTAACCTATTAATGTTAAAATCATGGTTTTATTAAGTCACTGCCATTAAAACAAAGCTATGAAATGAAAACTCATGTATATACAAGGATTGTTAATTGGAGGTTGCTGGTTCAGAATTTTAACATTCATTGTTTTCATAAAAATTGTTAACAAAATGTGTCACAAGATGATTTATTTTAATAGTATCTAATGTATTTAAAGTCTGTTTATATATGCAAAATTTGGATTCACATGCATTTTCAGGACTACATATTTTGCATGAGCTTATATATACCTATATTTTTTGACAAATGAAAGGACTTTTTGGTAGAAATCATGTCCAGCTTCTGCTTTTCTGAGAGACTAGACAAATTGTTTATTTGTTCTGTAACACACTTTTCTTGGCTATAAAACTGAGATGAAGATGTTAATCCTGATTCTACCAAATCATTGCAATATTGTGAGGATTAATGAATGAATGTTTGTGAAATATTTTCTTCTTTTTAGAATTGGAGTTACCTAAATAGATGATATTATCATTAATATTATGTATTATGTTCAGTACAGTGGACTAGATAATGATGCCATTGTATCAGCCAATGTTTTGGATTTCTTTTAATTAAAATTACAGGGAGATAGTGGCATGCTTGCTGCAATCTTGTCCTCCTCTGCAAATGGCAAGTGAATATTAACACGAAATATTTAAATTATACATAATTACAAGGTTCTGAAGAATTTATCAGCTCTAGGGAAAAATAGGGAGTAAGAAAATATTAATTAAAATTCAAGAAATTCCAGCAATTGTATTTGGAACAGTTGGATTATTTGGCTTATGGTATTCATAATATTTTAGTATATTCATTTTTTGCCTGCAATGATTGAATCTTGTCAAACACAGTATACAGCAGTGAATAATCCACAAATGGATTAAAGAAAACAACTACATTTTATGATAGCATTAAAAGGGTGAAATACTTAAGAATAAAGAGATGTGCAAGACTAGTATACCAAAAACTATAAAACATTGTGTTTTTTTTTTAATATTGTTAAAAGAAAGTAAAGAACATCTAAGTAAATGGAAAGGCATGACATGTTTATAGATCAGAAAACTTAATATTATTAAAGTGACATTATTCCCCAAATCTACAGATTAAACACAATTCATATAAAAATCCAGCTGAATCTTTCTGTCTGTTGCAGAATTCATAAGCTGATCCTAAAGTCATATAAAAATACAAAGGATCCAAAATAACCAAATAATATTGAAAAAGAAAGTAAAATGGGAGGATTTGCACTTCCCAATTTCAGACACTCCAAAGCTACAGCGATCAAGACACTGTGGTATTGGCATAAAGAAAGACATGTTGATCAATAGAGTAGAATTGAAACTGCAGAAATAAACCTTTACACTTAAAGTCAATTGATTTTTAACCAAAATTCTAAGGCAACTGAATGGAGAAAAAAATAGTTTCAGAAAATTGTGCTGAGACAGCTGTATATCCACATGTAAAGAATGTTTTGGATCCCTACCTCACACCTGTACCAAAATAACTCTGTTTTTATCTTCTATGGCTAACACTATAAAACTCTTAGACGAAAACAGGAGTAAATCTTCAGCCATTTATGCATTAGTTTCTTAGATATTATACTGAAAGCGTAAGAAACAAAGGAAAAACACTCTTGTGGATCACTCATGGGAATGTCACTTTGGAAAATAGTTTGGCAGTTCTTCAAAATGTCAAAGATACACTTATCATGCAAGCCAGCAGTTGTACTCCTAGATATGTATGCAAGAAAAATGAAAATATACATCCATTCAACAATGTGTGCACAGGTGTTCCTAGCAGTGTTATTCATAATAGCCCCAAAGTGGAATCAATCCAAATGTCCATCAGCTGGTTAGTAAATAAAATGTGCTATATCCATACCCTTGAATATTACTTAGCAATAAAAAGGAAGGAAATACTGCTGCATTCTGTAACATGAAAGAATCTTGAAAACATTATACTAAGTGAAGAAGACAGACACAAAGAACACATTTTGTTTGATTCTATCTATATAAAAGGTGCAGAACAGGCAAATCTATATACAGAGAAAGATAATAATTGCCTAGGGATAGGAGTGAGATGGGGAATGGGAATTGCTAATAGAATTGAAGTTTCTCTTGGGATGATGAAATATTCTAAAATTGGATTGTCATAGTGATACAACTCATAGAATTTACTAAAATCCATTAAATTATGCCCTTTAAACAGCTAAAATTATGATAAATGACACATCTCAATAGAACTTTCTTAAAACCCAGCTATTTCATAGTTGTCAGATGATATAAAATGAAAGTTTACAGACTGTGCTTCATAGACCATCTTGTTGCAAAGAGATGTATTTGGAACTGCCATGGGTGATAGGGAAGACAGGGACAGGGACCTCGGGTGCCCTCAGGCTGCCTTCTGACTTCTAACAAAGTCCCTTTTCTTTTATTCATTATATAGATTGTAGTTCCACATATGATTTTATTTGGAAAACGTACTTTACTGCTTTAAAAAATAATGTGAAGTATGTGTTTAGGGCATCAACCACCATTTATAATAATTTGATTTATTCATACATCTACTATTTATTGAGCATTGAGCACCTCTCTGTGCTTTGTATAATAATATAAGTAAATAAATAAGCAAGTAAAATACATAACATTTCAGGGAGTGATACAACTCTAGATGTTTATTTTGGTTCTTTTTTCTATATGGTAAGATACTTGAGTTTTAGAGTAATTTTCTTTAAAAAGTATAGATTGTATGTAGTTGAAAAAAGTGAAGTAGAAATTTTCCTTTTTTCTTACCTTCCTTTGGATTCAGAATTTTAAAGTACAACCTGTTATCTTTTGCCTTATTAACTAAAACCCTTTAATTTTTACTGGTTGCTCTAGGGTTTTCATGTGTATTTGATTTATATTCTGTCTTTAAATATTAACCTCCTCATGTAAAAGATAATAAACCAAAGCAATATGCTTTTGTTTTCCCCTTCCTGCCCTTTGTGCTATTACTATCACATATTTTTTACATGTGTATAAACTCTACAATTTTTTTTTATTTTTACTTTTAACTGCCAGCTATTGTTTAAAGAAATTAAAAGAATAGGAAAATTAAATTTAAATTTACCTATATTTACCACTTACAGTGCTTTCTATTCCTTTTTGTAGTTTCAAGCTTTTATTAATGCTTGTCTTTTACCTGAAGAACTTCCTTTAGCTCTTTTTAAAGTTCAGGTCTTTTGAAATCAGATTATCTCAACATTTTTTGGTTCTAGTTTTGAATGGCATTTTCACTGGATTGAGAATTGCAGGGTGGCAGTTTTTTTTATTTATTTCCTTAAAGAGAAGGATTTTCTTCCATTGTCTTCTGACTTGCATTGTCTGTATGGAAAGTCAGGAATTGCTCTTAATCTATTTTCTCTTTTCCTCTGACTACTTTGTAAGTTTGTCAGCGGTTTTCAGACATGTAATTATTATGTGCCTTGGTATGTTTTCTTGGTTTTATTCTGTTTGAGGTGTATAGGCCTTTTGGATATGTGGATTCATGTTCTTAACTAATTTCTCAAATGTAAACACTTCGCTTTCTTCCAAGACTCCAGGGACATCTGAAACACATTGCTTGATGGTTTTCCTGATTACTGGGCCTGTTTGTGTCATTGGCTCTTTTTCTCCCCATGCTTCAGTCTGCACAGTCTCTAATGCCCTGTATTCAAACCTACTGTTCGGTTCTTCTCCCAAGTTTATGTGATTTTTAAGCACATTCAGTCACTTTTGCATTTTGGGCATTGTGTTTTTCACCTCTAGATTTTTTCCCTATATTTTCATCTAAATTCATTGTTTATTTTCTTTTAAATTTCCACTTGAAGTTTTTGCCTATTAAATCTATCCTCTCTGTCATTGCTGTATCTGCTTATATTGCTTGATTTTTTCTTCTGGTTAAGTTACATTTTCCTTTAAAAGCATTTATTGTTTTCTTTTTTTCTGGTGGCCAGCTAAATTACATGTATGTCAACTTGATCTCTTCAAGTCTGTCTTTTGAGTTTTGATTGGTGAGTGAAAAGTGGTCCTTACTGTAGCAGTGTTTTAGCCCTAATTCTAAATCATGGTCTTCAACTCAACTTAATACCTCTGGTGTTTAGGGAAGTTCGAGTGGGACTGTGATGTCATCCAACCCTGTGTTCACTCCAGTAATGATCCAGCTTATTTCTCTCCAGTTGATGTGTTTTTTTTTTTGCCTTGTCTCTTCTTATCTCACCCTACACGTGTACAGTTTTTTTCAGGCAAAGAATCAAGGGGATTGTATGCTGATTTTTGGACTTCTTTGTCGGTAAAACACCTCCTTTGTTGGTGTTCTCCACAAACTCCTGTCATCTGTCTCTCCAGCTGACAGGTCCAGCTGCTTGGGCTCCCACCTGCCATAACATGGTCCAGTAAATATCTAAAGGCAGAAATCCAAGGTGACTGTAGGGCTCACCTCATTTGTTTCCTTTTTCTTGGGCATCATAGTCTAGTGACAGAAAACAGTTATTTCTCATATTTTGTTCATATTTCTCATATTTTGTCTTCTAGTTTTTTTACTCTAGGAATCCTGGTCCAATGCTAGGTATTTCACAGTATCTAGCAGTCCCTTTATTATTTGTCTTGCTAATATTTTGTCAACTTGATTAGTGCAAAGACTTTCTCCTGTCTGTCTTGTATCATTGAGTCTGGAACAAAGCCTAAGACATATTAAGTGGTTAGTAAATATTTGCAGAATGTTTTATTGAATAGATGATCTCCCCCTTTCTCCTATATGTCCTATATCCCCTACTGGGCTGACGTCCTCCAGTTAGCATTATACGTGCTTCTATCTCCCTGTGTCTTAAAAAACCATTTCTGGACCTGCTGTCATAATTCTCAACCTGTCTCATTCTTGCTTTCACCTAGTATTTCTCCAGCAGTAGCATTTGTCAGGGTTACTGCTGGCTCCCCTGTTACTTAAGTGAGCAGACTCTCTCTCTACTTATCTTATTTAATTTCTGGTGGCACTTGACACTTCCTGAAATTCCCCACGCCTGCCCCACTTTCTTCTTTCTTTCTTTTGTTTTCTTTTTTTTTAATAATCACAATTTCCTACTTTTCTTCTTCCCTTTTGGGCTATTCTTTTCTTTCCTGATTTCCTTCTTTCTTACCAGGCATAAAATGATGTCAATTATTGAGTATTGTCTGTGGTCTTTGTCTTTTCTGATTATGCACACGCCTCCTTGGCAATCTCGAATAGTTCTGTAACTTGAATTAGCATCCACAAACTGGAGTTTTCCATGTATTTTTTTCTGTCCATACTTTTTTCTCAGCTTTAGATTCATGTAGAGAGATGACTTTTGTCTTCCCTGTCCATCAGACTGTCAGACTCAGTATACTTCAAATTGATCAAAATGATCATTACTCTTGGCTCTCTGACATTATCATTCTTCAGACTGCAACTTAGATATCTAATTCCAAGAATCCTTTCCTAATTCTCCAATGATTTTTGTACTTTTTTGTCTCGGCACATAGAACCTTTGTTTGGAAATTGCCCTGTATTGCATTGGCCTTGCCCCAGGATTGTTTGTTTCCCAAATTAGGTTGTAGGTAAGTTCTTTGATGGCAGGAACTAAAATCTATAAGTAGGTATTTAGTAAGTATATGTTCAGTGAACAAATGAAGAAATAAGATTTACAGAAAGTGATTATTTCTTTTACTGAATGTGGCATGTAGTTTTTTCTTTTGCTCCTAAAGTTACTTCCCTCATAGCTCAGTCAGTAAAGAATCCGCTTGCAATGCAGGAGACCTGGGTTTGATTCCTGGGTGGGGAAGATCCCCTGGAGAAGGAAATGGCAACCCACCCCAATATTCTTGCCTGGGAAATCCCATGGACAGAGGAGCCTGGTGGGCTGCAATCCATGGGGTTGCAAGAGTAGGACAAGACTTAGCAACTAAACCACCACTGCTTAAAGAATAAACACATTTAAAATGTAGCAAATCGAATGTTCTAGTAATAGCTGTAGCAGTGATGGCACTCATAGCAGGCAGGCAGTGATGAACTTAACATTTTATGATGGCCTAAGGAATGAGGTCTGTGTGTGTGTGTGTGTGTGCACGTGTGTTTATGCATGCTTGTGGGATAACGTGGGCATATATGTACACAATCCATCCTAAAGGAACAGTCAGAATCTGAAGTAAGATTAAGCTGCATTAGATAATGGAATTGTGCCTGGTGACTTGAACCCCAAGGTGCCAGCACTGACACACATCCTCGGGGGTGGAGGTGCTCAGGCTTTCCTGTTGCAGTGTGTTCCCAATATTAGTGACGGGGGCTTCTCAGGCTGACCCTGAAGCCAGAGGTACTCGGGCATGAATCCCAGCCCTGTCAAGATGTGACCTAAGACATTTATTCACCTTTTCATGTTCCAGTTTTCTCATGTGTAAAAATGGGAATGATTTGTAAGCCACTTAAGGGTGCCTGGCACATAATCATTACCGTTTAAGGGTTTGTTAAGTAAATGCTTAAAACCACAATCTTAGGGGTTATTCTGTCATCCCTGTTTTACAGATGCAAAACTGTGGGCCAGGCAGCTGAGTGTCCCTGGGTTCCTCGGGGAACAGAACTGACCTTTCTCCAGGTCCTTTTCCCTACATCATGCCTGCATCTTCACGTACCATGTGACCCTTCATTTAACAGCGTGGTCAGGCTCCCACAGCAGCTGTCACTCAGGGCAGGCGTTTTCTACCATTGGCCCTGGGTAGGATTTCTGGAAGAAAAGGAGCAGGACGGGCAGAGGGAGGAGCCCCCAGTACACATGGGGAGTGAGCATGTGGGGTCTACACCTTAGAGTAGAGTGAATGAGATCAGTGGTTCTCAGCTAGGCTGCACGTGAGGATCAGGGCCTCCGTGCCTGTCGGAGCTCCCCGAGTGGCCCTGAGGTGCAGCCATGGTTGGGCAGATCCACCGATGTAGACTGGGTGGAGGCTCAGTTATGGCTTGTGCCTCCAGGCTTTTCAGGAGACGGCCTTCTCAGCAGGAGATCTCACAGCGCTTTGGCTGTGCTTGGACCTGCGCACTTTTTTTTTTTTTTTCACTGCAACTTGAATTTCACTTGTGCACCACTGTGTGCTCCTAGTCATGAGGCAGGTGTGTGTGAGGTGGGGAGGAAGCTAGTGTATCAAGGAGTGTAAAATTTCACAGGGAAACAGGCTGGGTGTTCAACGTGTTACGGATTTGCACAGAAGATTCTGTCCCACCCTACGTGTAACCCTAGGCTGCTTGAAATTTTCACTTCACCTGTGTTTGCTGGCCATGCAGCGTTTGGTTGTTTATGTCCTGTGACTGTATTTCAACTGGGTGCTGATATTCTGATGTTTTGCTTAAAAAAGAATTAAGATGGTAGATGGACAATGAAGTAAAGAATTGAAGGATAGTCAGTGGCTAGCTTTGGAGAAGGAATGTCTTTATCTTTCTTACTGCTCTTTTTGGATATTCCAGGGCATGCTTTTTTCCACAATGAGTATAGTTTCTTGATGTCTGATGATAATGACCTTTCGCAGTACGGACATCAAGTATCACTGGTCTTAAAAGAGAAGTGCACATTTAAAATTTATTTTTAGGTGGATTATCATTGGTCCCACTCTTCTCACTTAGCACACGCTTGTTTAGTGTGTTCTGTGTGCCGAGGTGCACGTGTCACCACCTCACATACGCCTGGGAATGTGGGCTTCCCCGGTGGTGCTAGTTGTACAGGGCCCGCTGGCCATTGCACAAGACATAGGAGATGCGAGTGTCATCCCGGGTCGGGAAGATCCCCTGGAGAAGGGCGTGGCAACCCACTCCAGTATTCTTGCCTGGAGAATTCCACAGAGGAGCCTGGTGGGCTACAGTCTATGGGGTCACAAAGAATCAGACACAACTGAAGCGACTTAGCACATACACTCATGTGCCAATGAAACTCTAGATGCTTGGGAGACATCAGTGAGCAAAATGGGCAGAAATCCTTCTCTCATTGAGCTTCTATTTAGTGACAGTATTCACTGGGGACAAAGAGTAAGTAATAGACACATGCTGCAAACTAGGTGCTATGAGGAATAAACAGAGCAGATATGAGCGATGGAGTTGAGTGGCCTGCAGTTGTAAATAGAGTGGTTGAGGGAGGACTTCATGGAGGTGGTGACGTTCGAGCAGACTGGAGAGAAGTGAGGGAATGAACAGTGCAATTGTTAGGAAGGAATGTGCTAGTGAGTGCAAATAGCATATAGGGTGCAGAGCAGAGGCACCTTCCACAGATTTCTGTGAGCAACTAGAAGGCCGTGCGCTACAGATGACAGAGGCCAGCAGAAGAAAAGTAAGCTAGAGATCACAGGGGCGTGGGCGGCCGTGTGTTTGCAAGGATTTTGGTTTTGACTTTGTGTCAGATGGGAAGCCGTCAGCACCAGAGGTGACCAGATCCAGCAGAAAAGGACTTGCGGTGAGGAAGAGCATAGGGATGAGGGTGAAAGCGGGGAGCCAGGCCGGGGGCTGTTGCAGGAAGACAGGCAGAGGAGGGTTGGATGGGGGTGTCAGGGGTGCTGGGAGGTGGGGGAACCGGGCCGGGGGCTGTTGCAGGAAGACAGGCAGAGGGGGGTTGGATGGGGGTGTCAGGGGTGCTGGGAGGTGGGGGAACCAGGCCGGGGGCTGTTGCAGGAAGACAGGCAGAGGGCGGTTAGATGGGAGTGTCAGGGGTGCTGGAAGGTGGAGCCAATGGGATTCCACGGTGGATGTGTCGTCTGAGATGAGGGGTCAAGGATGGCCCCCGCCCTTCTTGTTTTCTCTTGGCGTTCACCACAGGCTGCAGCTGGTAATTTAATAAGGTGATACTGAGTTTTATTTCTTCCATGTTTGGGCATTTTTAACATAATTTGCTACATTCTGAAAGCTATATTTGGATTATATGTAATCTTCTATATATTTACATGGAACCTTACTTTATTCTCATTATTATTCTCCAAGTGGTAATATCTTCATCTATTTATCTGGTCTGAGATTTTGTGTTTGATTTCAGGGCTAAAGTTTTTAAATAAAGCTGTAGTTGAAAAAAAAATCTTCAATTCTTTGATGTTTAAATTATTTAAAGTTCATTAAGTGGATTATTTGGGTCATTTTACTTACATTAATGCTTTACATTAAAATTTTCCTGTTTAATGAATATGTAATTAATGAGTAAAATTTGCTAATCGAATTGTCAGACTCTGTTAAATACCTTGTTGAAATGTTTATTTAGCACTTATTCCTGTCTCCTTAATATTGTGGAATTCCTTCTAATCCAGATTTTTCCTGGTAATTGTGAAAAGTGGCAGCATTTCACAATTATTTTTTTAAATGTCTAATGATAAAAAGGTAAGAAATTATAAAGCATAAAAAAATTAAAGAAGAAAAAAATAAAATCAACCATAATTTTACCATTCTGAGTCAACCATTCCTAATGTTATTATTTTTCCCATCTTTTTATTTCTATGCTTACTTGTATGAATAGTTGAGATTTGGGGTAAATGTAATTTTGTGACTTTTTTCACACTTAACATCACAATAAAAGCTTCTTTTCCTGTTTTGTTGAAAATACATCATGTCATTGTAAGAACTGTGTGATTGTAATGAGATTTAACATTCACCTATTCTTAGAAATGTTGGTTATCTTCACCTTTTAAAAGTTATAAACAGCATTTATATGTATGCACAATTAAAATAACTGCATAAAAACCTTTCCTGTATTTTAGATTATTTTCTTACAGTACATTCTCAGAAATTAAGTGACTGATTTGGAGAACAGAAACATTTTTGAGGGTCTTATATGCACATTATGAGGTAGCTTTCCAAAAATTATACTAATAAATATGATGCAGTGAATATTGAGCTGTTTTATTCCAATGGTTTATCTCATTGTGTATGTGTTAGTCGCTCAGTCATGTCTGACTCTTTGCGACCTCATGGGGTGTAGCCCACCAGGCTCCTCTGTCCATGGAATTCTCCAGGCAAGAATACTGGAGTGGGTAGCCACTCTCTTCTCCAGGGAATCTTCCTGACCCAGGAATTGAGCCTGGGTTTCCTGCATTGCAGACAGATTCTTTACCACCTGAGCTCTTTCAGTTCAGTTCAGTTCAGTCGCTCAGTTGCGTCCGACTCTTTGCGACCCCATGAATCGCCGCACACCAGGCCTCCTTGTCCATCACCAACTCCTGGAGTTTACCCAAACTCATGTCCATTGAGTCGGCGATGCCATCCAGCCATCTCATCCTCTGTCGTCCCCTTCTCCTCCTGCCTCCAATCCCTCCCAGCATCAGGGTCTTTGCCAATGAGTCAACTCTTCACATCAGGTGGCCAGAGTATTGGAGTTTCAGCTTCAGCATCAGTCCTTCCAATGGACACCCAGGACTGATCTCCTTTAGGACGGACTGGTTGGATCTCCTTGCAATCCAAGGGACTCTCAAGAGTCTTCTCCAGCACCACAGTTCAAAAGCATCAATTCTTTGGCGCTCAGCTTTCTTCATAGTCCAACTCTCACATCCATACATGACCACAGGAAAAACTATAGCCTTGACTAGATGGACCTTTGTTGGCAAAGTAATGTCTCTGCTTTTGAATATGCTATCTGGTTGGTCATAACTTTCCTTCCAAGGAGTAAGCATCTTTTCATTTCATGGCTGCAATCACCATCTGCAGTGATTTTGGAGCCCCCAAAAATAAAGTCTGACACTGTTTCCACTGTTTCCCCATCTATTTCCCATGAAGTGATGGGACCAGATGCCATGATCTTAATTTTCTGAATGTTGAGCTTTAAGCTAACTTTTTTACTCTCCTGTTTCACTTTCATCAAGAGGCTTTTTTAGTTCCTCTTCACTTTCTCCCATAAGGGTGGTGTCATCTGCATATCTGAGGTTATTGATATTTCTCCTGGCAATCCTGATTCCAGCTTGTGCTTCTTCCAGCCCAGTGTTTCTCATGATGTACTCTGCATATAAGTTAAACAGGGTGACAATGTACAGCCTTGACATACTCCTTTTCCTATTTGGAACCAGTCTGTTTCATGTCCAGTTCTAACTCTTGCTTCCGGACCTGTATATAGGTTTCTCAAGAGGCAGGTCAGGTGGTCTGGTATTCCCATCTCTTTCAGAATTTTCCACAGTTTATTGTGATCCACACAAAGGCTTTGGCATAGTCAGTAAAGCAGAAATGGATGTTTTTCCGGAACTCTCTTGCTTTTTCCATGATCCAGCGGATGTTGGCAATTTGATCTCTGGTTCCTCTGCCTTTTCTAAAACCAGCTTGAACATCAGGAAGTTCACGGTTCACATATTGCTGAAGCCTGGCTTGGAGAATTTTGAGCATTACTTTACTAGCATGTGAGATGAGTGCAATTGTGCAGTAGTTTGAGCATTCTTTGGCATTGCCTTTCTTTGGGATTGGAATGAAAACTGACCTTTTCCAGTCCTGTGGCCACTGCTGAGTTTTCCAAATTTGCTGGCATATTGAGTGCAGCACTTTCACAGCATCATCTTTCAGGATTTGAAATAGCTCCACTGGAATTCCATCACCTCCACTAGCTTTGTTCGTAGTGATGCTAAGCTCATTAGATCCTCTTAAAATTCCTGTGTGGGGGTACCTGTGATGACCCTGTTTTATCTCTGGAGAAATGGAAGCCCAGGGAGATGGTGGAAGCAGAGTCAGGATTGAACCCGGGTGGCCTGTCTCCTCCACAGCCCTTGCTCTGGCACCTGTTTGCTGTGCTGCTTTGCAGGAAAACACTGCATTGGTTTTCAGTCCCAGATCACTACTATTTTAAAGTTTTGGTTTTAAAAATCTCCATAATTTTATAGTAGAGACATGGTTTCATGTTTTGGTTTACTTGGAAAAATTAATGAAAAATTATTCACATGTGTATTATCCATTTGTATTTCTTGTGTTGTTCTTGTTTTTTCATGACCTTAAATTGTTATTAACTTGCTATGAAACAGCCTATCTATATTGTGTCATATTTGTCACAAATATTTTGTGTGGGTTTCTGATTTGCATTTCAATTTTAAGTTGGCTTTAAATTTTAAGTTGGCTTCCCTGGTGGCTCAGACGGTAAAGCATCTACTTTAGCTTGCAATGTGGGAGACCCGGGTACAATCCCTGGGTTGGGAAGATCCCCTGGAGAAGGAAATGGCAACCCACTGCAGTGCTCTTGCCTGGAAAATGCTATGGACAGAGGAGCCTGATAGGCTACAGTCCAGGGGGTCGCAAAGACTTGGACACAACCGAGTGACTTCTCTTTCTTTCTTTGATTGCAGGTTTTCAGTTTTAAAAAAAGTATGGTCTGAGAAGATAAATTTGTTTCTTATATCGTTTCTTCTATTTCTTTGAACCATAGAAACATCATCCAGAAAGTTGATAAATATTTACATATACATTTTTTCCTAATTATGGGATTTTGTTTGGAATTGTGTTCACCTTATAAATCAATTTGAAAGTAACTGACATTTAAAAAATAGTCTTCCTTTAGACAGCAACTGTCTTTATTCAAATCTTTGTCATGTTTAGTGTCTCTTAATGAAGACTTAATACTCATGTGGTGGAAACATGAATATATGGTATACAATATAAATAAAATAGTGGCATTTTAGAAACAAGGAAAGAGCGGAAGGACAAGGTAGGTTATAAGCCTTATAAGGTAGGTTTCAGAGCAATTGTCTACAGACTTACTGTCTGGAGTTTGTATGTTTTTCCAAGTGTGATTCTTTTCCCTTCATTTTATAAGTTGAATATGCTACATGAGCATCTTTTGTTTTCTGGGCATGTTTTTGTGTGTCGATGTGTACTTTCTGTTAATGAAACAAGGAAAAAATATGCAGTTACAACTCACAAATGTATGTATAGAAAATTTATTTATCAGATAGATTAGCTTTGGTTGCTTTCAACAGAAAATCCACATGGCTTGAGCAAGAGAGAGATTAATTTTCTCTTGCATTAAGAGAGGTAGGCAGTCCAGGGCTGGTGTGGTAGGTCCACAGTGATTAGGACTCAGGCTCCATGTGATTCATCAGCCTGCCATGGAGAGCATGTCGTCATGCTAGAGGGATGCAAAACGGTCATGCGTTTTGGCTTGTAGGAAGGAGGAGAGCCGAGGAACCCAGAGCAAATGGTATATACCCAGCTTTCTATTAGGGAGGTGTCTACTTGCACTCTTTCTCACTGGCTGAACATTAGGGCTGTGAACAAGATACAGTATTTTGTGCCCAGCTAGAAATCAGGAGTTCTTATTACTGAAGAGGAATTGGAGAATAGATATTGGGATAGATAAGTAGCCATCTCTGCTCCGCTTTACTGAATGTTCTCTTTTTACATACAAACAAAAAAGCATTTATTTTATGTGTAATAAGAGCAAAGGGAGCATTTGTGATACTAATTAGAAAAAGAATCCCTTTGGCCATTTTCACCACTGACTGTAAAGATTCAGGATGAGACATTGTCAGGCTTGGAAGGTACCTTGAACACTGTTGTTCCTTTGACATCTCTCTGTATATCTGTGGGCACAGGAGGCAGATGAGAGAATGGAGAGACCGGATTGGCCAGGAGAAGACTGGACCTGAAGGTGCAGCAACTTCTTACTCTGCTGTGTTGTTGAATAATCTTGGGAGGTTCAGCATGTCTTGGACTGAGAGCTGACTCTTAACCCTTGGGACCATTCTAAGAAATAGTCCCTTAAGAGGAAAGCCTTCTGCATTTTAGAAAAAGAAGAAAAATTGTTATTTCTTGTTGTGTCTAAGGAGAGGTAGCCTAGTCAGCAAAATTCTGGAGGGCAAAAATTGCGTCCTTATAAGTTCAGCACAGGTTCATCTGCATAAGGCCCACATTACCAATTACTTTAAGTTACAAATGCATTGTTAAGAAATCCCAATAACATAGTCTCAAAGCTATAAATCATTGTATTTTGATCAATTTTTGAAGACTGAAACAAAACTAATGAAAAGTCTTACCAACAAGGACCTACTGGCAAAGATTGAGGGCAGGAGGAGAAGGGGACGACAGAGGATGAGATGGTTGGATGGCATCACCGACTCAATGGACATGGGTTTGGGTGGACTCTGGGAGTTGGTGATGGACAGGGAGGCCTGGTGTGCTGCAGTTCATGGGGTTGCAAGGAGTTGGACACGACTGAGTGACTGAACTGAACTGAAATGGGAAAAGAATTTGGAAAAGAATAGATACATGTATAACTGAACTACTTGCTATACACCTGAAACTATCACATTATTAATCAACTGTACCCCATTATAAAAAGTTAAAAAGTCATCACTATGTATAAGAGGCTTAGCTTTTTGACTTTTGGAAATATTCTTGTATAATTAGAAGGGCTTTCTGCATATGTAATTATTTCATTATTAGTTGTTATTTTATGCTTATAACTGATCAGATGAGAACTAGTTAAAATATTAAGTCTTC
This sequence comes from Bos indicus, assembly GCF_029378745.1. NCBI lineage: Eukaryota > Metazoa > Chordata > Mammalia > Artiodactyla > Bovidae > Bos > Bos indicus. The sequence continues at coordinate 41,089,384 of NC_091784.1, read as the reverse complement.
AGTGCATTAAGTTAGAAGAGTATAAGGAAATTTTAGAACTCTCCTTTGTTCTTACCCTTTAACTCAAAAAATATTTTCTTGTTTTTGGTCCACTTTCAAAATAGGCATGTGTGTGTATAGTTCTTAATATATGTATATATACAAACTCCATCCCCTATATATAAATATATATACAAACACCTATATGATATATATATATCCCTACATACTATATTTATGTAAATTATACATGTATATCTACATCTTATGTATAAGTCACATATTTATATATAATGTTGCGCATACACGTGCCTATGTATAATTACTCTCACGCTCAAAGACACGCAGACACACAGACTACCTATGTCAAACCATCCTCCTGGATGATTCTGTATTCTTTTAGTCAAAGCTGACTTTTATACATTGAATTTATTTGCCACAGGCTAATAATTGAAAGTGTAATAAGATATTTTAAAGTATTTTACTTTAAAGGGCTGTTTTATATTTTAAGAAATAGAGACATAGTCGTTAAACCTTTTATGAAAACGTGCTCCTGATTTCTAGATGAAATATTTTTAGAGCTTCCATGACCTCTTAAAGAAGTAGTGTACTACTCACAATACTTTTGCAAAATGTTCTGAAGATACATTAATCAGGGAGTAATAGCCTTTCAAGTGAATTATTGTGGGTTTGTATAAATGATAATTTTGGAAAGTTCATGGAAGACTTTTGTGAAAAACTCTGATTATCTTCTAACAGTTAACAATTTGAAATATATCCAGTATTATACATTTTTACTTTTAAAGAAATTGATACAAAATCATACAAAGGAAAGCATCACTTTCTTAAGAATCCATTAACTGTAATAGACTTCATTACCTATAATTTGGGGACATGGAAAAACTGCTCACTTACAGAGCTATGAAATGCCATGTTGGGTCAGATCAGCCTGCTAGGAACTCTCTGATGTTGGCAACCAGAGACTGATTTGGTGTTTTTGTCTTGATTATGCCCTGTTAGAGGGTTAGGGTTATAAGCAGAGATTATGCCCTGTTAGAGGGTTAGGGTTATAAGCAGAGATTATGCCCTGTTAGAGGGTTAGGGTTATAAGCAGAGATTATGCCCTGTTAGAGGGTTAGGGTTATAAGCAGAGATTATGCCCTGTTAGAGGGTTAGGGTTATAAGCAGAGATTATGCCCTGTTAGAGGGTTAGGGTTACAAGCAGACAGCCCTGATTTTCCTCTGTGACCTGTATTGTGTGCACCGTTCATAAAGGTATGGAAACTCTTACTGAACCTCCTTACGTTTTTAGTCTGAACCATTTCTGGAAGGAACTTATTCCTAAGCAATTACTTCTGAAAGAATACCAGCAATTGCTCTGATGGTCAGGAAATTACAACTTTCAGGTTTATGAGTGTGCCCCGTAATTCAAGCATGTCCATCTTTACATGAAAACTTCAGTTATCCCCAATTTACTCTTCTGTTTTGTAGTGTGCTAATGTTTTTAGTCTATCTTTATGCGGGTTTCTTATGTCCACGTTATTATTTTAGCTGATTTTTGTTTTATTTGCTGCCTCTCCTCTTGGATTGTACCCATGTGAATTCAGTACAGTGTCAGAGGCAGAAACACATCATGGTTCCACAAAAGAGGAAGTCAAGTCATGTTCCATTTCAGATGCTCTTCCTGATGATACTTGTCACTTTTACATGCTTTCTGCAGGAGGTTATTGAGCCTGTTTCATTAGGAAATGCCCCAGGACAACTTAGAGAGCCACGGATATGTCGCCACACATGATTCATAGCTCAGAGCCTGTCCTCTCTGGAGCAGGCTGAGTTATTGTCTGCAGTGCGTTACCTGCAGCTTGTCCATGTTGATACCCACTGCTTTTCTGATGAAGCACTTAGCTTTTTCACGTTGCATGATCTATTAGCCTGTAACTTTATTACCGCCCAGTGCTTTCTCTTGCTAGCTCATCTAGAGAATTTCTTGTGCATCTCTTCTCCTAGGTCATCATCAAATAAGACCATTTTTCTAGTGGCTGACACTGCAGTTGAAATTGCTTTTTCCAGAAAACAAGTTTCTTGTTACTGTGCTACCTTTACCCGATGACTGTGTTTTCCTAATGGTGAACTCATTTGTATTTCGTTAGTCTGTTTTAGTGCCCTCACTCTTTTTCGTGCAGAAGCCTACCTGGGTACTTACAGAGCCAAATTAAAGTTACAGTTTTAGGCCCTTTCTTGTCAAGACATAATTAATCTTTCAAAGTGTTTTAGTGAGGTATTTATGCTTATAGTATTGTTTTTGCCTAGAAGATGTTTGTAAGTTTGTAAGTTTACCCAATGTTGATATAAGGCAAGAGAATATATAATTTTTAGGTGAATAACTTATTTTGTACTATCCTTTTTGGAAAAGAGAATAGTAATACATATGAAGAATTCTTAAAGTGTGAGCCTTTCTACCCAATAATTACACTTCTCAGAATTTATTGTAGGAAATAGTAACAATAATAGCTAACATCTCTATACCACTTGCTGCATTTTAGATGTTGTTTTAAAGCATTTTACATGTATTAACTAACTCATCACAACCCTATGAGATAGATACTGTTGTATCCATTTTTTTTAGACTAAAAAATTGAGGAACCAAAAGCTAAATAACTTGTCTAGTATCACTTACCTAGTGAATGGTGAAGCCAGGATTTTATTTTGCCTCTATTAGTCTCAGAGATAGGCAGTAAAATATGTGTAATAGATGAAAATTTTTGAATATACTTGTATTTCCACAAATAGAGGTTGTTATTGAATAAGCAGAAAATCATACAGTAGAATTCTATGAGATTAAAAAAATTCAAGTTGTAGAAAATGCCTTCCATTATGCTAAACCTTAAAAAAAGTATGAAATTATTTTTATAAAAAGTAGAAAAAGTAATAGACATAAATTTGAATACTGATATTACATAAATAAACTAGGAAATCATCTAACAGAATATTAACAGTATTGACTACCCCTGGACTTTGGGATTATGGTAGATTTTATTTGTGCATGTATTTTTTCTGTTTCCTAAGTTTTTTTCCATTGAGGACATTATTCTACGTTTGGAAAGAAATGTTATTCTTGATGCGAGTGTTAAAAAGTCTGCCTGCAATGCAGGAGATGTAAGAGACATGTCTTACACGTCTTCAGTCGCTGAGTTGGGAAAATCCCCTGGAGAAAGAAATGGCACCCCACTCCAGTATTCTTGCCTGGAGAATCCCATGGACAGAGGAGCCTGGTGGGCTGTGGTCCATGGGGTTGCAAAGAGTTGGACACAACTGAACTATTGAGCCACAAAATTTAAAAAAGATTTTTTTGTGTTCTAATGAGGTGGATGAAACTGGAGCCTATTATACAGAGTGAAGTAAGCCAGAAAGAAAAACACCAATACAGTATACTAACGCATATATATGGAATTTAGAAAGATGGTAACGATAACCCTGTATGCAAGACAGCAAAAGAGACACAGATATATAGAACAGTCTTTTGGACTCTGTGGGAGAGGGAGAGGGTGGGATGATTTGCGAGAATGGCATTGAAACATGTAAAATATCATGGATGAAACGAGTTGCCAGTCCAGGTTCGATGCACGATACTGGATGCTTGGGGCTAGTGCACTGGGACGACCCAGAGGGATGGTATGGGGAGGGAGGAGGGAGGAGGGTTCAGGATGGGGAACACATGTATACCTGTGGTGGATTCATTTTGATATTTGGCAAAACTAATACAATTATGTAAAGTTTAAAAATAAAATTAAAAAATAAAATTAAATTAAAAAGATTTTTTTCAATAATTAGATTAAAAGTTACTACCTTTAAGTATATTTTAGCCATGTACCAGTTAAGTAAATAAAAATGCTAAGTGTCATGTATCAGAATCTTCTCCAGAGCCCTTCCTATGGTGGTTACACTTACACCCTCCCTGAATTTGGCACAGTGATCTTGTAAATAACATGTTGTCCAGATTTGACCAACAAGTTCATAGTTTCACTGTCTTTCCCCCTAGGGCTTCTGGATGCAGCTGTGTGGTTCCATTGGTTTATCTACACCTGTCTCTAGTTTGTGTGTTAAGAACATCAGGTGCAGTTATCTGCCTGCTCTGTTGAGCCTTTGGATGGTTATCTCGTTAGTACAGCATTTATAATAATGAAGCTGTGTGAATAGTCTCTCTGTAGGCTATTTAACTTTACTGTGTTTTGTGTTCCAGTCTGTTCTCATAATCTTGTCAAAGAAAACTCCTTGGATCATAAGATGTTTTGCCTGAGTGTTTGGGAATTTTTATATAAACATCTCAGTTTATTTCAAAAGCAATTGAAGCAAATAGCCTTGTCATATACTATAATTCTAATATATTTAACCCAATTATTTTAAAATCCAGTTTGTTTGGGAATCTCCAAGTTATCCTTAATCAAAACTGAAACATGGTCTGCTCTTTATTATCTCTGTGCAAGTGGGCACGTTTATTTAACCAACTTACCAGCATTTAGCTTCTGTTTGAATGGCTTGTCTGAATTTTCCTTTCGGCCTGTGTACCACCTTGTTTGACTTTGCACTGTTGTATTTGTGAGCAGATTAACTTCTTATTGCTACCATAGTAGATTACCACACTTTTAGCAACTTGAAACAATGCTCATTTATTACATCACATTTCTGTAGATCAGAAGTCTGAGTACATCATGGTTCGACTTGCTTTTCTGCTCGCGTCTCACAAGGTCAGAATCAAGGTGACAGTGGAGTTCTGTCTCTTCCTGGATGCTCTGAGGGTGAGCTGGCCTCCAGGCTCATTCGAGTGCTGTCTGAAATTAATTCCTTGCAGTTGTGGGACCGAAGCCCCCATTTCCTTGCTGGCTCTCCTCCAGCGGCTGAGCTCTCCCCTCAGGGGCCACCGACATTCCTTCTCCTGTTTTCCATGAGCTTGATTCTTCTTCAAGGTGATGTCCCACTTCCCTCCTGAGGCCCCCTTTGCTGTCAGAGTGCCTGTGATTAGATGGGGCCACCTAGGTAATCCAGGATGATCTTCCTTTTCCGCTTGCAGAGTCCCTGTTGCCTCATAAAGTAAATAGTCAGAGGTGCTCGGGGGTCCGGGGTGCTGCTGTGTTTACCACAGAGCCTGTTTGTTCTCACATCCCTTCTATGTGGAGACCATTGTGTTACCCATAGTAGCAGGCACCCAGAAAACAAGGGACGGAGTCTTGACACACGAGTTGGTAAAAACTAGTTGAGGACTTGTGATAAATCTATTGGTTTGGGGGGATTTTAAAGGAAAGTAAATTCAGTGAAGATGGAAAATAAGAAAGGCTTTATAGAAAGGCCTTAAGACTATATTGAATTTTCATATGCTAAGCACTGAGGGTTGTAGAATGTGGGAAGAACTTGATCAACGCAAACAAATACGGTGTAGGATTGGACATGGTTCATTTATGTGACAGCAAAGAGGCTACATGGACTAGGCGAGGAATAGTTAATGACATGTACAAATTGTAGAAAGCTTGGAGAGTCATACAATGGAATTTAGGTATGATTTTTTAAAAATTGGAAGCCACTTTGTTTTGAGTGAGAGTAGTATAAGGAAATGGGTTTCTTAAAGATTAGTCCAGCAGCAGTCTGCAAGATGGATGGAAGATGGAGAAGGTGGAGCTCGGACCAGTGGGGCCCAGGGTTTGGACCATCATCATCAAGCACCCTGTGTACTGAGTGCATTCTAAATACTGGCATCATAAGACTTTTCTTTATGATTTTAAAGCATACACTTTAAGAGGTGACTTCATTAATTCCTTCATTAATGATGAGATTTTTTGGTTTTATTGTATACAATAAATCTTCCTCTGTCTTTGGCAGCTTTGATGTCAGTAAGAGTGATAAACTTTTCTCCTGTATCAGACTTACAGTGCTTCACACACTTTTCTGATAACTATCTTCAGAATGCATGCAGGATAGAAAGAATTGCTTTTTCTATTTGAATATGAAGAGGTGAAATTCAGAAATCCGAGGTTATTTTATCAAGATCATTCGGGATGTCAGTGTCATAAGTAGAAGCAAAATCCTGGGCTTTAATTCTGATCCATGCCCTATCCTTGCAGCTATTCTTGGAGATAAGTAGAGAGAATCTTCAGATACACAGTTTGAGCTAACCTGAATAATTTTCCTGCTAAATAAATATATGTATTCATTTACTAGTTTTTAAGCAGATGACTTATCTATGAGGCATATGTTAAATACTTTGGAGCTTCCTGCATGCAGAGACTTGATCATCTTGGTGCTTCGGGGCTTGTTACGGGGCCTAGCTCATAGAATGAGCCCTGAGATGCTTATTAAATTGATGATTGATGATTGGGATCACCTTGGCTCACCTTTGAAAAGCTGCTTGCTTCTTTTCTTCCAAAGTTCAAAAGGCTTGAAGGTCAGTGGATAACCTGGCAAGAGTCTCACCCAGAGTGCTTGATTTGTGAGGTTCCAGCTGTGAGGCTCACAGCACCCTCTGAAAAACACAATCTTATTTTAAAATAATTTCCATGTTAATCCTTTTGGTGGAGAGGGAATTCACAAGTATTCACATCAGAGTGTGAGTAGCCTTTTCTAAGGAGATCTGATTAGTTTGTTAAATTCAGACTAGCATTTGGACATGACTTCAGTAAAGGTTACAGGCACTGTTTGGCTCTAAAATTTCATTTCAAAGTAAGAGGTCCCTAAGGGCTAGTTTGACTTATTTAATTATACCGTATAGGACTTGGGTAATAGTTTTATAAAAACCCTCTTCAAGGCAAATTCATAATTTAATACAAAGTGGTAAATTGGTATACCTTTAACATTTGTATCATGAGACAGATGATGTAGATGAGGATTAAATAAAGGGAAAAAGTAGGTATCACATTTGAATTAGAAATAACAATATTGGTATATTGTCTGAGAAAATATTTCTGAGAAAACTTGGAGTGAAATCACCTGAAAAACACTAAGTGCAATTGACCTGAATGATGTAATTGCTAAAGAGCCACCAGATTTTGCAAAAGCATTTGTAAGTCATAAATGAAACAGCTTTGTTCCTTCTCCATCTACAAACGGATCCTGCTGGGCGCTGGGTCCGGGACGAGACCTGTGCTGCCTTGTCTCATGGGGAATGAGCTGCAGACTCAGGCATATGTGTCCAAGGGGGTTTACTGTGGGTGCAGAGCGAGCGTGCAGGGAGCACTCCGCACACAGGGAGGCATCACCAAGCACTGGAGTACTGAATGACCCTTCTTCCAAGCGTGTCTGCCTGGTGAATGGCTACCAAGCTCTTGAAGTTTAGCAGAGTCCCCCATGTGTCTCTTATCTTTGACCCTTTACCTCCTCTCTGGAGTGTGTGCTTCTGTCACAGCGTTTACGACGCTCCAGTGGGTACAGCCATCACAATGAATGCAGCGTGGGGAGCCTGGGGGGCCCAGTGTCCCAGAGCAGCAGGAAAATCTGTAACTGTCAGAAGTCAGAATGGTCAAGTATTAAGTAAGCTGTGACAGTTGTTAACAACCAGTTACCTTTTGATTGGCAGCAATGCAAAACTCTTTTTCTTTTCATCAAGGTAGAAAACAGAAACAAAGGAAAATTCGAACCCTTCCAACAACACAGGAAGACTCTACACATGGACATCACCAGATGGTCAATACCAAAACCAGATTGATTATAACCTTTGTAGCCAAAGATGGAGAAGCTCTATACAGTCAGCAAAAACAAGACTGGGAGCTGCCTGTGGCTCAGATCATGAACTCCTCATTGCCCAAATCAGACTTAAGTTGAAGAAAGTAGGGAAGACCACTAGACCATTCAGGTATGACCTAAATCAAATCCCTTGCAATTAAACAGTGAAAGTGAGAAATAGATTCAAGGGATTAGATCTGATAGAGTGTCTGATGAACTATGGACGGAGGTTTGTGACATTGTACAGGACACAGGGATCAAGACCATCCCCAAGAAAAAGAAATGCAAAAAAGCAAAATGGCTGTCTGAGGAGGCCTTACAAATAGCTGTGAAAAGAAGAGAAGCAAAAAGCAAAGGAGAAAAGGAAAAATATACTCATTTGAATGCAGAGTTCCAAAGAATAATAGCAAAGATAGATAAGAAAGCCTTCCTCAGTAATCAGTGCAAAGAAATAAAGGAAAACAGTAGAATAGGAAAGACTAGAGATCTCTTCAAGAAAACTGGAGATACCAAGGGAACATTTCATTCAAAGATGGGCTCAATAAAGGACAGAAATGGTATGGACCTAATAGAAGCAGAAGATATTAAGAAGAGGTGGCAAGAATACACAGAAGAACTGTATGAAAAAGATCTTCATGACCCAGACAATCACGAAGGTGTGATCACTCACACTCACCTAGAGCCGGACATCCTGGAATGTGAAGTCAAGTGGGCCTCAGGAAGCATCACTACGAACAAAGCTAGTGGAGGTGATGGAATTCCAGTTGAGCTATTTCAAATCCTGGAAGATGATGCTGTGAAAGTGCTACACTCAATATGCCAGCAAATTTGGAAAGCTCAGCAGTGGCCACAGGACTGGAAAAGGTCAGTTTTCATTCCAATCCCAAAGAAAGGCAATGCCAAAGAATGCTCAAACTACTGCACAATTGCACTCATCTCACATGCTAGTAAAGTAATGCTCAAAATTCTCCAAGCCAGGCTTCAACAATACGTGAACCATGAACTTCAGATGTTCAAGCTGGTTTTAGAAAAGGCAGAGGAACCAGAGATCAAATTGCCAACATCCGCTGGATCATGGAAAAAGCAAGAGAGTTCCAGAAAAACATCCATTTCTGCTTTATTGACTATGCCAAAGCCTTTGACTGTGTGGATCACCACAAATTGTGGAAAATTCTGAAAGAGATGGGAATACCAGACCACCTGACCTGCCTCTTGAGAAGTATGCAGGTCAGGAAGCAACAGTTAGAACTGGACATGGAACAACAGACTGGTTCCAAATAGGGAAAGGAGTATGTCAAGGCTGTATATTGTCACCCTGCTTATTTAACTTATATGCAGAGTACATCATGAGAAACGCTGGGCTGGAGGAAGCACAAGCTGGAATCAAGGTTGCCAGGAGAAATATCAATAACCTCAGATATGTGGATGAGACCGCCTTTATGCCAGAAATCAAAGAAGAACTAAAGAGCTTCTTGATGGAAGTGAAAGAGGAGAGTGAAAAAGTTGGCTTAAAACTCAACATTCAGAAAACTAAGATCATGGCATCTGCTCCCATCACTTCATGTCAAAAAGATGGGCAAACAGTGAGAGACTTTATTTTTTTGTGCTGCAAAATCACTGCAGATGGTGACTGCAGCCATGAAATTAAAAGACACATGCTTCTTGGAAGAAAAGTTATGACCAACCTAGACAGCATATTAAAAAGCAGAAACATTACTTTGCCAGCAAAGGTCCATCTAGTCAAGGCTATGGTTTTTCCTGTGGTCATGTATGGATATGAGAGTTGAACTATAAAGAGAGCTGAGCACTGAAGAATTGATGCTTTTGAACTGTGGTGTTGGAGAAGACTCTTGAGAGTCCCTTGGACTGCAAGGAGATCCAACCAGTCCATCCCGAAGGAGATCAGTCCTGGGTGTTCTTTGGAAAGACTGATGCTAAAGCTGAAACTCCAATACTTTGGCCACCTGATGTGAAGAACTGACTCATTGGAAAAGACCCTGATGCTGGGAAAGATTAAAGGCGGGAGGAGAGGGGCCGACAGAGCATAAGATGGTTGGATGGCATCACTGACTCAATGGACATGAGTTTGAGTATACTCTGGGAGTTGGTGATGGACAGGGAAGCCTGGTGTGCTGCAGCCCATGGGGTCACAAAGAGTCAGACACGACTGAGTGACTGAACTGTACTGAATGATTGAATGAAGCAAGGTTGTCAACACAGCTGATGTGCTGACTCAGGCCACTAAGGGAGTAAGTGCAAATAGAAGAGAGAAGACTTTCAACTGAATACTGGATTCACCAACATTTAGAGATCTGGACAATAAAAAGGAGACAAGCAGAGAAGTGGGAGGAGACCAGGGCCCAAGGCATCCTGCAAGGCGAGGGAAGAAAGGCGGTCAGTGTGCCAGCCGCTGCTACTGTATCCAGTGTGGGGACACTGACACTTGAGCACTGGGTTCAGCCACTTGGATGTTATTTGAGACCTCAAACAGACAGTTCTGATGGAGTGACCCTGATGAAAACCTTACTGGATATTGATGAAAACCTAAAACTCTCTCCAGAGAAGCAGTGGACAGAAGAAATTGGAGAAAGTGCAGCTGGAGTTTGTTATAAAGGAGAGTAAAGAGGGGGAGAGGGACAAGTTAGAGACAGGGAGATACGGGGTGGGTTGCTGGAATTAGGTCCATGACTGAGTGTGCAGATGCAGGCTTGGCCTTAGATGGGAGCATGGACAATAATAATAGGGGAGAGGGCAGAATCTACAGATACGGAGGCAGGTGGAGCCGACTGAAAATGAGGAAGCAGGAGTGATGCAGGGGGTTTGGGGAAGGGTGTACAATACTGTCATGTAGGGGACTGCAGGAGGGACTGGCCAGACAGTGGGACCGCCAGACCCCGAGAAGAGACCCACCTGAGGTCTGCAGTCATGAGTTTAAAGGGAGCCCAGCTGATGTGACTGTGTGTCTCCGTTCAAACACAGCTGCCTGGGAATAGAAGTAAGTTCACATGTGTGAGAGTGGATGGTGGGCCGTCTCCATGGATTCAAGCATAAGGAGGGGGTTCTGGGTGCAGTGGGTCACTTTCTGCCTCCTGCCCTTTCCATATCTAGTGAGTTTAGGTCAGGCAGCTTGCTCACTGGTCCTTGAGGGGGTGCTTTTTTGTTTGTCATGTGCTTTAGACCCCACATCCCCCTTTTCTTATCTTCTGGGAGGTTGATGTTGCCATACGTTCATCCCCCTGCCCAGTGCATTCTGTGTCACCGGTTACAAGAGAGCAGAACCAACTCAGGAGTGTCGCCCAGCACTGGGAACCTGGGAGGTGCTTTGCAGCTGTTGCGTGCACATTGTACTCCGGCCAGCAGGAGCCGCTGCCCTGGTGTTGAGTCAGGCTTCCTTCCTGTCCCCTCTCTCCTCTCTTGGAGGGCCGTTTCTGATGAGGGCCGGCCTAGGACAGGTGATGCCGGCACAGAAGCATGTTTACAGTTGGTCTCCAAACGCTGTTCCCCACTTGCCTGGTTATTTTCTGTCTCAGTTATTTTGCAGAAGATTTTTTCTGCCTGAAATTCCCTAACTCCCTGTTCTCTGACCAATAAAAAAACTATCACATTTGAAGTAATAACTTGTCCTATATAATTTTGTTCACTTAAATAAAATTCAAATTTTACCAGGGATTTAAAATGGGGATGGGATAGAGATTAATAACATAATATATACCCACTATCAAATAATTCACATTTTGGCCTTTATAGGATTTGCTACTTTTACCATCCAATTTTACATCATAAGATTTACCGTGGATTTTTATTATGGTGCCTGCTTCACTGTAAATTGGCAGTATTTTTCATATATTGAAGAAAATTTTTAAAGTCAATGTTTTCTCCTATGATTTGATATAACTTCTATTTAATAATCATTGTTTTTAGATTGAAATTTTATCAGCTTTTGATATTTTCCTTATATGTAGTAATGTGTATATATGTATTTGATATATATATGTTCATATATATGTACATATATATATATGGAATTTTTTTCATTGTCTGCAGATAGTTTTTAGGTTGAGTTTTTCTTTTTAGTTATGCTTTCCTCTATCACTTTGCTTGGAAATGCTGGATGAAATAGTTACTTTCATTTCTGTTTTTCACCATCATGATTGTTTCCTGCAGTTCCATTTATTTTTGTCAAGTTTTCCTTCATGCTATCAATCTGTCTCATTTGTCTACCGGTTCTGTGTCTTTTGCTTTTTTCACTGCCGTGCAGAGCTATGGATGTCTTTTATTTGCTCGATTTTCATTCTTGATGCATATACAAACCACTGGAGTATGCAGTCTTGAATCCTATATATGTCTTCCAAATTTAGCTCTATATTATTGTGAAGATATTTGTCATCTGGGCGGCTCCAAAAGGCAGCCTTCCTGAGGCTCTGTGCTTCGCTTTCCTCCTGTTTTACAGTTTCCTACTGTTCATATTGCAGGTTGTCAGTTAAATTGCCATAAATCTATCTTCAGTTTCAGTATTCTATAATTACATACATTTGATTATGAATGGCACATCTCCAGTTTGGTGGCCTGCTCCTAATATTTGCTAGTGGTCAGTGTCACTAACCCTGTTATTTTACCATTTATGGTGAATCCACATCTTCAGATGATTATTTTTCTCTTTTGTTAATGTTTGTTATACATTCATTTCTGCCCATGTGTCAGCTTAGCATACATTTGTTAAATGCCCACCACATGTTAGGCATGAGAGTAATGGGGATACCATGGTGCATTGGATGCCCTCATAAGAATCACATTCTCATATGGGAGGCAGACAGTAAGCAAGAGAATACAAACCTTATGGAGCCACAGAGCATGTGAAGTGCTACCAGGAACACGAAGCAGGGTGCAGGGATGGAGCCGAAGACATTGCTGTGGTCAGGAAAGGCCTCCTGGGAAAGGTGGCACTCAAGCAGAGTCCTGTTGGATCTGGTGGACTGAGGGGCTGTTTAGAGAAGGGAGCAGCCCCTGGAAAGGCTGAGTGGAACTAGCTTGGTGCGTCCCAGGCACAGCAAGAAGGTCAGGGAGCTGACGGCAGTTAGCTGTGGCAAGTGGTAGGAGCTGAGGTTGGAGAGGCAGCAGGGGTGATCAGAGGGCTTTCAGGGGCATTGAAGACTTTGGATGTTAAGTGGAGGATTTGTCGTCCTTAAAATGGAGGGTTTTTTTGTTTTTGTTTTGTTTTTTTAGGAAAGGACGGTGAATTGGTTAGCATTTGTTAAAAAACAAAAAGCAAGAAAACAAGAATCCTCACCTCCGTAAGCACCATATAACCATCTGAACTGGGAAGTCAGTGTCACTGTTACACGGTCTGTCCAAGCAGCCTGTGGTCTCTTTCTGGTTCCCACTATGGTGTCCATATGTTGCCTTTAGTTGCTGTGTCTCCTGTCATTTAGTCTTTATTGGTTTCTCGGTTTTTTCCATCTTCACAGTGTTGACATTTCTAAAGAGTTCAGGTTTATCTCTTCCCCTGTCAACCTGAGTCTGCCCAGTGTTTCCTCATACCCAGTCCAGGGCTGGGGTTTTGGCAGATTTACCACCTAATTTATACTGTTCTCAGTACGTCTTGTCAGGAAGCATGTGACGTCACCATATCCCACCACGGCCAGTGTTCTCCTTGATCACTGAGTCACCAGCTTTCCCTGTGTGCTTCAAGTATTTTGTGGGAGATAAGCCAAGACTACACCACTATTCTGTTTCTCATCAAACCTCCCCCCCAAACATCAGCATCCATCGATGCCTCAATCAGTCACCATCACAGTGGGTGCCAAATGGTGATTTTTTTTTCTTTTTACTTCATTATTCATTCCTCATTCATTAGCAGGCATTCTGCTGTAAGGAAGAACTTTCCTTCTCTCCCATTTATTTATTTGTCTTTATTACCATCACTATTTATTTTGATACTCAAATTGCCCACAATTTGGACAGTGAGAGCTCCTCAGTGTGGGTTCTCTAGCTTTTGGACAGGACCCTTCATTCTGAGTACTTCCTTGATTTCTTTTTTTTGTTTTTTAATTGATTACTTTTTAAATTAATTTTTTAATTAGAGGAAAATTGCTCCACAATGTTGTGTTTTTTTCTGCCAAAGCCATCCTTGCTTTCTGACACAAATACATTTTCTAGCATCATCTTATGTTTATGCAGGAATCAGCAACTCCCTCGTGGAGCCTTGGGTATTTTTTAGTGGAAGATGGAACGTAGACTATAAGACCTAAGTATTTAGTGTACTCTTTGCATTTAGGAACCTAGATTTCTAGGAGTTATGGCTCGAAATAATTTTAGGGTTCATCATTGTAAAGATGGCATTGAAAGTGAGATTGGGCCAGTGTGGTTTTGTGTTTTCCATAAACCATGTTCAGCTGTTTGTGTCCAGGTGAGGTGGGAGTGGAGCATTTGGTATAATCAGTATTGGGGTTTCCAGCTGTCTGTGAGCAGGGCAAGAGGAAAAGGAAGTTGGGGTGCTCATAAGGGTTTCCCAGGTGGTGCTAATGGTAAAGAACCCACTTGCCACTGCAGGAAACATAAAAGATGCAGATTCGATCCCTGGGTCAGGAAGATCCCCTGGAGGAGGGCATGGCAACCCACTCCAGTATTCTTGCCTGGAGAATCCCATGGACAGAGGAGCCTGGTGGGCTACAGTCCATGGGGTCACCACGAATCGGGCGTGACAAAGCGACTTAGCAAGTATGCACGCAAGGGAAGATTACAGTGATGGACAGTGGTGTCTACCCTAGGTGGGTCTGAGAGAGGGCATGAACAGAAGAGTGACTAGTTAAGATGTTCTGGAGGTCAGCGGCATGAAGGTCCTGATGGAGGTTGGCTGTTGTTTGGTGGTGTGTTAGCAGGACTGCCTTATTGCACAGCTCTAGTCCTGCAGCCAGGAAGAAATCTTAGTGGCCTTGATAATGAGGAAGTGAGCCAGGACACAGCAGGGTACTGGAGGCTGAGATTTTGTCAGGCTGTCTAGAGTGTCATCATGGGAGGAAGCGACCAAGTTGGGATAGAGGAAAAGTTCTTCAGCTGTGATGACAGAGAAGAACTGAGAGATGAGTGTGAGGGATGGATTATCTGTGTGCACATCGAATCATGACAGAGACGGATGATGTGAGAAAGACACAGCCTCCATGCTGACATTTTCATCACTGAGGGGAAAGGGTAGCCAGAAGGTCCCTAGCTGATTTTAGCAAGAAGCAAGTAGGGTGAATGGTCTTGTAAGCACAATAATGGCCCCCTAAAAATATCCCCATCCCGATGGCTGTAACCTGTGCGTATGTCACCTTACATGACAGGAGGGATTTTGCAGGTGTGATTTCAATCAGATTCTTGAGATAGGGAGATTATTCTGGATTATCTGCCTGGGCCAAATTCCATCACAAAAGTCCCTGTAAGGAGGAGGCAGGGGAGTCAGAGTCAGAGAAGGAGTGATGATGGAAGCAGAGTCGGGGAGACTGAGAAGACGCTGTGCTGCTGGTTTGGAAGATGGAGGAGGCAGCCCCCAGCTCAGAAGTACAGAGGCCTCGAGGACCTGGGAAGGCAAGGAAACAGATGGACTGCAGCCCTGCCGACACTTTGATCTTAGCCCAGTGAAACCCTTTCTGCAGTTCTAACATCCATAATGGTGAGATAGTGCCGGAGTCCAGCCCCGGTGGATCCAGGGAATTCGAAGCGGGGACGGCGTCAGCGAGGATCAGGAAACAACTGCTTAATTAAACGTTAATTAAGGATATAAAGAGTAATAGAATAAGGACAGCTCAGTGAGGAAATTCAGTGGAGAAAAGAGGCTGAAATAAGGATAGCTCAGTGAGGAAATTCAGTGGAGAAAAGAGGCTGAATAATTCAGCCAGATGGTGAGAGAAAGAACGACATGGGGAGACCAAGTTTCGGTGAACAAGGCCCACACTTTATTTTCCAAAGTAGTTTTTATACCTTAAATTATGCATAGAGGATAATGGGGGAAGGGGTAGAGTCATGCAGTAAGCCAGGCTTTCTTCCTGCAGACTTATCATATGCAAAAGTTTAGGTGATTTGCATCATCTTCTGGCCCGGAGGCCTGTTAACATTTTAAGACCCTTTCTTCAGAAAACTTATTTTTCTCTAAAGGTGATTAGTCAGGCGCCACCCTCCAAAAGCATTAAAGTTGCATTCCTACAGTGCAAAGGTGTGGTGGGCTGTAACAAGAAAAAGAATTAACTCAAGGGTCCAAGGTTACAAATATTAAAGCTACTACTTACACCAATTATATTAATCAATACACTGCCAGGGACACAGCAGGTAAGGGATATGGAGACTTAGCAGCAAACATTGGCCCAACAAGTGAAAATCCCTTCACCAATACAATTTCTGATCAATCTTTTAACTGCTCAAAGGAATCTGTATTTAGACAGTTTAGAACATCTCCTGCCTCTCACAGTTGGGAGGCTCTGAACAATCACATGTGGCCGGAAAAACCTATTCAGGCAGGCTAGAGGATTTCCAAAGGAGTTTGTAGGTTAAACACTGTCACACCCAGGAATTATTAACTGGAGCTGTAAGCTAACTCTTTTTTCAGAGAGGTAGTGGGGGACAGCCCCCCGTAAAGTCAGAGGTGTAGGTGAAAGCACAAAGCAGAAAGTAGGCAGACTCTGGTTTTGGGGGTAGATGCTCGAGAATTTCCACGGGGACACCTGAGGCTCGATCCCACCTTTGCGTAGGCCGAGCCTCCTTCCTCATGACCTTTGCCAGGGGCGGAGCTCCTGCTCCCGGCAAGATAGTAAATCTGTGTTGTTTTAAGGCCCTGATTTTGTGGTAATTTGTTATAATAGGAGTAGTTGGTAAAGAGTCCGCCTGCAATGTGAGAGACCTGGGTTCAATTCCTGGGTCAGGAAGATCTCCTGAGAAGGGAAAGGCAACCCACTCCAGTACTCTGGCCTGGAGAATTCCATGGACTGTATAGTCCATAGGGTCACAAAGAGCTGGACATGACTGAGTGACTTTCACTACTGAAGTGAACAGCATCAGAAAAATAATACAAATGATTTAAGGCTAATTTTTTAAATTTGCAGAAACCTTGAGTGAGGAAGAAGATTTGGAACCAGCCATGGCATAATATCTCCATGGCAGTGGCTATGGGGCGTGGAGAAGAAAATGGTTGATGCCTCCTACACCTCCTTCACGGGGCTTCAGGGGACAGCCTGGTGTCAGTAAAGGAAGAGGGGGCGGGGCTGTTCAGAGAGGGGACTGAGGATGTGGAGGCGTGGCTGGCGTGAGTTCCAGAGGGCCTCCAGCCAGAGCGTAGGGGTAGGGCAGGTAGAGTTTGAATCCATCGACCGCATGGAGAGGGCCATGTGGGGTTAAGAAGTGGCATAATGCCAGATAACTGGAGTGCCTGAAGTCCTTTTGTGGGCGGAGGTTTACAACAAAACAAGCAAACCCAACACAGCTAGTCATTTAGGGCGTAATGGGATTGCTCCAAAGAAATGTTAGGTATCAGCGCTCAGTTAGAGCGCTGAAAAATAAACATTATTTATAAGCAGCTGTTTAATATCAAATAGTATTCCATCATATAAATGTCATAGTTCAACACTGTATGGTTTCGCAGCTTTAAGTTTTCACTCTGTGAGGAACACCTTTGTGGGTAGAATTCTATCCCTAGGAGTATTTCATGAGATAGAGTTCTAAGAATGTAATAACTGGATGAGAGAGGAAGAACTTTTAAAGTCTCTTGAAAAGTATTGTTAAATTATTTTCCCCAACCTGGCACCAGTTTCCACGCACACTAGTGATTTGTACTTAAGTACCAGTTACATTAGCTCAAAATGGCACTGAGTTTATTTTCATGCATTGAAAAATAATAATGGGCTTCCTTGTTGGCGCAGATGGTAAAGAATCTGTCAGCAATGGATGAGACCCAGGTTCAATCCCTGGGTGGGGAAGATCCCCTTGAGAAGGAAATGGCAACCTACTCCAGTATTCTTGCCTGGGAAATCCCACAGCCAGGGGAGCCTGGCAGACTACAATCCGTGAGGTCACAGAGAATTGGACACGACTGAGTGACTAACACACAGACACAAAATTAATAATGAAATAAACCATAGTCTTTCAATGACCCATTTCAACTTGCCTACAAATGCTAATTATTAATAGATACTTCTGTGTTAGGACATTTTCTGTGGTGTCCCTTACAGATGTTCATCACTTTTCTGCTTAAACATTTCCAGTGAAAGTTCATAGATTTGGTTTCTTTTAAGGCTGAATGCTTATTAAAATTTTAGGCCTTTCCAAGTTACTACAGGAAATTTGTCTTTTACCGTATTATTAACTGACATGGTAGCCTGAAGAAGACATCTATTAATATTAATGACTAGTTCTTAGAATGATTATAAACCATGAGAGACATAAAAAAACAAGTCAGAAAGAATAAAGTAGGGCTAGACAGAACTTAAAGATTCACTCATGTTTTATAGAGGAAAATAAATGGAACATAAATATAGAGGGAAATAAATGGGAAATAGTATTTCTGTTGTTTATTTGTGATATTATTGACAGTGTACCACCAGTTTTCAAATAGGTAGGCATATAAAGTCAATCATCTATTTCAAAATTACCGTGAATATGAAGTTAGCATATGTACATGACTGAGAAATGAAACTGTAAGCTGTGGTAGCTAAATTCATACCTGGAATGTCAGCATTCATTTGCTTCATGAGGAATGCTAGAGTCTGTAAAATTACACCTATGAACAAATTTGTGTGATAACATATTTTCTGAAAGAATTATTTGCTTGCCTTATTATTTCCTCTGTCTATAAAAATATAGACAACTGTGCAGAAGGTCAACTCTAAATATGATTACAATGTGTTTCTCAATGAAAAACCTTATTGTACGGTTGATCATCTCTGTTGAATTTTCATTGGTTTGGAAGTATATGACTGGTATTTAGAATTATGCTGTTAAGAATATTCTACCAAACTAGCTCTGCTTCATGTAGCAGTGAATGAATGATTCGTTTAAGAGTCTAACAAGATTTGACTATTGTGAACTCTTCTCTGAATATTGGATCTGCTCCTGATTGTCAGACCAAAGTTCTTTCAGGCTATATGGCTTTCAGTTGATATTAAAATAGATCTTTTGATAAGGCAACATTTTAACTTGAATAATTCAAGGGCACATTTTTGGAGTGATCTTAATCCATTCCCTATGTTAGTGCTTCATGTAAGGACTTCATTTACCCTAAATTTTGTATTGAAATATTCATGACTTTTTTTAACTTAAGGGTAGTGAGAAATGTGGCAGATTTAGTCGTTATTGAATAATGGGTATTGGAGGCTAAATTGGGATAAATTTGACTTTTACTTTCTTAAAATTAAGAAAAAAGAATTTACCAGCTATTTGATCATTGGTTTGTCTTTGGCTATTTTCATAGAGACTTAAATTTTCCTAGCCATGTCCTGAATCTAGCCAGAAGGGAATGTAGGTTAGTTAGAACATACTTAGTGTGTAGGTAATTATATTTGTGTCATTATCTAAGTATGTCTCGGATAGTCAAATATGATATTACTATATTTAAAATTATTTGGATCACTTGTATTTTCTCCTTGTTAGTGTAGATAATTTATTAATTTCATTATTTTGAGTTTTCCATTTGTTCTGGGTACTGACATTTGTTAGAACTGATACATGACAGAGTTTATTCTTAAAAAAGAAATGGTTTTTGGTTTACTACTTATGTTTATCTGAACAGTGCAAAGTATTACACATTAATATTTTAAACATACAAGGAATCCATAGGAAATACTTTGCAGTTCAGGTAAAATAAGCTGTCTAGAAATTATGTAGGCTTTTGTTTTAAACTTGATTCATTTATTTGTACTAAAGTAGCACATTCAGTAACACCCCATTTATCTGGTCATTTTCCAGAATAAGATGGAATTTTCCAGGTAACTGATCATAAATTAGTTTTCCAGGTAACTGAATCTTACACCTTCAAGGACTAAAATCTTTTAAATTTAACCATTTTTGAAGGAAATCTTTATAGTACACATTTTCTACTTTCTTACTTTCCTATGTTTTCTTAATCAGAGGATTCTCAATGTAATTCAATTTTTTTTTCTGATGATTCAGGACCACAGTTTTTAAAAAATGAGGAAGTTGAGTGTTATGCCTACTTTGAAGTTTTTTATTTTTTTCTTTCTGGTCAGATTAATAATAAGCTGCCATTTCCTCTGCTGTTTATCACCTCCAATACCTCTTCTTTTTCTCTTGGTGGTTTTGCTTTTTGTTCTCCATGGCTTGTGAAACCAGAGTTGTTAGGAATTACTGTTTATGGTAAATTAGAATTGAGGAGGAGCAGGGCCTCAGGAAGCAGGGGTGCTGCTCGGGCTCTGTCCTTCTCATCAGCTGGGCATGCGTTACCTCTTTCTCGTCACTCCTGGACTCGGAACGCTGTCCTGAAAGGCTGACTGCTGAGGCGTGGTATGACTCATGGTATGTTAGGTCCTACCTGTTTCCTCCCCCTTCCCTTAGAGGTGTGCCCTAAGGGAGTGCCCTGGCTTACACTAAATAGCAGCAAACCCTGGGTTTAGCCTCAGACTCCCGTCTCCAAGCCTAGCGCTTCTCTACTGTAACTGTGATCTTAACTCCAGGCAGTTATTAAGAACGTTGTCATCAGTCTTGGTAAATAAAAACAGTCTGTTCTTTCTTAAAGGGACTCATGTCATTCACCCTCTTACCTACTCTAGAAAGCAGGGACTCCCCTAGACTCTCCAGTGCTCTCCATTCCAGGAGTTACTGTCACCTTGCCTGGTTAAGTCTCTTCCAGAACCCTCCCTCCTCCCCAACTCTGTTACACAGGCCTGGTCCATGCCTGGTCCTCTACTGTCTTTTTTCTCTCTTTATTCTGCATCCTGCTTCTGGAATCACTGTCTTCAAAAAGCACCATCCGTTTGATCAGTATAAACAGGCAATCACTGGAGAATATACGTGGAGAAAGAGGGAGATGGAGAGACTGTGGACCACCATGAATACTTGAGGGGCAGAGAGGGAGCACCAAAGAGTTGAAAAATAGAAACACCCAAATACAGGCAGAAAACTAATTGAACTGTGCATATGTAGATGTGAGAGAAAGTGATTCGAGTGTTACAGTCAGCCTACACCTTGTGGTGCAATGTGGAGTGAGACACCATGAGAGCCTGGAGGCGCAATAGGATAGATAAGGTCCATCTCTCTAAATACAGTGCTTACGGCTGGTCAAACTCTGATTAGAGTTCCATTTCTAATGCAGGGTGAGTGAAGTCGCTCAGTCGTGACTCTTGTGGCCTCATGGACTGTAGCCTACCGGGCTCCTCCATCCATGGAATTCTCCAGGCAAGAGTACTGGAGTGGGTTGCCATTTCCTTCTCCAGGGGATCTTCCCGACCCAGGGATCAAACCCGGGTCTCCCGCATTGCAGGCAGACACTTTACCATCTGAGCCACCAGGGAAGCCAGTGCAGGGTAATACTAAATAATAAGTTTAGACAGAGCTAAAAAATGTGAGCTCTAGTGAATAAACTGAGAAGTTGATTAAGAATACCCATTAGTATATATTGAAGGAAATGAAATTACTATGACTTGAAACAGTTAAGGGGTACTTATAGGGTTTCTCCAGTGACTCAGAGATAAAAAATCTGCCTGCAATGTAGGAGACATAGCTTAGTTCCCTGGGTTGAGAAGATCCCCTGGAGTAGGAACTGTCAACCTGCTCCAGTATTCTCTCCTGGAAAATCCCATGGACAGAAGAGCCTGGCGGCTACAGTCCATCAGGTCGCAAAGGGTTGGACACAACTGAAGCAAGTGAGCACCGGTATATGTGACTTAAATACATAAACTTTGTTATTCTGAGGGTGATGCCAAAATAAATTCTTTGTCTTCTCTAGACAATAAGGGATTATGGTATAAGCAGTGTTCTGAATTTAAATATTTGTATTTTTTATCAGCCCAACACATGTGCTATATAAAACCAATTAGCACCTTAAAAGTCTATAGTGAAAACGAACAGTATCAGGTACTCTGTTTATCCTTATAATGTGGAAATTCATGTTCTGGGATTTTTTTTTCTTTTTCACTTTTGGTGTTATTTCTTTGATAGTTCCTTTTTTCTCTTTGTCTTTTATTTCCTTTTGGAACTCTCGTTGGTCTCCTGTTGGCTTTGCTGGGTTAGCTAGCCCGTTTCACCCGTTTGTCTTTCCTGTTGTCCGTGGTCTTGCCCCCCTGGCTGCGGCGTCTCACCGTTGTTTTGCTTGGCTGACTGAGGACAGTCGCCTTTCCTTCTGCCTCCTGCACTGCCTCTGCTGCTGCTTGTGTCCCTTTGCGGTTTTGTCTGTCTTGGTCCTTTGTGTCGACGGCTTTCCTCAGATGCCTGTAGGTCATGAATTCCTTGCACATGGAGGAGACCCAAACGCTTTTTTATAAGGTGAGCTATCTTATCTCAGTGGGGTCCTCCAGGTGTCAGTGTACATAGTTCTTTCCTTTTAAGTGCTCCACATTTAACTAGCAAATCTAGAAAGCTATTTGAATTAAGCATAAGGAAAACTTAAATTCTAATGATATTAGATATTGCACTGAATTATTATGAAAGGCTTTAAAACTTTTGAAAACTTCTTGTTTATAAATATCAATGTTATCTGTTTGCAGCATGTTTAACATGAGAGGTTTTGTTGGGGGAATTGGGAGCACAGTCTTTGTCTTTTCATGGGTGGGGAGGGTGTTATTTTCAGGAACATTGCAATTCTGCTTCCTCAAACTTCACCGTAATTCAGGGGTTAAACTGGATTTAGACTAACAAACTACAACACATACTTCTTCCGATAGAGTAACTATCCACTTACGTGGCTCAGAATTCTTCCTAAGTAATACTTCATTGCTGTGATCCTTAATTAGGATAGGGTAATTGCTATTTTTTTCATTCTTAAATACTTAGTTCTTGAGAAATTATTTCATATAAAACTGATTTAAATATTTTAAACCACTATTTTAAAAAGGCAGATATTATGAAAGTTCAGTGTTTTCATAGAAAAGAGCAGTGATACTTTTCTCAAAATCATTTTACAAATAGATGCTAAGGGTCTTTTAAAGTGAGAAAAAAGTATTTAGCCTTATGATTTAAATTAATAAAGTGCACCAATTAATTTCAGAACTATCAAAGCTAATAAAATATGAAAACTTGGACATCAATTTTCATTAATATGATTGTATTTAAGTGTGGGTAGTTATTTTATTATATTAAAGAAAGTATGGTAGGCTATAAAGAGTCCCTTATCTGTTGGTTTAATTTAAAAGTAAAACATATATTATTCTAATTATATGCACTAATGTTGAATTTTACATTCATAAATTCATGACTCTCTTTCTTAATAAGAATGTCTAATTGCTTTATACCCTGTGGCTACAGTATGGAAAGAAATTGGGCCTGGGAACCAAGAGAACTCCAGGTTAAGTTAGGCTACTTACTTAGCAGTATGACCTTCCACAAGTACTTAACTTCTTACAGAAGTACTTAACTTCTCTGCTTTAAAGTTTTCTCAGCTGTAAAGTGAGAGCCCTTGAGTTTCCTCTATTTGTAATACTCCCTTATTATATGACAAATTATGTCCTTATAGTCTTTCTTATTAAATTAACGTATAATCAACTATGCTATGCTAAGTCACTTCAGTTGTGTCCGACTCTGTGTGACCCCATAGACAGCAGCCACCAAGCTCCCCCATCCCTGGGATTCTCCAGGCAAGAACAC
Source organism: Bos indicus (assembly GCF_029378745.1). Taxonomy (NCBI): domain Eukaryota; kingdom Metazoa; phylum Chordata; class Mammalia; order Artiodactyla; family Bovidae; genus Bos; species Bos indicus. The sequence goes on along the minus strand of NC_091784.1, from coordinate 41,065,921 downwards.
TGGAGTGGGTTGCCATTTCCTTCTCCAATAATCAACTAATGCAAACATATATATCCACATACATACATGTATATTAAATTGGCTAAAAAGTTCATTTGGGTTTTTCTGTAAGCTATGTGTATCATGGTGAAAATTTTGGATGTTATCAAAGTGTATAAAACAAAAAGTGAAATTCTGCTCCCACCCCCACTCAAAACAAAACAGGTTAAAAGTCTACAGTGACAGCTAATAAATGCTAGTGGTCTCTGTACGTTATTGCAGAAGTTTTTCGTGTATTTGTCAGTGTATAGACACTTAAGTCCTAATACAGGTAACTACTTAGCACCTTACTTTTGTCCTCTTTACACCTTTGAAATGCTTTTATGTAAATGTATTCCTGAACATATTTATTTTTAATCAATTTCTGGTAGCTATGATTTATAATTTAATAGGAAATTTAATTTTTAATTCTTTGTCTTTTCCTTAAACCTTAATTTCCCCCTTGCATGTTTGAATTGTAACAGCAGAATAACTTTTAAAAATCTACGTATGAAGAAATGTCTGAAAGTAAATAAAGCAAATGTTAACAATGCTTATATTGGATGTTAAATTTCAAGTAATTTTTCCTTTATGCTTTCCTATTTCATATTTTTAGCAATTGACATTTTATTGGGGGGGGAATCCATTTTAATAAAAAGTACCATGCTATTATGAAGTAATTATCAATCAGTAGTTTAATTGAATTGTAAAACCATATTCTTTATTGACTATTAAAAAGCACCTCATTAAAGTATTTTATTGTTATTTTTACCATTCTTTTTATTTTTTAATTGAAGCATAATTACATATAATAAAAGGCAGAGATTTTAACTATACATTTTGATGAGTTTTTTACCCACTGCACTTGAAATATAAAACATTCCAATAAGCCCATAAAACCCCCTCAAATCTCTCTTTAATCAATCCATATCCTCCACCCAGGCAACCTCTGATCTGGTATCTATCCCAATAGATTCATTTTTTCTGTTTTGAGCATCATTTGAATGAAATCCCACTCTCTGTACTCTTTTGTGTCTGACTCTTTCATTATACCTAATATATTTATGTGTCTTCATCACTATTTTGAAAACCCTATTCCTATTCTTCTTAGTGTTTAAATAACTGGGCCAAGGTTGCAGAGCTTGGAAGCACTGGAATCAGAACTTGGTTTCAGGTCTGTGTGACCCCAGAGTTCTTTTCTACCTTTCATGTAATCTTCCTTGTCTGACTCCTTTGCAGTCCTTTCTGGCATAGCTCAGGCCACTCAAAATCCTTTGGGGACTACATTATAAGTCATCATATCTGCTGTTAGTTTCCCTATTGCCAACTTTGGATTCAGGCTTCTTGCATCAGCTATAGCATTTCCCGCTGTTGCAACGTTTTCCAGCTGTTCAAATTTTATATTCTCTCCTGTGTTCCCTTTACTTTTAAGAGAAAATTCCTTTACTGTCATCTCATGAAGTTTCAGAAGAGAATTAAAAAAACACATACTTTTAGCCTGCTATCTTTATCTTGGAAGTTCCCCCTTTTTAAAAAAGAAAGGCAGTCTAGGAGTAGATTTTTAAAATTACTTCTATTTTTTAAAATTGTTTCCTTCTATTAATTCTGAGGCAGGTTCAGAAATACTGAATGTTTTTGTTTTCCAAAGATCAATGTAATTTTGACTCCAAACACCTTCCCGTTGTCCTGTCAGCCATCCTTATTCACTGTTAAGGCACATGACCCCTTACTGGAAAGGGAGGTGGTGCTGGACTGAGATGCTTTGGACGGTGCACTGAATAACTTCCACTGTATTCTTTTTATGCGGGAATCAGCTGAGTCCTCATGGTCCCCTCACATCTGCCAACCCAGCTATTTCTGTGCTGGACTCAGGACATAGGAATTCAAGACGCTTCTCACCCCAGAACGTGATGAACTTGGAGGAGGGCACAAAGGCTCACGCAGGCGCTGATGGAGAGGAAATGACTTTGGTGGCTAGCTAATGTTTTAAGGAACAAAAGATGGGGGTGGGTGTGGAGGGGGCAAGAGAAGAGAGTGGGAGATCCACAGTGTATTATCCTGCTGTCATGATTTTATGGTAATAGGAACAAGAGCCAGAAGGGATCTCCTCTGTCAGTGTTTTTGCTGGATTTTTTTTCCCCCATTTCTGTCCTGTCTCCCAAATTGGTATCATCTCTCTCTGCCTTTTCAACCTAGTCACTTACGGGCGTGACTCAGTTCCTAAGAAACGACTCTGGTTTTGTTTGAGTTGAATACTCTCCACCACCACTGGGGGAGCAAGAAGACTCCAGGGACAGGTTTTCCAGTAGGACCTTCCTGTTGGTTCAAATCACCTAGTTGCCAGGTTGATGAGCATCTTTCCGCCATTAGGGCCTGTGTGGGAGGGGCGGCTAGAGCATCCTGTTACTTGTACTTCCAAGAGGCTGGGGCTTGGCTGTGAAGACCTTATCCAGGTGGTACTTCATCTGTAGAAATTCCTTCAAGGACTTGATGTATACATGATTTACAAACAGTATTTGAATGTTTGTGTGGAATTTTAATGGGAAAGTGAAAGAGGAGCTGTTGAGCGTTTGCCCTTGATACCTGCAGTCCCAGCTGGGGGCTTCTTGCAGGAGCTCTAGGCTGGATGACTGAGTCTGTGCTGGCTTTGGAACCTCTGCGTGCGAGGTCCCTGGGGATTGGAGACTCTGGGCTGGAGCTCAGCAGAGGCTAATTTACTTGCCTGGCTCCCTCCCTGGGATCACAGGCTCATTTAGAGCAGGGCCACATCTCATTTGTTTCTGAACTCCTGGCAACTGGCATGGTTCATGGCATGTGATAGGTGCTCAGAAAATGATTGCAGGCCGATTGATTGAATGAGGCAGTTACCACCACCACCATTGAGCAAGGCAGTGATCAGCCACACCAAGATGAGGCCTAGGGACGGGTGAGGCTGCAGAGAATTATTCAGGCCAACTGATTGAATGAGGCAGTTACTACCACCACCATTGAGCAAGGCAGTGATCAGCCACACCAAGATGAGGCCTAAGAACGGGGGCCAATTGATTGAATGAGGCAGTCACCACCACCACTGCCATTGAGCAAGGCAGTGAGCAGCCACACCAAGATGAGGCCTAGGAACGGGTGTGATCATCCACACCAAGATGAGGCCTAGGAACGGGTGAGGCTGCAGGGAATTACTGCATATGTCACCGCCACAGGACTCATCACCTCTGTGTGTACAGGGTCCCAGTGAGTGAGTGCAGAGTGCTCACTTTGGGATGATAGCTGCAGCTTGGCCCAGTGCCAGTGGGCAGTGGCCGGCTGGGTAACACATACCTTATCTGATGACGGCCGTTGCTGCTCAGCTGTTGCTGGTAGATATGATGACAGAGCTCCTGGACTTTCAGAGGACAACATTAACTATTCTGATGTTTAAATTTGCAGTGTTTTGAGGAACACATAAAACACATGTATAGGTCAAATTGGTTCTGTGGGCTTTCACACTGCTCTCTCCAGAAAATCAGACAAGAAGAGAAGGGCAGGGTGCCAGGAATCTGGAAGGGGCAGGTGGAAGAAAAGAAATTCCCAGCAAGCTTGAGAAAGGGTAATTAAAGAGCTGGAGGAGAACAGTGAACTTGAATCTTAAGAAGGAAAGACTCTCAAGAAAACTGGGCAAGGTTGATGGATGTCTGCTATGATATATGCTATGGAGAAGTCAAGTAATTAGAGAGCACAGTGAATCATTCATGAATGCAGGGGGAATGCATGTTAGCATTATGCAGCTATTCTTGGCCTGGCATAAATACTGTCCAGACTGTGACTTAAGTATCAGTTGGACCAAATTTGTTTTCAAAGTTATTTCCTTAAAGCTTTGACAAAAAAATGAGTCCAAGTTCATGTAAATTAACTTGACATTTTGAAAACCATTATTCATGTATCCAAAATATAATACTTCAGAGGAGTATTTAAACTTTTTCAAGGAATTTACATGAAACTATCAATGGAATCATTCTTGTTGTATCTTTACCATGTTAAGATAGGCCTTCGTCTTGTCTGTCTGGGTAAAGTTATGACAATGGATCCTATTCCAGGAGGTTTTATTTTATTGGAAGGAAGCCCAGGTAAAGTCTCATATTAATTTTCTGTCATGTTATCTACCAAAGAACAGATTTCCAAAGTCTCTCAAACATTTGACACAATCATTTCCATTTGCTAAACTTCATCAATGTTTTTCAAGTGATATATGCATTTTAAGTCAAAATTGAACAAGGTTTATCCTTGAACAGAACAAAATGTGTCCTGTCTAAGGCATTGGATTAATAGAAGATGTTTTCATTTTTATTTGTTGAAATAGAAAGTTTATAGTTATAAATTACTCTGAGTGCTTTTTGCAAGTTGAAAATTGTCTCACTGAACAAACAAAACCCATTTACTGAGTTCCCTCCATGTACCTCACATGCTCAAAGCCATACAGTTTGGCTTATTGTCCTAATGCTGAAGAGGGGATAATCTGAGCCGCATGGCTCATCATTCTCTGTACTTCCATGCCTTCATGTCTTTTTTTGATGTATTGTCCTCTGCCTGGAATGTCCATCCATCCCCTAATCTCCTGTTCTTCTAACCTTTTTTTGTGAACTTCTACTTATCCAGCAGGGACAATGTAAAATGTCAGTTACTCTACAGCTCTCCTTAATCCCTCCTTATCATTATCCCCATAACAGACCTTGTATACTATGAATAGAACACTTATCAAACAGTATTTTTTGGTATTTTTCTCTTCCACAAAACTGTAAGATTCCTAAAGTCTGTGTGATTAATTTCTGCATCTATGCATGTATCTGACATGAGGGAACTTTTCAACCAATGATTGTTGACTTAGATTGAATCCACTTATTAGGACAGATTTTACTGTAGTGCATGACTCTGGCAAATAAACCATTAACCCAATGTGTTATTAAATATTTACAGTGTGATGAAGTAAGTCATCTCACATATTATTATTATGTAATTCAAACAAAGGAACAAAAAATAAGAATTTTCAAAGGAAGAGGGGCTACGTATATATACATAAGGCTTCACAAGCTAATTAATTCAAAAATCCAACACTATCTTATTTTAAGAGGGATCACATTGATTAAATAATTGTTGATTAAGTAGTCGGTGACAAAGCAAACTCAAGAATTTTCATGCAGAAGGATAGCTATTTCTCTAGTAATTTGCAGTAGATTGCTGTTCTGTCATAGCCTGATATTACATAGTTCAGATATGCCACAAGTCAACTTATTGTCCAGAAATCTAATAATTGTCAAAGTCCCATACAAGACAACTTAAAACATTATTTTTCTCCCAACACTAGTATTGGAAAAATGATCCAGTATGTTAAAAAGATCTTTTAACCTCTGCTTTGCAGAGATCATGAACATAACTCCTTGTTCACTCACTAAGTTGTGTCCAACTCTTCGTGACCCCATGGACTGCCACACACCAGGCTCCCCGGTCCTTCACTATCTCCTGGACATGCTCAAATTCGTGTCCATTGAGTCTGTGATGCTATCTAATTATCTTATCCTCTGCTGCCCCCTTCTCCTCCTGCCCTCAATCTTTCCCAGCATCAGGGTCTTTTCCATTGAGTCAATTCTTTGCATCAGGTGGCCAAAGAAAGTATTGGAGCTTCAGCATCCATCCTTCCAATGACTATTCAGGGTTGATTTCCTTTAGGATCAACTGGCTTGATCTCCTTGCTCTCCAGGGAACTCTCAGGAGTCTTCTCCAGCACCACAGTTCGAAAGCATCAATTCTTTGGTGCTGAGCATTCTTTATGGTCCAACTCTCACATCCATATATGACTACTGGAAAAACCATAGGTTTGACTATGTGGACCTTTGTTGGCAAAGTGAAGTCTCTGCTTTTTAATATGCTGTCTAGGTTTGTCATAGTTTTCTTCCAAGGAGCAAGCATCTTTTAATGTCATGGCTGCAGTCACCATCCACAGTGATTGTGGAGCCCAAGAAAGATCCTCTGGAGAAGGGAATGGCTACCCACTCCAGTGTTTTTGCCTGGAGAATTCCATGGACAGTGGAGCCTGATGGGCTACAGTCCATGGGGTTGCAAAGAGTCTGATACAACCGAGCAACTTACTCTTCACTACAATTATGTGGTAGGCTCAGTTTTATTTTTGTTTATGAGGAGTACCTTCGGGGAAGGTATAGAGCTCTGAAAGGGGCCTTTTTACAGTGTAAATGGAGAAATGAGGCAGAAACATCAAGGATACAGGAAGATTTCTAAGAGGGAAAGTAAACGTGGATTTACCCTTGCTTCAGAAGTTTCCCAGAAGGGGGGACTGTGAGGAAGTGGGCAGAGCTTGCTGAGACCTTCCTCCCCTCTCTTGCCTGTCTAGTTCCTGGATCCAGAAGCCTCTGGGGAAATTCACCCTCTCCGCGAGTTTGCAGTTGCTGCTGTTGCTCTCATCACCACACTGGGCAAACTTAGATGTCGTTCCTGTTTGTGTTTCAACGTTTTCTGCCAAAGAGTGTATTTCTCTAAGCTAACTGAGCTTATGCTTCATTTCTATTTTATTTTCTTAAATTGACAAAGCAATGTTTCTGCCATTAGCAAGAAAAAAAATTGAGATATCACCATAGAGGAATTGTCATTGAGAGGGCATTTGTGATAAGGTTTGACCTTTTGAAGAAATAGATCCCATTTCCCTTGGCCTCCTCTTCTACTCTGAGTATTTAATTTGATCATTATCTGTTGTGACTGTGAGGGTAAAGTCACAAGGCCAGACTCCTGCCCTGTGGGGACAGCCATTTTACTGACGACATGCGCTCTCCAGTCTGAAAGGAGTCTGCGCAGAATGGACCCCAGGCAGGTCAAGTGGGAGGCAACTGCACTTGACTAATAAGCTTTCCAGGGGCCACTTCTAATAGTGGGTGATAAAGATGACACATAGTCACCTGCAGGCCTGGAAATGTGCAAGATGGTCATTTGCTTCCTTCCAAGAAAAAGACTTGGAATGGCGTTCAGGGTGTTTCTGACTGTGTTATGCATGTTTGCAGACATGGACAGGAATTATAAAGACTTTTTGTTAAAATGTGTTTTAAATTCTATCGATCATATAGTTTGAATTTCATTTTTGGCTTATTGTGTACAGGAGGATGATCTATTCAGAGCATTTGATGAATATTAACTTCTACATTACCTCAAAATATCCACTTATTGATTACCGATAATAAAACACCAATAGCCATCTGAGCTTTATAAACTTTTTATCATTAAGATAGGCTTGATTTTATTTTTGAAAAATAATCATTTTTTGCTCATAGATAGTTTCCGCTACGCATCTTTGCTGGTGTTCAGCTTCTTTAATTCTTTTTTCAACTGTAACAATTGTACACTTTTTATATTTGAATTATTTTCCTCATAAATTATGTTATCCTTGGCTAAAGGCTTTTCTCTTTAGTAAATGCTTTTGACTATCTGGCCTTTATAGCATCAATTTCATTTTTAAATGCCTATGGAGACATGCTTGACTGCTTATAAATTTTCTAGTATAGTTCTGTAAGAATTCTTCACTTTCCAAGGACCATACGTACCCATGTTGGTTCCCAACAGTTTATAACTGGCAGAATAATTTAAAAGACATTTTCCCTTTGCAACTTAATTTAGAGTAGAGTGCGTTTTGTCAGCAAAGGCAGTGCAGGAGGGGGCGTGGGTCAAGCAGTCTGGACCTCCACCAGCCTCAGAGGCAGTGTGGGCGTCCAGAGAGTGCTGCACAGGGTGTGGTGGGTGGGTGTGGGGGGGGTTCTGAATTTCAGCTTCTTTCCTGATTAGGCTACACATGCAGTGTGGGTAGGCAGGGGAACTTCAACTGAGCACAGCCCTAGGCCAGTGGAGGAGCCACCGTCTCAAATGCTGATGCCCGCCAGAGGGAAAGGCAGTGTGCCCCACATGTATATGCATATAGTTTACGAAGTCCTAATGCTTCTGCCTGGAAATGAGGCCCCTGGCATCTGCTTGCATTTCAGGGGCTGAAGGAAGACGCCATACCTAGTTCAGGGGGTGGGGAAGTGCAGACACAACAGGGCCTGGCAGAACTGAGAACGTCTGCTACGCTACAGGATTAAAACCGCACTTTACAAAGGCGGTCTTCCAACGACAGCTAACGTTAGGAGAAAATTTTGACAGATAACAGATCTTTGCTCAAGACATGGCCACACTGTGCAGAAGGAGGCTGATGGCTGGTACAAGAGGTGTTAGCGAGCAGAGACATGTCGTGGGTTGATGGAGGGTTAGAAAAGTAGGCGAGGTGCACCGAATGAGCAGAATGCCAGCAGGGAGTAGTGTCAACAGTCCAGTTTAGGCCAACATGACATTGCAGATTTGGGGGGAAAGATGAGTATGCAGTTGTTCCCAGAAGCTCTTCACTTGGAGAATGCGCAACATCCTTACTTCTCATCCTTCCAGGCTTAATTCAAATATAGTTATTTGCATGTATTTTCCCTCTCAAGTATGAATGTCCTTGAGGACAAGGACAAGGGTCCGTTTTTGTATCCTCTGTGCCCAGCACGTGGTTGACAGTACAGGCACTGCATTACTATTGAATGAATGAACTGGAACCCTCTGGCAGCCCCCTCCCATGGTGCCAGGTGCCTGCTACCCCTTTGGCTGGGGATTTCACAGACTTATCCCTGGGGTTGCTGGTAGCGGAAGCAGCGAGAGCAGGATGGTGTTTCTGAGCATTCCGGCCTCTGCTCTGTTCATCTTGGAGGGACCAGTGCAAGCAGGAAGGATAATCAAGTGTTCGGAGAGCTGAGCAGTGAGAAGTAAACTTGTACCTGGTGTGTAATTTTCATTTTGTTTTTATTTCCTACTTTTGAGTGTATTAAAATTAGGAAAACCTAAATTAATATAATCTATTCACTTAAAGACTTTATAACTTGTGGTATTCTTGACCTCACTTTTTATTACGAAAATCATGAAACATAATTAGACATATAGCTTACTTTTTAGACCTTGGGGTGTAGAGCAGCAGTTCTCCGACTTGAGTGCATCAGGGTCACCTGAAGGGCTCGCTAACGCCCAGGTTGCAGAGCCCTGGCTCCCAGAGTTTCTGGCCCAGCTAGTCTGGGCTGGAGGTGATGAGACTGCTGCTCTGGGAAGCCACACTTTGATATGCAATGAGGAGGAGGAAAGGACACTGAAAGTGGAGTAGAAAAGTGTATGCGTTTGAATCTCTGTGATGCTACCTAATAAACGTTTGATTGTGTGTAAGTTACTCAACCCCTCTAGTTTTCTGTGTCCTTGTGGAAATGAAGGTCGTAATTGACCTCACAGAGGATCAGATAAGATTGTATAACAGAATCACTTTTTTTTAAAAGTGAAGCTCTGTGAAAATACTGCTTTAGTATGTCCTATGTATTATGAACCATGGACATCTAATTGGCAGCCGCATGTATGTGGGGTACTCTGTGCAAGGCAGTGGAGGATAGAACACAGGAAGAAAAAGAACAGCAGCATTGTGGACTTTCCCAGACGCCAAATACTTGAAATGATACTAAGAATTCAAAGAAGGAAAGGTGGTGGTGAGCTGCTAGGGTGGCCTTTACCCAAAATTTACTGTGTAAAGACCATCATTTCACAGGAAGACACTGGTTTTTCCTTGCTGTGGAACTGTCTAATTGCAGAGCTAATGTCCTGAAACCTAGAAATCTGTAATTTTCGCACATTTTGAATGTGAAGTTTATTCTTTTGCGGATCAATCTCAGGTTACCTACTTAGAGTTTGGTGAAATTAAGAGTACAGAATTATTTGTTTTGCCAGCATTTAAAACTCATCTCAATAAGATAGTTGTAAATATAAATATCAGAAAGATACGTAGTGTCATTTTCTCAGCCTATCCAGGCTGCTGTAACAAAATGCTGCGGATGGATGGCTTATATACAACAGAAAGTTGTTTCTCTCAGTTCTGGAGGCTGACAAGTCCAAGATCAAGGTGCTAGCAGATTCGGTGTCCTGTGAGGGACCCCGTCCTGACTCATAGGAGCCTTCTCTGCTGTGACCTCACTTGATGGAAGGCACAAGGGAGTTCTCTGATGTCTTTTTTATAAGGGCACTAAACTGCCACCCTTGTGACCTGGTAGCCTCCTAAAGCCCCCACCTTCTAATACTATCACACTGGGGTTAGAGTTCAACACGTGAATTTTGGGGGGATACACACATTTAGGTCTATAGCAGTCTACTGAAACTTTTAGCCAAACAGGATGGGTGAGGAAAGTCCCTGAAAAATCTCAGCTTAAAAAACATAGCTCATACACAGTTGACCAGCACCAGCACTTCTCTTTTATGATTTGTGACCTTCTCCATTCTTAAGAGTTTTAGATATTTTATTATGGTTTAACTCTAGTTTTTTAAATTATACTTAATAGTGTGTTTAAAATTTCCTATTGAATGCAGAATATTAACATATTTACTTTAAGTGGTTTAATAGCCCTATATTTAAGATTACAGTGATAATTTATCATTAACAATATTATTGATTTAAGTAGAAAATTGGACGAATTTTAGAAGTCAGAGCAATTTATCTGGTAAATAAAAATTATTTTTTACAATAAAATTGAGATTTTAAAACTTACCTTGGGAAAAACAGTATCTGAGTAGCAGATTGAACTTTGGATGGTGAAGTGTAACTATATATTCTGGCTGCCATTATGATGAATGTTTATGTGAAAGCTTTACTGCAATTGTAATACTGTAGATTTTATTATGTATTTTTCAACTAGTGAATCCCAAAGGATTCACTATCCTATGGGTTCAGTTTAGATTCTTGGCATTAAAAGGGGGATCCTCATACCTGAAAAATATTGGGAATCCCTGAGGCAGTGCGTGGTCCTCTTCTGGCCCTTCGTCTTGACTTGCTGTTTGGATCCTTTGTAACACACATTTCTTACATTTGTCTTACCCATTTGGCTATAACTGAATCTTCTCTAAAGCAGGCAAGGGTGGAAAAGCAAGATATTAAGATGTGGGGACACTCAATACTCTCTTAAGACTCAGATACACGTCAGCCTTAGACAATTGCTTTTTGCTTTCCCCCTTTCCCTCTGCTGGCCCTCTCCTCAGATACCTTCTCTGATCATGTCACCCTACATATTCTTGTTGAAGAATTTATTAGAAATCATAACAGTTTCTCCCACCATCCTCTTTCCTTTTATTTCTAAAGTACCAATGGATGAGTAGATCCAAGAATATGGCCCCCTAATTTTGAAATATTTCAGTGTGGGACAACTGTAAACCATGTACTATATAATATCAATTTCCCATGATCAAATCAGTATAAATTAACATTGAAATAGATCTACTGAATATTTTAGAGATACAAGTATATGTAAAGATCTGATATATGATCAAGCTGCAAAAATCAGTTCAGAAAGATGGTTTATTTCCTAAATTTCATTGAAAAAACTGATCATACTCCAGAAGAAGATAATTTTAAACATCCTTCTCCTACTATGTATATATATATATATATATATATATATGACTATAAATTTCGGGTACATTATTATTCTAAACATTCCAGACACACAAGCTGCAGAGGCAGGCTTAGCGTCCAGGTCTTTCTCGCGCTGTGCTCGGCATCTAGAAGGCTGACTCATGCGGTCCCGTGCTCAGCATCTAAGACGCTGACTCATGCGGTCCCCTGCTTGGCATCTAACGCTGACTCATGCGGTCCCTGTGCTCCGCATCTAGAACGCTGACTCATGCGGTTCTGGTGCTCGGCATCTAGAACGCTGACTCATGCGGGTCCTGTGCTCGACATCCAGAACGCTGACTCGTGCGTCCTGTGCTCGGCATCTAGAACGCTGACTCATGCGTCCTGTGCTCAGCATCTAGAACGCTGACTCGTGCGGTCCTGTGCTCGGCATCTAGAACGCTGACTCGTGCGTCCTGTGCTCGGCATCTAGAACGCTGACTCGTGCGGTCCTGTGCTCGGCATCTAGAACGCTGACTCGTGCGGTCCTGTGCTCGGCATCTAGAACGCTGACTCGTGCGGTCCTGTGACATTTCCTGGAGTAGAGACGGGAGAGAGATGTTTGCTGTTGCTCATCATTTGATAGTTCTCATTTTGTTTTATTTTTGTCCTTATAAATGATGCTTATAAATTATGTCTTGATTGATAAGTGGATCCGTGATTATTTTCTTAGAACCCATTTTCTAGATGTGAAGCAGCCGATTCAAAGGATACTCAGGTTTTTTAAGGCTTTTGAAATGAATTTAAAAATTGCTCTTCAGAAAGGCCCTGCCAATTTAGTGGTTTGGCTCTTGTGTTGTACTCAGAATCTTACTATTTTTCTATTTCTAGACCATCATTTGTCATAGAAAAGTAATTTCCCCCATCTTTTTATACTGGCAAGTTTTTAATTAACTTAGGGCTTCCTGTGAAGTCTGAAGTTAATATTCTTTTATCCTTTTTATCATCTATTGCAGAGTAACATATCAATAAGGTCGGGAAGAAAATATCACTTCTTTGACCCTAAGTATCTTCTTCTCTAGCGTTAATCAGAGGCCTCTGTTAACCCTCTGGTCACACAGAGCAGCAGCAGTAGGCTTTGCTTTGCGTAGTGTCAGCATATCATCTGTGGGGTGGCCAGAGGCCCCTCTGCCTCAGGCTGTCAGTGAACTCCACCCACAGTGGAACTGGCTGCTACTTGATTTCCGTCCTCTGCACTATCTGTTCATTGGAAGTGCAGTGCGTTTCCAAACTATATGACAGCATGCACTGTATTAAGACTTACTCCTGTGTTTACTTATCTTTCATCCGTACACTTCTCTTTGCTGGAATCTAGAACTTACTGAGTTATTTCCAAAGACCATGAAATGTGATTGCTATGAGGTCTAGTCTTCTTGGGAGGATGCAGTCTGTTTGTGGAAGCTGCCACAGGGTTGAAACAGAACTATTATTATTATTTCATACACTTTTTGTACCTCCACCTGTCACCAAGAGACGGAGTTGGAGTAATGACATCTCACCAATTATTTGATGATGTAAGTTTTCTTGTGTGCTGCCATATTACTTAAATGTTTTAAAATAATATATTGTGCTAAATATTATCCCTTGTGGTGAAGGAAAGTAAAGTTCTTGTCAGAGCAGGGAATTTTACGTCATACGGTATTCGATGTGAAATAGGGTGGATATGTGTCATCAATCACAGTGCATACTAGACTGAATTTAGAGCATTTGTGTTCTGTGATCACGGTTATCTGGTCTCCATGCAGTGAGGGGTTTTGGTTTTACTTTTTAGCACAGATCTAGACTATTATGGGCTTCCCCAGTGGCTTAGACTGTAAAGAATCTGCCTGCAATGCAGGAGACCCAGGTTCAATCCCTGGGTCAGGAAGATTCCCTGGAGAAGGGAATGGCTGTATATTGTCACCCTGCTTATTTAACTTATATGCAGAGTACATCATGAGAAACACTGGGCTGGAGGAAGCACAAGCTGGAATCAAGATTGCCAGGAGAAATATCAATAACTTCAGATATGCAGGTTAACCTCAGACACCACTCTTATGGCAGAAAGTGAAGAGGCACTAAAAAGCCTCTTGATGAAAGTGAAAGAGAAGAGTGAAAAAGTTGGCTTAAAGCTCAACATTCAGAAAACTAAAATCATGGCATCTGGTCCTATCACTTCATGGGAAATAGATGGGGAAAAAGTGGAAACAGTGTCAGACTTTATTTTTTGGGGCTCCAAAATCACTGCAGATGGTGATTGCAGCCATGAAATGAAAAGATGCTTAATCCTTGGAAGGAAAGTTATGACCAACCTAGATAGCATATTGAAAAGCAGAGACATTCCTTTGCCAACAAAGGTCCGTCTAGTCAAGGCTATGGTTTTTCCAGTGGTCATGTATGGATGTGAGAGTTGGACTGTGAAGAAAGCTGAGCGCCGAAGAATTGATGCTTTTGAACTGTGATGTTGGAGAAGACTCTTGAGAGTCCCTTGGACTGCAAGGAGATCCAACCAGTCCATTCTAAAGGAGATCAGTCCTGGGATTTCTTTGGAAGGAATGATGCTAAAGCTGAAACTCCAATACTCTGGCCACCCCACACGAAGAGTTGACTCATTGGAGAAGACCCTGATGCTGGGAGGGATTGAGGGCAGGACGAGAAGGGGACGACAGAGGATGAGATGGCTGGATGGCATCACTGACTTGATGGACATGAGTTTGAGTGAACTCCAGGAGTTGGTGATGGACAGGGAGGCCTGGCGTGCTTCAATTCATGGGGTCGCAAAGAGTCAGACACAACTGAGTGACTGAACTGTGATGTTTAAATAAACTCACAATATTTTAGTGCCTAGGATTTTTTAAACTTATACATTTCAGTAACTTACATTTTCTTCCCTTTCCTAATATAGTCTTCAGATGAATTAATATACTGAAAACCAGTGTATTATGGTGAAGTGAAAATTGTGGTATTGCACACATTACTAGGGGTTGTGTCAGAGTAGTGCTCATGTTTGTTTAGTCGCTAAGTCATGTCCGTGCTGATAAACACTTGCTTAAAGCATGCATCTCATGTCCTCTCTACCTTTAAAACCTTCCTTAGTTATTACTGTATGCTTACTTTTATTCCTTCTCTGATTTTATTGGAATATTATAAGTTGTAATACTTCCTTGCCTGCCTATCATATATCAGTCTGGTTTTTCTCTGTCCTTAACCCTTGATGAATGACTACTAGAAGTGGACTTTTATAACATGTAGAGAACAAGTCAGGAGTTTTCTTGTGCTGATTATATCCATTTGACAGATATGTTCTGAAACTTTCTTGTAGTCATTAAAATGTGAAGTAAAATTTGAAATGCTTTGTGTGATATATTGTTACTATAACAAATAATAGTTTAGGAAAGAAAATATTTCTTATAAGAACTCTCATATTTTCTTTTATTTTCATGTTTTGGTATTTCTAGGAAATGTTTTCCTCTATTAAAGGTAAGTACTTATAATTTTTTTTTGCAACACTGCTCTAGAGTATAGTTGAAATGCACATATTAGCTTATTTTAAACCTTCTTTTATCATTTGTGATTGTTAAAAGAAGTAAAGGTTAAAGTAAATTGTGTAAGTGTTGGGTAAACTCAACCAGCTCTTGATACCCTTTTTTTTAAAGCAAAGTAGCAAGAAAGAAAAACTATTTAAGGACTTCACATACTCTTAAACCATGCAAACTAAATTTTCTCTTTTTCTTGCTTAAAAATCTTTTTCCTTTTTATTCTTTTGCATTTTATTTATTGTAATGGTAGTTTGCCAGAAGTAGATGTTTTTAGAAGGTGGTGGTGGTGGTAGTGGTTTGGTAGCTAAGTTGTGTCCGACTCTTGTGACCCCATGGGCTGTAGCGTGCCAGGCTCCTCTGTCCATGGGATTCTCCAGGCAAGAATACTGGATTGGGTTGCCATTTCCTTCTCCAGGTTTTAGGAGGTACAACCCAGTCAAAAAAATAAAAAATAAAAAAGCACATCTGTGTTTATAATGCAATATTTATTAATATAGGTCATATTACTTTAATATATCAGTACCTAATGGGTATGTGAATTATTTAAAATGAGCATCTGTGTACTATTTTATGGTATTTGAAATAAAATGAATTTTTAATGTTCATGTGTAATACGACCTGCCAAGATTATTGTGGTAAAAAGTTTTCAGATGCAAATCAGGAATCAGCTGCAGTGTTTCTCCCTCACTTTACAGCAAGCCTAAAGTTGGACTCAACCTCCAGTGTTGTTTTCCTGCTTTAAAATGGGCTAATTATGCACATATTTATACACGATTATGTTAATAATTTTTGAGTCAGTTAAACTTCAAGCTCGGCTTGCGTGCCTCTTCAGTCTTTTTCTTTCTGGAATTAAAGCTATCCAAAAATAGAAATACCAGTTTAGCTGATCTCACTTTCCCCCTGAATTTAGTAGTTTTATATAACAGACAACCTTAAAAGTTTTCTTAAAGTTTTTCTTAAGGGAATTATTTAGATTAGAAATTCTGATTCATGTCTCAATCAAGAAGATTAAGTACAGGTGTCATTGAGGTTTCAGTTCGGTACAAGAACTCCTAAGTGGGAGATCTTATTCTTTCAGACCCTCTGCTTGCTGGAAGTCATGGTCACAGACCCTCAGAAGATGTTTGCTGAAGGAATGCTCACTGAGCAACTCCATCCTTCAGAGGCTGTTTAGTTTTACCTGCTGCTTCTCCCCTCTCAGTAAGGCTGATGAGGCTTCTGTAGTCTGAAGGGAAGACAGAATTTGCTGCTCTGTTGGTTTGTGACACGTACTTTTTCTTTAGGAGAACTTATTTTCATTTTGCTGGATCTCACATTTTAGAGAGCTCTTTTTGGTTAAGCTGATTCCGAGCAATGTTTCTGAGCTGGACTAACCGCAGAGTAGGATCTTATCTCACTTATGGCTATGAATCTTCAGTTCAGTCAGTTCAGTCGCTCAGTCGTGTCCGACTCCCTGCGACCCCATGAATCACAGCACGCCAGGCCTCCCTGTCCGTCACCAACTCCCAGAGTTCACTCAGACTCACGTCCATCGAGTAAGTGATGCCATCCGGCCATCTCATCCTCTGTCATCCCCTTCTCCTCTGGCCCCAATCCCTCCCAGCATCAGAGTCTTTTCCAATGAGTCAACTCTTCGCATGAGGTGGCCAAAGTCCTGGAGTTTCAGCTTTAGCATCATTCCTTCCAAAGAAATCCCAGGGCTGATCTCCTTTAGGATGGACTGGTTGGATCTCCTTGCAGTCCAAGGGACTCTCAAGAGTCTTCTCCAACACCACAGTTCAAAAGCATCAATTCTTTGGTGCTCAACCTTCTTCACAGTCCAACTCTCACATCCATACATGACCACAGGAAAATCCATAGCCTTGACTAGATGGACCTTTGTTGGCAAAGAAACGTCTCTGCTTTTGAATACGCTATCTAGGTTGGTCATAACTCCTTCCAAGGAGTAAGCATCTTTTAATTTCATGGCTGCAGCCACCATTTGCAGTGATTTTGGCTGTGAATCATATTAATCCATTTATCTTAGCTGTCATGCAATTTGCTAATTAAGTCATTGTAGGGGTTAGGGGAAGTGAAAGACTTTGAAGTAGCAGCAGTTAATGCTCTTGCCCAGTTGTTTTATTCTGATGTCTCATAAACCCATAAATGCAAGATACGTTTGGATCTTATTGTTGCGTCCATCTTCCTCACTTTATTTGAAGATTGTGCAGCAGATATTTAAATACAAAGTGATAAATTTAGATTATAGTTATTTAAGAATTTTATCATCAAACTAAAACCTGTTAATTGTACAACATTTGGAAAATACATAAAAATATAAAACCAGGAAATTTAAAAGTATCCATGATCCAACCATCTAGAGGTATAATTATTTAATGGATTTCATTTTGGCCTTTTCAATTCATGTTTTTTCACAAAATGTAATTATTACTTTATGTTTTGCAACAATAACTTATATTTTCCTAGTGCTTATTTCATAGAAGGCAGTGAACTGAGAACTTTATATGTGTTATCTATTTAATGTTCACCACACACTATGAGACAGTTTTTAATGATGAATCTGAGACTTAGAGAGATTTTACTCAATGTCAAAAAATTAGAAACTTGAGATCCCCAGTCTGTACAAATGGCATAGATCTGTTTCTCCTTCCTCTTCCCCACTGAGAACAACTGTAAACTTTAGAAATTATGCAAGAGGCTAAAAAGGAGAACTCTGAAAGTTGGTAAGAAACAGGCAAGCTGGTTTGGGACCCCTGGACTGGAGGAACTGAATAATAGTAGAGCATATTACAGTCCCCCAGCCAGCACAAGAACCAGTGGGACCTGGCATTTTCTGGCCCCTGAACTAGCAACATAGGCAGCTCAGATGGGCCCCTTCCTTCCCTGGATAAAGAAGAGCAAGCTTCATGCCACCAGTAAGGAGGACCAGTAGAAGCTCCTCTAACCGTCATTGGCCAGGGTGTACTCTCTGTCTCCCTGATGGGCCTGAGAAAGAGCTGGGTGCTTGGCAGCCCCTGCTACGGGGGGCCTGCCGTAACATTTGGCCCTGCCAGGTAACTCCTTCGTCTTAGGGGTCTGAGATTCCCTTCCCTGCCCAGAGACACAGGGTAGTGAGCACACAGGTCAGGGGTCCTGGTAAGCGCTAGGCCTGGGAAGCATCTTCCAGCCTGGAGGCTTGAGATGGCAGGCACTCGTACCTGGGGAAACCCCTTCTGTCCTCTCAGACAGTACCTGTGGGAGCCTCACCAGCCAAATGAAGCAGACCAAAAGAGCATTGCAGTGGCTCTGAAAATTAGACTGTCATTAAAACCACAGCTCATGAAGGTAGGCCAAGACCTGTATGAGTGACTACCCAGAGAAGAAATCCTCAAGAACGTAGAAGGGCTGGACAGCATAGTCAGTCAATGAGCTGATTGGCATTTCTAGAACATGCCACCCAACAGTGAGAGAATGGAGTCTTCTCAAGAATTGATGGACGTTTGCTGGGATGGGGCACATCTAGGGCTGAGAGCAGACCTCAGCACATGCAGAGCAGTTGGACTTATGCAGAGTGCCCTCTGACCACAGTGGAGGAGAACAAGGACTCAAGAGCAGGGAGAAAACTCAAGAGCCTGGAAAAGCTCCAGGCAGGTGAAAATGGGACAGCACGCTCCTAAGTAATACATGGACCAAAAAGATCTTAAAGGAAACAGTAGTACATGGAACTGAGTGGAAATGAAAACAAACACATCAAAATTTGTGGAATGCAGCTATTGCAGTTCTAAGAGGGAGATGTATAGCACTAAATTTTACATCAAAAATGAGGAAGGATCTCAAATCAATAATCTAAGTTCCTACCTCCAGAAATTAGAAAAAGAAGAGGGGGAAAAAACCCCTGAAAGCCAGCTTAAAGAATGAACATTGAAGAGAAGAAATCAATGAAATTGAAAATAATAGAGAAAATCAGTGAAGCAAGAAGCTGCTTCTTTGTAAAAAAGAAAAAAATCAATAAAATTGATAAACCATTAGCAAGACTGAGAACAAAAGACACAAATCACTAATATCGGGAATGAAATGGGATAACACTACAGATCCTGAAAGCCATTAAAAGGTATAAAGGACAACTTTGTGCTCATACGTTTCCCAACTGAGAAGAAATGGACCAATTTGTCAAAAACTACAAGCTACCAAAACTCAATCAAGATGAAATAGATATTTTGAAGTTTTATAGCCACAAGGAAATCGATCCAGGGTAGAGCTGTGGTCACAAAAGGGCAACGCTCAGAACCTTAGTGGGGATGGACATGTTCAGTGTACTGGCTGTGGAGATGGACACACAAACCCACACCGTGCTGGAACTGTAGAATTACACACACACACGCACGCAAATGAGAGCAGGCTAAACTGGGGAAATCTGAAGGCAGTGGGTTTTATTTGTGTCAAATCCTGGTCCCAATATCCTGTAGTTTTGCAAAATATTACTGTTGCAGAAAAAACTGGATGAAAGGTATTGAATATCTCTACAATTTCTTACAAATGTGTGTGAATGTATAATTATCTCAATTACATTTTCAGTTGAAAAAATAAAAAGCAACTTGTTACTTTGAGTTGAAACCTGACAGTGTGATTCCAGAACCTGTGTTCCCAATAACATGTCTACACTGCCATGTAATTTGAGACATTGCATTACTAAGCAGTTTTGTGCAGCCACATTGATTCATACTATGTGTAAATTTAAAAGTGAGTGTGTATGTGTGTGGATACATTGGTGTTTGCATGTGTATCTTTATCAGCAGTGGTTAATATGAGATGATATAGGTTTTTTCTATCACATAGTTTAGAGATTCCATTCAATATTGGCAGTTGTGGTCACCAGAGACTCTAGATTCTAAGTGACATAAACCTGACATGGCCTGTTTGGTAGAACCAATTGAAATTGCCTGTATGGTTGTCAAGTTAGACCATTTTTGATTTGGCAGTTTTGAAATGGCAGTTTCACATGGTTCAAAGAAATTGCTGGAGCACAGAGGATTTCTTGGAAGGATCTTGGAGTAGGTAACGGGATCACATGAATTGTGGAGGGACAAGAGATCTCTGAGGGTCCCTGAAGCTGGAACCTGGGATACAGGCTCTCTACATATATCTTATTTTTTTCTTCTCACATTTTGGGTTCTGCACCAGATGAACATTCACCAAAACCTCTTGCAATAGGACCACTGGGAGCCTCTGGGGTCTTATGCTAACCTTCCTTCAGTCAGAAGGGAAGGGAACTTCCCTCCCTGAAGAGTTTTTTGAAGAAATCCTAGGGAGGACTGAGATGAGCCTGGTTTGGGTCACATTCCCATCCTTTTCCAAAGAGTGGGAAAGGAGCAGTGTTTGGGGAACAGCCCGGCAGCGTGGATAGGAGGTGGAGATTTTTGCTGTATGAAGACGGGTGCAGAGAGGGAGGCCACTAGAGTGACCAGTGGGCCCTAGGAGTGCTGCGGTCCATGGTGGTTATCGGGGCAAGATACCTAAATGATAGTTAAATCGTGACTATGAAAACGGTTTTTAAAATGTGCTTAATTGTTATAGCTTTTGAGTTCAGTAGACCTCTCCCCTCCTGTTACAGACAAACCAATCTATATTAGGGACTATCAAAAATATTTTTAAAATAACATTTAAACAAGGAATACTTGTATATTTTTAATATATATTTTTATTAGGCAAATGTGTATTCCACTCTGAATTCAAATAATCACTTTTTCCTACCACACTGGAGGTCATGTATCTAAAATTGTTTGAAAGCACGCTTTTGACTAATGGATGTTAGAAGCAACAGCTGAATATTTTAAATGTTCCTGTTGCATACAGGATGTATCTTTTTGAAAATTTAAGAATGAAAATAGAAAGCATGCCCTCTCCAACTGAAGGTGTTTTCTTTGAAGTCTTTTTTGTCTGTACTTGAGATGCTGAACCTAACTATGATGTATAAAGTCATTTTTATTAATATTACAAAAGGCAGATGTGTGCTTGGAAACAAAATCCTGAGCAGTACGCACTAATGACTTGCAAGGGTATAATTTACTGTGATGCAGTCTGACTTATACTCATCGACACAAGAAGCATCGGTTTGAACAAAGCTGTTGCCTCCTTGGTACAGTGGCCATGGACAGTCTTCTTGTCCACTCTGTTACCCAGCATGGCTTACATGAAGACCCATGTGAACTCGGCTTTGGTCAATTTCCAGGAAAAATATTTTCTCTGCCAGTGAATTTTTGTGTCTGTTTTGTCAGAAAACGAGAAGATGCATGCTTTAAATTTTTCTTTAGTGGCCTAGGGGGTGGCTTCCCAGGTGGCGCTAGTGGTAAAGAACCTGCCTGCCAGTGCAGGAGACGTAAGAAACTCCAGTTCCATCCCTGGGTTGGGAAGATCCTCTGGAGGAGGGGTGGCAGCCCACTCCAGTATTCTTGTCTGGAGAAACCCATAGACAGAGGAGCCTGGCGGTCTACAATCCGCAGGGTCACAAAGAGTCGGTCGTGACTGGAGCGACTTAGCACGCATGCACACTTAGGGGTCCAGTTTCCTACCCAGATGTAGGACTCGAAACCTCAGGCGTAAGTCGTTCATTTGTGCTCTATTACGATTCATTCTCAAGTGTCCTGCGATCACTTTTACTTTATCTGTGAAGCCCTGTTGTAAAGAAGTATTGATTCAGTTTACCTGTATATCTGTTTACAATTTCTGAACTGTTTTTGCAACCATAAATATCTGAACCTCCAAAATAACCCTGCGACGTTCAAACAGACATGGCACTGTGTTTTTTCTTTTTAAAACTCATCGGAACAAAAACCAGCACAGATGAACTTAGTACTGTCGACATAGACTGTCCACTTCACAAGGCCAGGGACTCTTCTTGTTCACCACTATGTCCCCAGTTCCCAGTATAGTGCCTGACACTCAATAAATGTTTCAAGGTGGTTGATGTTGAATCAACTTTAAAAGTACTGAGCTCCTCAGAACTTGGAAGAACACAGAAAAACTTGTATTGGCAGAAGACAGAAATGCACAGCCCCAGGAGACCAGGATGTGGCTCAAAGCAACCTGTCACAAGCACATTTCTTTGAAGTCTGGTGTTTTATCTTAAAAACTCATTCACATTTTAAATTCTACTTCATCGTAGGACTATATTTGTTTTATCACAAAAATTACTTTAAATGTGATCTCTCATGCTTCTGGAAAATGCACTGTGTGTATCCTGAATGCCCCTAACGCATCTCTGTTGCTTTTGAGAAATACAAATGTCCACTTAATTTACATTCTATTTAAGTACTGTCTATATACTGATGACTTCCAAATGTATGTCTTCTGTCCATCTCTCAATGCATCATCTTAGTTAATGACAATTATGTCTTTCCAGTTGATTAGGCAAAACAGTTGTCGAGTCATCCACAACTTGTTTCTTTCTCTCCATGTCTACAACCAGTCTACTTGAAATTACTGTTGGCTCTGCCTTGGGAATATATCATGAAGTAGATCTCCTATAACCACCCCTGCTGCTGCCACCACCATCTCTTAAGTTGAACAAGGAGTCTATGAGACTAAAATGATTCTAGTGCTGGTGGCTTTTGTAAGCAAAACAAAACCTGAGCCTGTAAGTGTCCTGAAGATTATGAAATCCAAACCCTGAGAATAAGTGACCACAAACAGCCAGCTGGGCTTTACCATAGCCAAGCAAATGATTTCCTTTGCTTCCGTACTTTACATAAGATTTTCCCCTGGCTCCGTTGGGTAGACTGCTTCTGGTCACTTCCTGTTTGGGTTGCATGATTAAAACTGATTTATGCTCAAATAAATTCTTATTTTAAATATGTCTCAGTTTATCTTCCAACACGTCTTACCTGGGTTTGTTCAGGAGCTGTGTCTGTCCCTCCTGTCTCCTTTCTGTTCAGGATCCGTATAGCATCCATGTGATCCTGTAAACACGCAGGTTGGATCTCGGCCTCAGTCGTTGGCACAGCCCTGTCCAGTGGCCAGCCGTCTAACTAGACTGAGGGCTGGGTCCTCGCAAGGCCCTGCAGGGCCCTGGCGTTCCCTTCCTGACTCCTCTTCCCGGTTCTCTGTCCCCCAGTCTGGCCTCTTAGCTGTGCCTCTAGCATGCCTGAGTTGGTGCTTCCTCAGGGCTCTGTGTTCACTGTACCCTTTGCCAGACCAGGTCTTCCCCAGATGGCTGGCTTCTATACTTCAACGGGGTCTTCCCTCAGAAGTCACATTTGCAGTGAGGCCATCCTATCTAAAATTTCACACTTACCACAGAGCATATCCCCGTTTCTCACTTTTTTTTTTGATACTTAAAAGTCAACATTAAAAAAACTAAGATCATGGCATCTGATCTCATCACTTCATTGCAGTTAGAGGGGGAAAAAGTGGAAACAATGACAGATTTTATTTTCTTGGGCTCGAAAATTACTGCGGATGGTTACTGCAGTCATGAAATTAAAAGACACTTGCTCCTTGGAAGGAAAACTAGGACAAACCTAGACAGCATATTAAAAAGCAGAGCCATCACTTTATCCACAAAGGTCCAAATAGTCAAAGCTATGGTTTCTCCAGTAATCATGTACAGATGTGAGAGCGGGACCATAAAGAAGGTTGAGCGCAGAAGAATTGCTGCCTTCGAACTGTGGTGCTGGAGAAGACTCTTGAGAGTTCCTTGGACCTCTTTCTTCCTCAGCTTTCCTTCTTTGCAGAATACATCTCTAGACTCTAAGCTTGATAAAGGCAGGATAGAATGGTGCCTGTTGCATACCAGCCATACCAGGAAATCTTCCTTTAATACTGAGCTGTGTCCAGAGTTATCAGAATGCTTCCTCTTAACTCTCTCTCACTCATGTCTTTTTAAAGAAAATAGTTATTTTTTGGCCATGCAGGCTGTTCATTGCTGTGCGAGCTTTTCTCTAGTGTGGCGAGCAGGGGCTACTCTCTAGGTGCGGCGCATGGGCTTCTCACTGAGGTGGTTTCTCTTGTTGTGGAGCATGGGCTCTAGGGCATGCGGGCTTCAGTAGTTAGGCACCTTCCCAGACCAGGGGTCGGACCTGTGTCTGCTGCAATGGCAGGCAGATTCTTTACCTCCAAGCCACCAAGGAAGCCCTCAGTCATGTTTTGAGTCAGACCCCTAACACTCACCCTCAAAGTCTAAAGCCTGCCTTATGTTTGTAGGATACTGGGCCAACTTTTGGAGAAGGCAGTGGCACCCCACTCTTCTGAGCCACCCGTCTATTAATAACTGTCTGTGGACACTGCTTTCTCCAGGCATCAGAGACAGAACTTCTAGTGGAGACAAGAAAAATGCTGTCTCCTCTCTGGTCACTTCTTTATTCCCACATGGGTGTCCCAGGTCAGTTCTAGAAAGTATAAGCGTGATTGTAGAAGTTGGAAGGGCCCAGGAGGGAGCATAAACCTTCCTTTGATGATTTGTTTCCTCTGGCAGGGACTCCTTAAGAGACTTACTCATCAGGATGTGTATTTTCCTAAATGGTGGTTATTGGCCTAACATAATGTCCGGCACATAGTAAGTGCTCATTAGACCATTCATGAATCAAGACTGGGCCCCTGAATTTGAATTTGATGACTTCAGTTTCTCCCCATACAGCTTACACATGGCCTTCACGTATTTACATTCTGAAGCTGCAGGAGATGTTATCAGAGGCCAGGCTACAAAGAGCATGTTTCCTCCCAGGATGCACTGTTTCTAACAAGCGAGCTAAGTAGGTTTTTCTGAATATGGGCTTAAACAAGATTCATTATAGGGGTGGCCTTGCACTGGGAAGTGATTTTTATAAGGAACCTGTAAGTTATGAATAGTTCACTCTCTTTTCAAAATTTTCTTTTTAAATTCACATTTGCTTTCATTTTCTTCTGAAAATGGATTGAGAAAGATTAATTTTAACAACAGAAATGCCAGTGGGGGCAAGCACAGAGGAGATTTGCAGTCGTCATAAAGATTTTAGGTCTCTGTTTTTACCACTCTGCGGCCACGTTTACGTCGTTCAGCTGGGACGGAACGCAGGGCTGTATCTGTGCAGCGTCCTGCCTGAGAGCCGGTGTCGCGTGCAGACTGTGACTTGATGTTTGCGGAGCTGCGCCGAGTCTGAGCAACAGATGGTTCCCAGGGTTTCAGACCACAGTGTAAAGTTTCCAAGAATAACTTGTCATTATCAACCTTGACCCTTAAACCTTTAAAATAACATTTCCTGTTTATTCAAGTAAAATATGCTCGTCATGGAAAATAATTTGGAGTCTTTAGGTTTTACGTATAAGAAGTGGTGTATAGACCTTTAGTCCCAGCCAAAAGGGTAGACTAGCATAGACCACCTATTTCCTGCTCTCGGGAAGAAAGTACAGAAACTCAAGGGAAACTTGGGTGCTAAGAGTGGACAGCAGACCCCGAAGGCCCCTTGTGGAGCTGAAGGCTGTGTGAGCTGTTGTGTAATCGGCGGGTGTGTGGCTGCAGCCGGTGGGGAGGCCAAGTGAGCTGCCAGACTGAGCTGTTGTGCGTGGTGTAGGTTAGGTTCCTTGACAGGTGTTCCTGTCAGTGCAAGCGGACTTATGTTGCTATCAAATAAAGACAGAGTCATCCACCTCATTCTTTTACATGAAGCTGTCCAGTTTTCCCACCACCACTCACTGAAAAGACTGTCTTTTCTCTGTTGTATATTCTTGACTCCTTTGTCAAAGATAAGGTGCCCATAGGTGTGCTGCTGCTGCTGCTGAGTTGCTTCAGTCGTGTCTGACTCTGTGCAACCCCAGAGACAGCAGCCCACCAGGCTCCCCCGTCCCCGGGATTCTCCAGGCAAGAACTCTGGAGTGGGTTGCCATTTCCTTCTCCAATACATGAAAGTGAAAAGTGAAAGTGAAGTTGCTCAGTCGTGTCCGACTCTCCACAATCCCATGGACTGCAGTCCCTCCATCCGTGGGATTTTTCAGGCAAGAGTACTGGAGTGGGGTGCCATTGCCTTCTCCATAGGTATGAGGGTGGGACAAATTGAGAGAGTAGCATGGAAACATGTGCACTACCATGTGTGAGACAGCCAGCCAGCGGGAACCTGCCATGTGACGTGGGGAGCTCACCCCAGCACTCTGCGAGAGCCGGGAGGGGCAGCCGGGAGGGGCGGGATGGAGCGGGAGGCGGGAGGGAGGCTCGGGAGGGAGGGGACGCACGTGTACCTGTGGCTGATGCATGTTGCTGTGTGGCAGAAACCAACACAATATTGTAAAGCAATCATCCTCCAATTAAAAATAAGTAAAATTTTTTTAAAAAGAGAAGCTCCATAGGCAAAATGACCCAGGACTAAGATTCTACATCTTATCTGCATCACTGGGTTGAAGGGGAACCAAAGGGACTGGGTAATAGGGATAAACAAACATAAGAATGGGTCTTAAAAGCAGTCACTGTGCATACAGAAAACAGAAGGTGCAGCACTTGATGCAGAAGAAAACTTGATTTTTCTAATCAGGAATAGGAAAGAGAGGTGGGATGGGGAAGAAAACAGAAAGAAAGTACATTAAAACGGGAAATGGGGAAAAAGGTAGTCAGAGTCCAATACAATACCAATTATAGTGTATGTTACTATAATGTACATTATAAAGAGACATTCTCAGACTGAATAGAAAAACAAGATGCAAAATGAATTATCTATAAGAAATATACTTCAAAAGAAAGGCAGGAAAAGGTTGAAAATAAAAGGATAGGTAAGAAATGCACAAATATGATCCAAGAGAAAGTAGCAGTAAATTAAATATAAGGGAGAAGGAGGAATGGTATATACTGATAAAAGGAGCATTAGAACATCAAGACTACAAAGATGGTGCAGGCGTCAGAAACACAGGTGTCTAACAATGCAGCCTGAGAATATACCAAGCAGCAATCGACAGAACTGCTGAGAAAGAGAAAATCAACAGTTGTATTTGAAGATTTTTTTTAACACACCACTCTTAGAAACTTAAATCCTGCAGTTAAAAAATAAGCGGATATGGAGAAATCCTGAACACCACATTAATAAACTTGAGCTTTCAGAAATACACCTAAAACTGTGTAACTCACAGAAATGTGACTTTGATGGGGGGAGCCTCATGTGGAATGAATATATATTATGCCATAAAGGAAGCCTCAACTAATTCCCAGGAATGAAAGTGATACAAATTAGCTTCCCTAAATATTGTGCAGTATTCTAACTGCTAAGTCGCTTCAGTCGTGTCCGACTCTGTGCGACCCCATAGATGGCAGCCCACCAGGCTCCCCCATCCCTGGGATTCTCCAGGCAAGAACACTGGAGTGGGTTGCTATTTCCTTCTCCAATGCATCAAAGTGAAAAGTGAAAGTGAAGTCGCTCAGTCGTGTCCAACTCCTAGCGAGCCCATGGACTATAGCCTACCAGGCTCCTCCGTCCATGGGATTTGCCAGGCAAGAGTACTGAGGTGGGTTGCCATTGCCTTCTCATTGTGCAGTATAATAAGAAATTAATAACAAAATGATAGTACGCCCCTCCCATAAAAAAACCCCTTATGATTACAAATTGAATAGCATATTTCTAAATAACCCTTGGGTTAAAAAGGAAATAAAAAATGAAATTATGATATATTTAGAATTGAAAGATAGTAAAAACATTAAATGTAAGAATTGTGGGATATAGTTCAAGCAGTGCTTAAAGGGATTTTACAGTCTGAAATACATTTATCAGTAAAAAAGAAAGGTTAAAAAATAAATGAGCTGGTTTGAGCTTCGAGTCACACATAAAACTTAGAGGAATGGGGTGGGTGGGAGGTGGGAAGGTTGGCCAAGAGGGAGGGGACACAGGTATACCTGTGACTGATTCCTGTTGGTGTGCGGCAGAACCAATACAATGTCGTAAAGCGATTATCCCTCAATTAAAAATAAATGAACTTTTAAAAATGCAAAATAAATAAGTGAGCCAACATTGAACTCAAAACTTAGTATAAAAAAAAAAAGTCTAGAAGGAAGGAAATAATAAAGGTAAGCACAGGGACAATAAAATGCAGAACAGTAGTGATAATAAATGATAGTGAAGGCTAAGAAAAGCCAAAACTGGGTCTCTGAGAGGCCTCTAAGAGACTGAAAGTGAAGAAGAGAAAAGAGCGGGAACAAAAGATGAGGCTATAGATCAGACATTTTCAGTGAAAAAAGTATTGAAACAAATATATGCTAATAAATTTGGGGGGGACTAAATCAAATTAATAAAATTTCAAAAAAAATGTAAAATGTCAAAACTGTCACAAGAAGAAATAGAGAACGTAGTTAGATGAAGCTATGATTTTAAACCAGTCTTGGAAAATAGTCACAGGCTTTTTCTCCCCAAATCTCTAGGGAAAATTTTATAGGTGATGTCTGATAAACTTTTAATTCACAGTCACTTTTTCTCTTTTAGCAGTTGTTCCAGAAAATAGAAGATAGAGGGGAAAAAATGCTCAGCTTATTTTATGAAACTGTTGTAGCCATTATCAGAAAGTCTATGACTGCACGTTTAAAAGGATGGGCGGAAAATTATTATCTCAGTGTAGCGAAAGCATTTGATACATTTTAACATCAGCACAGTGCTGAAGAAAACGCCTGCCAGTGCAGGAGCTGCAAGAGACGGGGGTTCAGTCCCCGGGTCGGGAAGATCCCCTGGAGAAGGAAATGGCAACCCACTCCCATATTCTTGCCTGGAAAATTCCATGGACAGAAGACCCGGGAGGGCTTCAGTCCGTGGGGTCACGAAGAGTCGGGTGCTAGTGAGCGCACACACACAGGGTTATGTTATAAAAGGCAGTGCGATGAACATCTTTACAAATAAACACTTGGTCACTTTTGAGGTTATCTGCTTAGAAAGAACGGTGCTCTGGCATTTACTAGCTATGACCCCAGACAAGGTATTTCTACCTTTTGCCTTACTTTCTTCATGGGTTGTTGTGAGGCTTGAATGACTTAAACCTGTAACAGAAGACTGTCTGACAGATAATAAATGCTTGGTAAGTGGTAGCTTATTGCTATGGAGTTATTTCTAGAAGCAGAAGCCCTGGATTAATTGGTGTTAACTTTTTTTTTTAAAGACTCATCATTCATTTGTTTATTCAATAAGTATGTGTTGTGTGTCCACGGTATGTCTTGACATCTAGACAAGGGTGGAACTAAATGATCACAGTGACAACAAAAAAGGTAAATAAACACAGCATATGTTACATGGTGGTGAGTGTCACAGATGACGGTAAAGCTGTGGCTGCTTTTCACGGTGCTCTGATTCCAGCGTGCTCTGCACTCGGGTCATCTGCTCACCTGTTCACTCTTCATTTTGTTGTTCCACCAGCATCAGTAAGAGATGGTGACCCCTGAGGTTTTCCTCTGATTCGTCTTTGGTTCCTAGTCAATGAGGGGGTTAAAATGGCTGCCCACTGCTACTTTTATCACATTCTCGATGATTCTCAAGAAGGTGATTGGTTTTTTCCTCTTTATCTTTTAAATTATGAACATACGAGAATGCACAGGAGACTTGGAAAGTACAGAACAAGGTTACATATAGTTATATATTACAATTGTTTTTTAAGTAGATAAATTCAGATTTCTAGTTGGAGCTGCAATATCAAGCTCTCAAAAATAAATAGAATGAATATACAGAGAAGTTGAAGGATATAGTAAAACTGAAAAGCATTATGAACGAATTCAACATAATTAAGATTTATGCAATTTTCACACAACAGTAGGATACAAATTCTATTTAAGTTCCCATAGACTATAAACTAGGAGACACTGAACATATCCAAGGACATACAGCAAGGTGCAAAGCTTCATGGTCTAAAGGTATTGAGATCATCCAGTGTGTTCTTCAAGCGGGTGATTGTTAGCAGACTTGTTGCTTGAGCCAGTGTCACTAGTGACAGCTTGTGGACCCATTGGTTTACCGTATTAATCTTAGTCGGCGGCTTTAGACAACTGTGATTTGCCATTCCTAATTTCTGGCTGCTTTCTGGCAGGAAGCGTGTTCCTTCCTGGTGCTTCCGTTGCGCTTCGTACCTCCGTGAGAGCAGTGAGCGCCATTCTTCTTTGTACGTAACGTGCATGTTTTTCCCCTTGCTAGATTTTGGATGCTTCTGGTCAGGGACTGTGGCTGCTCATTGTGAAATACCTCAAGTGGTTCCCATTCAAGGAGTTTTTGTTGAAGTGGATTGGACCTTCCCCCTTGCTATCCTTTGGACTTCTTTCTGGTAAATATTCAGAATGTCCCCCAAGGCTATTCAGTACTGCATTCCGAAGGACCTCAGAAAGGATTTACACCAGCAGCTTGTGATAAACAGCAGACCCTTGGCAGACAGAGCCTTTATAATTTATGACTCCACCTCTGGTGACATATGGATGTGGCCTTTGGCAGACTCCCTGATATGAAATGATTTTTTTCCCCTAAATTGGCCTCATCTTGGAGTATCTTTGAGTAATACTGATCACCAGATCCTTTCAAACACCACTCAGATACCAACAAGTTTTGCTCCTACATAGGAGCATATATCCATTTTATGCTGTCAATAAAACAGAAAATATTTTCCTAAAGGCATTATAGAAAAATTGATTTAGTATCTTTTTTTGCTATACAAATAAGCATTTAGTTTATCTTCTCTTATTTATTACTGAATATTTTAGCATGGCATATGTTTTTTCTGGTACCACATTACTATCAGCAGTTCTTTGGACCTTAATTTTCCCACTTGAAAATTTAATGAATTTGTATTTTTTATATTTATTTATTCATCTAAAATTTATATCTTATTTACTTCGAAACTTTAGTTTAAAGTTGATGAAAAGGATATAGAGAGTACCAAAAAAAAAAAAAAAGGTATCAGAAGTGAAAAAAAAGAAACAAGTAAAAAGTAAAGTGGGCCCTCAAACTGGAACAAGACGTGAGGCTGATAGAAGGACGCAGAGCCGGGGCCATGGTCCCAGCTGCCCATTTCAGTGACATGCTGTGTTGCAGCCAACAGGAAAAAGGGGTCCTTGCCAGTTGCCTGGTTCCCAGGGGTCACCAGATAGAGTCACTGCTTGTCTCAAAGGAGCACAGCTACCGAGGATGCCAGGACCAGAGGCTGTGTTTCTTGAGAAGTTTGAAGGGAGGACACTAAGGCTGCATGAGCAGTGTCTCAGCAGCATCCTGTGAAGCCTGTGAAGAGTCCCGAGGGCAGCTGGCTCAGCCTCTGCTAGAGAGGCCAGGGCGTCTGTGCTCCCAGGAATCACTGGCTTCTGCTTTTCACTTATTAAAGGAAACGCTCACTCCATCAGCACGCTCCACAAACTTGTTACTTTCGGAGACAAACTTGACCTTAACCTTGTCAGGGTCCGTTCTTTGTTCGTGCCGCACAGTTGCCTCCCGGCTCACTGTGTCAGTGGGAACCGTGTCCCTGGTGCGTGTGACGTGCAGGAAAGCACTTTCACTTTTTTCCTCTGAGGTTGCCTCCCAGAGGCTCAGCCTTTCTCTGCCTTTGGACTTTCGACTGTCGTTTTGTATTTATTTATTGGAATATAATTGCTTTACAATGTTGTTAGTTCCTACTGGGTAGTGTTGACATATATCCACTTGTCATTGTTGTTCAGTTGCTAAGTTGTGTCTGATTCTTTGCAGCCTCGTGAACGGTACCAAGCCAGGCTCCTCTGGCTTCCACTGTCTCCTGGAGTTTGTTCAAATTCATGTCCTTTGAGTTGGTGATGCTATCTGAGCATCTCATCCTCTCTTACACTACCATGTGTAAAGTAGATAGCTAACGGGAAGCTCTATATAGAGGCTCAGCTCAGTGCTCTGTGATGACCTGGGGGTGGGACGGGAAGGTGAGAGGGAGGCTCAAGAGGGAAGGGATTTATGTATACATACAGCTTTCAGTTCAGTCGCTCAGTTGTGTCCGACTGTTTGTGACCCCATGAATCGCAGCAAGCCAGGCCTCCCTGTCCATCACCAACTCCCGGAGTTTACTCAGACTCATGTCCATCGAGTCGGTGATGCCATCCAGCCATCTCATCCTCTGTTGTCCCCTTCTCCTCCTGCCCCCAGTCCCTCCCAGCATCAGAGTCTTTTCCAATGAGTCAACTCTTCACATGAGGTGGCCAAAGTACTGGAGTTTCAGTTTTAGCATCATTCCTTCCAAAGAACAGCTATATGTATACATAAATACATGTATGGGCTTCCCTGATGGCTCAGATGGTAAAGAGTCTGCCTGCAATGCAGGAGACCTGGGTTTGATCCCTGGGTCAGGAAGATCCCCTGGAGAAGGGAATGGCTGCCCGATCTAGGATTCTTGCCTGGAGAATCCCATAGACAGCGGAGCCTAGCAGGCTACAGTCCATGGGGTCTCAAAGAGCCAGACACGACTTGGCCACTGACACTTTCACTTTCACAGCTATATCACATTGATGTACAGCATGACCATCATTTTCTTATCACTCTTTTTCTTCACGACTTAAATCACCGACAACAGTTCCATCATTTGAGAGAGATAGGGACAGAAACCACTGGCTGCTGCTATGACCAACCTACACAGCTTATTAAAAAGCAGAGACATTACTTTGCCAGCAAAGGTCCGTCTAGTCAAGGCTATGGTTTTTCCAGTGGTCGTGTATGGATGTGAGGGTTGGACTGAAGAAAGCTGAGTGCCAAAGAATTGATGCTTTTGAAGTGTGGTGTTGGAGAAGACTCTTGAAAGTCCCTTGGACTGCAAGGAGATCCAACCAGTCTATCCTAAAGGAAATCAGTCCTGAATATTCATTGGAAGGACTGATGCTGATGCTGAAGTTCCAATACTTTGGCCACCTGATGTGAAGAACTGAGTCATTTGAAAAGACCCTGATGCTGGGAAAGATTGAAGGCGGGAGGAGAAGGGGATGACAGAGGATGAGATGGTTGGATGGCATCACCGACGTGATGGAGATGAGTTTGAGTAGACTCTGGGAGTTGGTGATGGACAGGGAGGCCTGGTATGCTGCAGTCCATGGGGTTGCAAAGAGTCGGACACGATGAGCGACTGAACTGAACTGGCATCCAGTTGGTTTGAGAGAATCCTTAGGCTGTTTCTTCCCTTTTTTTCCCCTTAGTGTCACTTAATTAATGATTCTGTTTCCCCAAACTGCTCTCTGCCTCTCACTGTTCAGCAAGGATTCGCATTGAATTCATCACTCTTGAGAGGATCTCTCAAATTCTGTCTTATCTGGGGATAGTTTTTGTTTTCTAGTGGTAGTTTTATTTGCAACAGCACGGTCATTAGCTCATGTCATAGCCACAGGTGGCAGTGGCCTGGCCGTACCTGCTGTGCGGCATGCCTCGACATGTGAGAACTGCAATCGACTGCACCCTCGGGTCCCTGAAGGCAGTGCATGCTTTGCCCCACAAAGTGCGTTAACATAAATTAATGCTCTTTATTTTGTTCAGTGATTTTCGTCAATACATAAATGCTTAGAGTTCATTATAATCACAGTTTGCTTGTTTACTTTTAATTCATGCTTCTTTAATCTGTGGTGATTTATGTGTTTACCATCTGTAGTATGAGTTTCTCTGTCAGAATATGTACTGAGATATTTGTACTTACAGTACACTCATTTGTTTTACATTTCCCCAGGGAGCTAATGTTTTATATTTTTCTCAAATATATTTATTTAATGAAATTAGGATCTTCTCATTGAAATGTTTATTTTTAAAATTCCAATTAAGCATTCTATGTCATGCAATTTAATTTACATTTGGGTGGTTGAAGTGGATTATTTACTTAAAAGTAATAGCTGCAGTATCTCTATCTCTATATATATTTATAGATATATAAGCTTATTTTTGGAGAAGGCAATGGCACCCCACTCCAGTACTCTTGCCTGGAAAACCCCATGGACGGAGGAGCCTGGTAGGCTGCAGTCCATGGGGTCGCTAAGAGTCGGACATGACTGAGTGACTTCACTTTCACTTTTCACTTTCATGCATTGGAGAAGGAAATGGCAACCCACTCCAGTGTTCTTGCCTGGAGAATCCCAGGGACGGCGCAGCCTGGTGGGCTGCCATCTATGGGGTCGCACAGAGTCGGACACGACTGAAGCGACTTAGCAGCAGCAGCAAGCTTATTTTAGATACTTTATATTACTGATCTGCAAATTTTTGATTTTGATGGTATCGTTCTTTCTTGTAGGCTATCTTTGTTGTTAATGAAGTAGCTTTTTGTTTTAGAGTTTGTTATAAGGGAATTCCTATCTTTTGAAAAATATTGGTTCATTAAAACCCCTATTTTAAATCAACTTTGGGAACTGTAAGGAGCTCACTGAATATAGCATTCTTGGTAATCAGAGAATAGGATCAAGTTTTTTTTAACTTGGACTAACAATTCTAGAATGAGTTATGAGGAAATGTAAACTGACCTGTCTTCTTAATGTTGAATTAAATCTGTTGTCTGTGCTTTTTAAGCTGATTGGTAAACCTCTGCCCAGCCCTTAAAAAGTCAGCAGTCATTCTTTCTTCTCATCCTGTTATTTCCTCCTCTTACCCAAGTTACCCTCTTGCTGTCCTATTAGGAAAATCTTCAAAATCTACTTGTTGAATATCTAAGTACATAGGATTTATTGGCTAACTACCAATGCCTAACCATCAAAGACAGGACACTTAACCCATTAAGGTAAACCTTTTGATCAGCAGGAAATGACTAATTTTTTTTTAATTCAATTTGACAGACATTTACTAGATACTTACTATGTTCAAACTATTATGGATAATAAGAGGACTAATAAGTCAATAGTCTGTTATTTAAAGTAACTTCTGTTCTTGCTTTTTTCTATTACTTTGCTAGAATTCATCGACCTAAAACAATTAAAAAGCCAGTTATTTTTATCAGCAAAATGGATTTATTCAGGAACAGAAAAGAATTGCAGTTGAGGACATGTGATCTTTGGGGAACCACAGGCAAGTGTAGAGACAAAGGAGAGGAACAGTCTTTTATAGTGGAGAAGGGGGACTGGTCATGACAGTCTCTCATTGGCTGGGCTGTTGCTAGGCAGGGAGAAATTCTCCTTTCCACCTGCTGAGAGGTAAATAGCCTTCCTCCTTTTGGAGATGCAAATGTACGTTTCTTCTTGTTGATGTCAAGGAGTAGGGTGTGAGAGCTCTCCCTGTGGTCCCCTGACTCCAATTTAAATGACGTTTCTGTTTATTAAGTTGTTTAATGGTATTTGAGGTATTTTTGTAAAGAGATTTTTAATGACAATCCTAGGCAAAAACGCCTCATTGGAGAGGAAGTGGAGCCTATTTAGGATTAGGATCCTCTAGACCCTCAGAGGGCAAGATTATGGGCATAGTGGGCATCGAGACCTGGGCTTGGTGTAGACATCAGGTCTGACGGAGTGACATCTCCGTATGCTCTGTGAGGTGCACAGGCCACAGAATGAGCATGGGGAGACAGCAGGAATGTGCCAGAAAGACCTCAGGTCAAATGAGACAGACATGTGAAAGGGCCTTGCACATTGCCTCATGGCTCAATAAATGGTGGTTTCTATTCTTCTTCTTTTTTTATGATGAACGTTCCTCTGTGAAGATAGCTTTTCATCAGCACCTGTGATGTAACAGGCAGGGCACCAGGTACAGAGGATTCCATTGTGAGCTAGACAGACCAACTCATTGCCCCTGGAGCTTGTGGGGGACGCAAGTGCACGGCGTGTGTGATGGTGGCAGAATACAGCACGCAGTTGGAATGTGTTCTGAAGAGCAGGTGCAGGAAGAATTCCCACTGGAAGGGGTGTTCTGGCAGGAAGGCGGGTGGCAGTTGCTGAGAGTAGGGGGTGAGGGGAACCCTGTTCCGGTAGCGGCAGCACCCACAGTGTCCATCCAGAAGGGAGGGAGGTGTACAGCCCCCGGGAACTCGGGGTGCAGCCCGGGTCTGGGGCCGCATGGGCTCTGCTTGGGCAGGGCCTCTAGCTTGCTCTGAAGGTGCCTGGACTTTATCCCATTGCAGTCTGGGAGCTACAGATTAAATACTGCTGGGATCTGACAAGACACTTTGAAAAATTCCTCTGGTCTCAAAGGGGAGAATGGTTTGGGCTGGTGGAGGAGTTGCTGCAGAACCAGGGACGATGGCAGAATTGGGGCTGGAAGTAGGCCAGGGGCTGAGGCTGATCAGCTGTGACCAGGAGGGCAGAAGAAGGCAAATAATCCCACAGAGCTGTGGACAGTGGACAGAGGTGAGACTCAGAAGAGTTTTCTGATGGGGTCAGTCTTGGGGTGCTGTATACTCTAAGCAATGGGAAATGGGTGGATCTGTTCACTCGAGGGCCCAGGGAAGGGCTGGCACTAGGAAGCCAGGGTCACTGGACCGCAGTAGCCCAGCTGCCCACCACAGAATGGGAGCATTCGCTGTGTGTGCAGCCTGGGAGAGTGGTGGCTGCAGTGAGCCCCAGTCCTGCCCAGCACCCGGTAAACGAGCATTTCCTCCAGAGCCAGCCTCTGGATAGAAAGCAGGCTTAGCTATTCTCCAGCAAGAACACTAGAGTGGGTTGCCACTGCCTTCTCCAGAGGATCTTCCTGACTCAGGGATCGAACCTGGGTCTCCTGAGTCTCCTGCATTGGCAGGCATATTCTTTACCACTGAGCCACCTGGAAAACCTCTGAATAAGAATAGTAATCAAATGCTCCTCTCCCCAGGGGTTGTGCCTCATCTGGATGAGCTCAGGGCCACAGCTAAACTGAAAAACCGAAGACTTTCTGGGAACCCGGGTGCTTTGTTGTCACTGTGGCCACCAGACACTGTGATTTCTGCTCTTCTTTTTTTTCTAAGGCAGCTGGGGCCCCTCCAGTCCCCCCACAGCTCTTTCCATTTTCCACTCTTGTTCCAGTGCTCATTAAGAAAGAAGAGACAGAGCAGAAGGAAGAAAGGAAAGGAAAGCTGAATGTGTGATAAGCTCAAACCTAGACAGTGTTTTTTATCTTTGTTTTTTCCTGACAGCTTCATCAATTCTACATGCATTTATTGAATATTTACTAAAGACGGGCTGTATTTTAGGTGTCATTCTTTGCAGAGTTGGCATTCGGAAGATAGGGTGTGTTGCAGGATTCCTAATAGTCTACTTTGATGAGTTAACTTGATAGACTTGGCTTCACAGTGAGGGCTCAGCTGTCTTTTCAAAGCAGACTCTCTGTGGTCCCTGATTTGACGTGGTTTATAAATTTCTGCCGTTAACTGGTGGTGGAACCTGTGTTTAAGGAACCAGTAGGGCCAGGCATGCTGTTCCTGAGAGTGTGTGAACCTGGGAAGATTCTTGGCTTCCTTTCCACAGCCCAGACCCTCATCAGCGCTAGACTCAGGGTCCCACCATTTGCAAACAAGATGCCCATTCCCCTGTGTTCCATCTCCCTCCACACACACATTCCACACAGCAAAGTCATCTTATAAAGGAGTTGGCGCAACACTGCACTGTCTGGCTTCCTAAAAATCAGAAGGAAAACATTTCACTTAAGATGTGAAGCAAACCAATTACTAAACCAAATGAAGGAGCATGTGATAAAAGGCAAAATAAAGTTGAAAAGTAAGTCTACTGAAATGAATAAGAATTCTAGGATTAAGATCAGGAGTTATCAGGCTCACAAATTAATAACATGAAAAGTACTTTCTCTGAATTATAGAAAACGTCTGAGTGTGAGCTGCTGTGTTGGAGCCACTTGGCACCTCTAAGTGCTGAGGAGTCATTTTCCAAGGTGCTCCTTCCAGCCCCCTCCAGGCTGTGTGAGTTATCACTGCTTTACACTCAGGAGGACCACCCCCCCGCCTTTGCTTCTCAGAAGACAAATCCAGGATCAAGGTGCTGGCCACGTTGGTTCCCAGTGAGAATTCTCTTCCTGGCTTGCTGATGGCCACCTTCTTGCTGTGTCCTCGTGGTGGCCAAAGAGAGAGAGTGCAGACCCCCAGGTGTCTTCTTCTAGGGCACCACCTCCATTCTCATGACTTAATCTCATTGTTGTCACCTCTCAGAGGCCTGATCTCCAGATACCATCACACTGGATGTTAGGACCTTAACATATGAAGTTAGGGGCAACAGAAGCCTCTGGTCCATAGGAGCATCTCATTTAATATGTTTATTTAAGCTGCTGCTGCTAAGTCACTTCAGTCGTGTCTGACTCTGTGTGACCCCATAAACGGCAGCCCACCAGGCTCCCCCATCCCTGGGATTCTCCAGGCAAGAATACTGGAGTGGGTTGCCATTTCCCTCTCCAATGCATGAAAGTGAAAAGTGAAAGTGAAGTCACTCAGTCATGTCCGACTCTTAGCGACCCCATGGACTGCAGCCCACCAGGCTCCTCTGCCCATGGGATTTTCCAGGCAAGAGTACTGGAGTGGGGTGCCATTGCCTTCTCTGTATTTAAGCTAGAAGAATACATTTATCAATTTTCAAAAGGGGGAAAACACCCACATAGGCTATAAACAGTGATTTCAGCTGGCTTTTGATTTTTCATGAGCAAGAAAAGTAAATCTAGAGATAAACTATAAAATTCCATTAAGTAAGAACTTCAAAGGGGCCATCTTCATAAAGGCAGTAACTCTGTTTAGAGACAGTTTGGGGGATCAACTTATTAATAGCATTCAAAGATATTAAGCTTCCTTTGTTCTTTAAAGTTACGGGAATGAATTAAAAGCAAGATTCCCAGTCTATCATGTATCATTGAAACCCAAAACACAATAGCATTTGTCTTGTTACAGACCAGAGGAGGCTGTAAATCTATTATTCATTTTTTATTAAAGGTGCAAGCTCCAGAGTGAGGCCCATGAATAGCCAAGAGAAATAGGAGATGAAGCCTTTCATCTATCTGAGTCCCTCCCTCCCCATGTGTCCCGGTCAGCAGTGATTCAGTGTTCCTGCTTCTCTTATGAATGTGTTTGTTTACCTGGACTGTGTTCAAAGGCAAAGAGAAAAGAAAGGGGAAAGATGAGGAAAATCACAAATCTGACTTTACCTTTCAGAGCAGAGTTAGAGTTGTAATTAGAGACAGTTCCATTGCCATTTCCAACTCTTGACAGAATTTTCCATCAAACCAGTTGTGCTCTGGTCTCTCATGGACCATTAGGAGTAATGTAGGATGCTGCTGCTGTGCTATTCAGACTTCTCTTTTATGTCCATCCCTCTCCCCCATGTAGGTCCCTTGGGGTCACCGTTGTTTACAGAGTAGATGGTGGCCTGCCCCAGGTGAAGGCTTCTGAGATTGCACCAGACACCTGGCTCTGACTCTGAACCAGCTGTGGGCAATGGGAGCAAGTAAGCTGCACGCTTCCTGGTTAGAGAAAGACTGCACCTTCTGCAGGGGACCTGTGAGCAAGTGCAGAAAACAGGGATCAGAGACGTCCCAGTGGACGCCAGGAAGGCAGTGGAAGATCCCTGGTGACTTAGTGTGGTGGCTTTGGAGGGAGCTCACCGGGTCGGGGGTACCATGCCTTCAGCTGTCCAGCAAATAACTTCCTCACTTGAGCACTTTGGTTGCACTACGGTAAAGCAGCCAGTATCTTTAACTTGCTAGAAAGAGCATGTCGTAATCAGTTCTGCCAGCTTTCTCCAGGGCAGGAGACGTCACTTGTCCCTGTGTGAACTGTGCACAGGGTGTGTGGCTGTGTTTTGATGTGTTAACCCATGTGAACCAACTAAAAGTAGCGTTTCTTTACCGCCCCGGAGACTAGAGCTTCTGCGTTTTGTTCCCGCTGCTTCCTTGATTCAGGTGGAAGGTGTGAACCTAAGCTGTGTAAGTCGTCTCTGCAAAGCCAAAGGCGGCTGCTGTTTGCGGGCACCACCTAAACCTGCCTCTGGGCAACAGCGGGCAACTGGTGGGCACCTGAGCAGAGGGTAGACTTGGCGTGCATCTGTGTGCCCGTCCTCACTGTGGACAGACTTCCTGGTCTTTCCTCAGTGCTCTGTAGTCACCTCCTGACGCGAGTCCTCGTGTCCAGTCCACCTCGAAGAGACGGGCCGCACGTGACTCCCCTGGGGCCTGTCCACGCTGGAGGGTTCATCTTCCTCTGAACCACCCTGCACCGAGTCTGGCCTCCTGCATCTGGAGTCTTGGAGCCCCCGCAACCCCCCCGGGCCAGCTTGGCATGTCCTTTCCCGGTGCTCCCCTGTGAATCTTCTGCCCCAGCGATGACCACGGTGGTAACAACAGAGCTCTGGTCTGGCGCTGTCATTTGCACAGTCTTTCAGAGGAGGAAGAGACCGGGAAAGAAGGGGCCCAGCCTGCAGGCAGGTCCCCTCGGGGGTTCCCCTCCCTCCTGGAACCCCAGGGAAGTCTTCCGTTTTGCAGTTGTTTAGGCATCTCTGTGTCAGACCCTGTGCTAAGAGCTTTCTGTGTCTGTTAACTTAGAGTGAAGTAAACTGAGAGTTTCGTCCTTGCAGCAGTCCTGGGAGGAACGCATTCCCCATTTTACAAATGAGGGACCTGGCTCGCATTAAGTTTTCATTTGCTTGTATTGTCCTCCAACCATGTTACAAGCTTCATGAGGGCAAAGACTGTAATTTCCTCATTTTCCATGTTCCCAGGAGACCCCTAATATGTCCATACAACAAAGAGGCTTGCAGTGAATGCCTTAATTAATGCAGTTTAAAGGCAACCCGAGATACAGAGAAAGGATCAGAGGAAGGTGAGCAGGAGAGCTTGTCAGACACATCCTTTAGGTTCACCTTGTGATGAGGAGAAAGGGGCGGCGAGATGCCTTCCTTTCCTGTCCCCTCCCCCCTTTTTGATTCATCTTGTATTTTTCCCCCTGAAGTTTGCATTATTTCCCCCTAAAAGGGAGGCTCTGTGAAAGGAGTATCAAGGCCAGGCCTTCCGTTCTAGTCCTTGTTCTGACTTCACAGTCAGGCCCTTCTCTAGTTCAGCCTGCTTCCTGTTTTTTCCACCTTCTCATCTCCATTTGGCTCTGTGGCCTATGTGTGGCAAGGACTTTATTGTTTAGGACCCCAGCGGTGTTGGAGGGGAAGACCTGCGGAGGATCGTGGTGGCTAGTAAAGCATGTGCGTGGGCATGGCGGGCCTCCCAGGCGGCACTGGTAGTAAGGAGCCTGCCCACTAATGCAAGACACAGAAGAGGGCGGGCTCGATCCCTGCGTCGGGAAGATCCCCTGGAGTGGGGCAGGCAGCCCACTCCAGTGTTCTTCCCTGGAGAAGCCAACGGACAGAAGAGCTTGGTGGTTTGTGGTCCGTCGAGTCAGACGCGCCTGAAGCGACGTAGCAGCAGCATGGGTAGCAGTGTACATGTAGGAATTTCCGAGCCTGAGGCAACTGTCGTCCCAAGGTCCTCTCTGCTGGCCATAAGGAGACGGTGGGGTGGGGTGGTGGGAAAGGTATTTGGATAAAGAAACTCCAGTTGGAGACTGTGGACAGACTGGTGAGAACATCCTTCAGGCCTTGACTGTAGCCGTATGGGCCTTGTATCAGCGCGACCTTGTTTATAGCTCTTGGTCTAATGAGGCTTATCATGTATGCCTGCGAGTAGGTAAACTTGACAGTTCTTACTCTAAAATAGCGTTCTCCATCTTTCGGGGAGTAAACCGCTTTCTCAGTAAACAAATGTTCAGTTTATTATGTTACCACTTAGAAGCTTTCTTCTTCTTGTGCCAAATTGCTCTTAAAGGTGACTGAATCTTAAAGAATATTTTATTTACTTTGAAATAAGATTTTGTTAGAACAGTTTTAAAACACAAGGAGAGTTGGCAGTCCCTTGCTGGAAATACGCGAGGCGCTTAAAACACTGACATTCACGTCCGTATTTATGGCTTTGAGAGGCTGTTCCTGTCCAGTTCATGGCACGTATTTCTGCTTCACTCACTGAGTCACTGTTCTGTGCAAGGCCCTCCACCCAGGGGGTCTCCTCAAGATACAGAAATGAATGAGACACAGCCGTTCTCTGGCCCTTGAGCCTGTACGCTTCGAGAGGGGAAATGAAACTAGTCCTAAAGTGAGAGACGGAGAGTCCCAGTGCCCTCTGAGAGGCACAGTGTGCAGGTCAGAGGAGCCGGCCTGGAGAAGGTGGTGTCTGTGCCGCAGACTTAGGCAGGAGATAGGGAGCGGGGCAGGCGTCCCAGGGCACACTGTGGACGGGAGAGTGTGGCGTCTGCGAGCCCTGGGACGTCTAGGTGGAAGTGAGGGCGGAATGCCAGCAGTCTATCATGCAATAGGCTAGAACTCTGACTTGGGGTCAGACAGCAGCCATATTTCACCATCTAGGAGGAACCCGATGCCGGGCTGAGGCAGCTGATGATAGAGAAGTTTCTAGAATTTATAGAACAGGAAAAGTAAATTGATTTGAATAATGTTTCCAAAGTATGTTTTTTGAAGCCAGATTAGAGTGTGGTTAGGGAAAACAAGGGAGCTCTTTGCCTTTACTCTAAGACTGTCCAGTGCCTTTGATGTGCTCTGTGACCTTCTAGATGGTGATGCATTTTGTGCCGTTTCGAATGTCCTGGATCATAAGCCCGAGTGGGACGCCAACCGGCTGCCCCCTTGGGACTCCCTTGGCCGCCGCCTCCTCCTGCCTCAGGTGCTGCCTGCCCCGCCTTCCCTGTGTAACTCACAGCTCCACCTGGCCCCCCCTACCCCCAGGCTCCATTCTGATTCACTTGCCCTCCACTCCTGGACGCAGGTAAAATGCCTCCTGACAACATTCCTGATGACGCGGCCCAGGAGTGGGTGATGCAGCCCAGACTTTCTGGGAGATTAACTTCCCAAGAGGTGAATGCTGATCTATAGGAATTGGGGGAGCTGGGCTGGTGGATTTCCCATGCTCCGTCTCTCTGCTGGCTTCTCCTGAGAGCTTCTCAGAGAAGCCGCCTGTGCCTGGATGCATTGCCAGGTGAGCTGAGGTGTCTCTGAGTCTGTGCCATCACAGTATCTGGATGCCCTGGCACTTAACCTCTGTTCTTGCCTCACGTCTCTTTCTGCACATCCTCTGCCCTAGCTTGTGCTTCCCAAGTAGAGTGTCAGCACTTAATCCTTGCCTCAGGCTCTGCTATCCAGAGAACCTGAGCAAAGGCAGAATCCTGTTTTTGTTGAGCCTTCGCGAGCAGAGTTTCACAGGGCTCACTCGGAGAGACAGTGCGATGGCTGCACGGGCTGGGCTGGGGCAGCAAGGATGACCATCTCACAGTGATCCAGATGAGCAGTTGGGAGAACAGGAAGGGCAGGGCATGCCCCGCGGGAGCTGCTGAGGGGACTCAGAACCAAGGCTAGAGGAGCCAGAGATAAGGACTTGGGGGGAGGTCTCTCAGGGATGACTGACAAAAACGAGGTGGAGTAAGCTGCATGTGGGCGGGTGTGAGCAGAGAAAGACAGGGGGTGGGCTGCCTTGGCATGGAGGGAGAGGACAGGGAGCCCTCGAGAAAGGGGTGACTCGGGAGCAAGGATGGAGTGTGCAGCCACTGAGAACTCTGAAGAGGAGCGTCCTCATGGCAGGAAGTGGGTCAGGCCCTGGACTCAGGGAGGCACGGCGCAGGGGACTCACACTTACCGGTGGTGCTGTGGGCACTGCCATGGTGGCACTGCGGCTGGAAGTTTGGTTTGATGGAGGGACGGCAGTGCTAGAAGATACATCTGGGTTGAGGGAAGGGTAAGATAGATGAAACGGGAAAAGCAAACAAAATGCAAAATAGGTTATAGCCACATTTGTCTCTAAAG
The DNA here is from genome assembly GCF_029378745.1 of Bos indicus. Taxonomy (NCBI): domain Eukaryota; kingdom Metazoa; phylum Chordata; class Mammalia; order Artiodactyla; family Bovidae; genus Bos; species Bos indicus. The sequence goes on along the minus strand of NC_091784.1, from coordinate 41,022,216 downwards.
ATGTGGCACAGTTTCGCCACTGGGGAAATAAATGTCTGTTTCTCTTCACCTTTAGAGACTGGCGCCTGAGCTATTAAAGGGAAGACTGACATTGCAGGGCCTCCTCCATTTTCTTGTCCTTAAAGGAAACAGAGTTTGTGGCTCTTGGTCTCAGATGAAACAAGAATGAACTTTCGGATATGCAGATATGGGCTCCACAACTGATTGGGTGGAGGACAGAGAGCTAATTGCTGTGCTGAGTAAAGTGGGGGGAATTGACTCTGGGGTTGGGACTGGCCTGGAAGAGAGGCCTGAGTCGCTGGGGATGGAGAGAGAGGCCAGAGCCACTGCTCTGGTGCTCGTACTCTCAATGGAGTGAGTGGTGCACAGAACACCTTGGGCCAGTATCTCTGGCAAGATGGAGCCGCGAGAGGAAGGATTCAAGTCATACTGAAAAAAAGGGGGCCACGTTCTGCTGGGTCAGCATGGATCCGCAGGAGAACCCAGCTGTGGGCCAGCAACTGTGAGCAGGAGCAAGCCTGCCCAGCTTCTGTGACCTTGGTAGCCCGTCTCTCAGGGATTAGCAGCAAAATTGAGGAGGGATTTGGATTTCCCACACTATAGACACTGTTATTGCAGTGTCCAAGGACAGAGTGACCTTAGCTGTCATCTGTCCATCAGGGGGATTTCCTAATGTTTGTGCAGGCAACGGGGGAGCACTCAGTGGAGGCACAGACGTGGCCCCTTCTGCAGAGAGGTGAAATGTGCTGGGAAGTTGTGCGAGAGGCAGTGTGATAAGAATTTCGTAGGAGAGTTATTTTTAAAGCAGCAAGGGTCCACATAGAGTTGGCCGGCCTTGTGGTGAAGCAGTTGACAAAACTGCCAGCTGTGGTAGGAGAAGGAAGAGGAGGCGGAGGAGAGCGTGGGGCTCAGTGCAGAGGTTTGGGGTTCCCATCGTGGGCATGGCCTGAGGTTCCAGCAGGGAGGGCTTCTTGGACCTATATGAAATCATGTTGGAAGGGCTGGTCATGGGTCTAGACACAAACTCTGCTCAGGGACCTAGGGAGGGGGAGGAGACGACTGAGAATTTAGCAGTCAGACTGACGCCAAGCTCAAAGGAGAGGTGAGGGAGCAGAGGAGGAGGTGATGAGGACTAGGGGTCAGAGGGGGTCTATGGGGTGTGAGACTGCCAGCATCTGCTGCTTGTGTTAGAGCTCTTCGTAGAAACAGAACCAGTGGGAGAGCAACAGGAGAGAGCAAGACCTGAGGATGGCGGCTGAGACGTCCCACACCTGCCATCTGCAGGCTGGAAGCCCGGGAAGGCTGGTGGAGCAGTTGGAAAGCCCGAGGGCTGGTGCTGTGGGTTCCGGTCTGTGTCCGGCTGAGCAGTCTGGCAGAGGGAGAGTGAGTCTAGCACTCCTCTTCCTGTTGGTTCTGTTCAGGCGCCCCCGTGGACTGGGTGGTCCTCACCCACCGCGGGAAGGGCCCTTGGTTCTGTTCAGGCCTCCATGGATTGGACGGTCCTCACCCACAGCGAGAAGGGCCATGCTTACTCAGTCTACTGACTCAAATGCTCACTTCCTCCCCAAAGACCCTCACAGTTTAACTAGCCGTCTGGGCAGCCTTTGACCCAGTCAGGCTGACACATGAAAGTGACCGTTGCATTCCTCCCTGGCCTTCCTTGGATGGAGTCCTAGTTTCGCAGGGGTGCACATCAGACCTCCACATCCTGGTTAGGTATGAGCTCCCCTGGAGCAGAGTCCCGGTCTTCTCCTCAGTGTTCTCTGCAGCCGACACAACGCTTTCCATGTACTGAATGTTCAATAAGAATGTGTTGGATGGTTCATTGATCCAATAAACTTATGTCTATGCCAATATAGAATTGCTCCTGAAAAGCTGTGGGTAAATCAATTCTTTGTAAATTGAATCTTATTTCAAAGGTACAAGGGATCTTCAGCATTTAAAGGAAACTTAGGTCAATCTTTGGGAATCCAAGAGTCCTCATGGATAAGGAAGCTGATCTGTAGAGAGATAAAGTGTCTTGTTGCAATCTGATATGCTGGCCAAATACAGTGTTCCTTAAAGTCAAGTGTATCTATTTTTTAGGTAAAGAGTGGCTCAGAAGTCCAGCCATGGGGTTTATTGCATTAGATTAATAATATCATAATTCCAGCAGTATTTATCTTTAGTCTGCAGATGTTTAGTAGATTTCAGTTAAAGCATTATTTCAGTTGTACACTAATGAGTGAATTCTATATTGAACTGTTTTCCATTTTATAGCAGGTTAATAAAAACAAAAGAATATACAAGCAGCCAAAGCTCTGGCCAAGAAAATTCACTTGTAAAAGGCCCCTGACTCAACGCACTGAGTTTTTCTTCTGTGACTTGGGTTGACCATGTGCTCCTGGGTTCTGTATTGTGGTGGTGAAAGTCCTTAGGCTGTGGCTTAATGTTAAGTGTGAGAAAGATGTTGAGAGAGATTTAGTGAAACCTTTTGGACACCTCACTGATTGAATTACTCATTTAAAATTGATCAGGTTTTATCAACATCTGTATTGGATTGATTTAGTTTCTTCTTGCTGTGTTCTAGAATGAAGTAATTTATTATATGAGAGGAACTTGAGAAAAAAAGCACAGCTCCTTTGGATCACTATTTTGGATGATCCAAACCAAAGCAATAAAAGAATCACAGCATGCATTTCGCTTGCTCTCCTTTCTCTTCATAGTCATTTTCACATGACTTCTGCTTGTCAAAAATGATTTTGAAGTTGTCATTTACTACAGAAGAGGCTTCCTTTTCATTTGGGATTTTAGTTTCCTGACAGGGAACAGTGAATCGGATGTGAAGGGCAGGAGTTAATTTGTACTGATACTCACTAACAGTTATGGTACAGATATCACCTCATTTAATTCTCACAGCTCTGCAGGCTGGAAATTGTTAGCCCCATTTTGCAGATCTCGAGACTCACAGGGATAAACAAACTTGCTCACACTGTGAGTGCATCCCTGGGGCATCAGTGTCTGGAATCCTCTTGGCCATTTCCACAGCCAGGGCGCCGTCTTCTAGTTTTCATGTGGGTATTAGTGTTGGCTGCTGTGACCACTGTTTTTGGAAGACAGTGTGATATCATTTGCATAATAATCTCTTGAATGAGGCACATGCATGCTAAGTTGCTTTAGTCATGTCTAACTCTTTGTGACCCTGTGGACTGTAGCCCACCAGGGATAAGGCATACTATTTGAGCAATTCAAAAAATTATGGATGAATGGAAACTTTAGATTGTCCACACCCTCGGTCTTTGTGCTCATCACAGTCCCCACTTAACCAGAGTGTATGCTTCCTGGACTAGTCCTGTGGTGCCACGCCAGGATATATATAAGTGATGGGGGTGGAAGGTGTGTTTTCATGTTGGTGTGAAATATAAATATGGGATAGAGGGCAAATAAACTATGTGTGGGTTTATAAAATTCAAGACTAAAGCTGACCGCATTCAGCTGAAGCTCCGATACTTTGGCCACTTGAGGCGAACAGCTGTCTCATTGGAAAAGACCCTGATGCTGGGAAAGATTGAGGGTGACAGAGGATGAGATGATTGGATGGCATCACCGACTCAGTGGACATGAACTTGGGCAAAGTCTGGTAGATGGTGAAGGACAGGGAAGCCTGGTGTGCTGCTGTCCATAGGGTTGCAGAGAGTCGGACACGACTGAGCGACTGAATAACAGCAATGACAACAGAAGCCGACCTGTGCTGCTTGTAGTAGGTGGCTTCTGACTCTGCTCCTAGGATGTGGAGGGCTCTGGTTCATTTTCTCCATCTGTTATGGGTCCTTCTGAGTAAAAGTTGAATGTTAATGGATTTGAAGTAGAAATAGTCTTTCTTGAATTCTGGCTGGTTTGGAGTTTTTTTAAAAAATGGGGGGGGGGGGCAGGGATCAATTTAGATGTTCAGGCTCCTTTCCTGTTTCTGTTTCCTTTGCTTTTGTTTGGATTGAAGTGTAAATGAGCAATGCTCACAGATGAAACACAGCAGAGAAGGCAGGTTACGGGTAAATTGGAAAATCAAACTCAGGGAAGATTTATTATTTTTAAATTATGTAACAAATTTAATGAAATCTAATGAAGCAAACAAATTTAATGAAAAAGTGAATTGACAATTTAAAATATTCTGTGTAGCTTCTAAAAAATGAATACCAATAAGTTTGAAATCACTAAATCATAGTAATCTCCTACTTTATGCAAGAGAGTTCTGTTAATTAAAATTTAAAGTCTAAACATATTTTGGGCAAGATTACTATCGTCAGATAACTGTGTGTGATATCCTTCAGTTGCTTTAAATGGTTCTCATTCTCAGCTGCACAGTGAAGTCATAAAGAAAGCTTGAAAAATACTAATGCCTGAGCTCCACTCCCAGACATTCAGATTTCATTGTTCTGGATTATGGCCTGGGTATAAGCATTTTGTAAAACTCCCCAGGAGAGTCTAATGTGCTTCCAATGTTAAGAACCATAGATAGTTTATTATAATCATTCTTTAATCACATTTGCTTGTTTTTTTTTTTTTTTTTTTTAATTAGGTCTCCGTATTTTAACATTTTGACTTCAGAGTTTAAAATTTTGAAGGTAGCTCAGATCAACTTACAGGCAATTCAGAATCTTGACCTTTATCCTTAAAGTTTTTATATTTCAGATGGCAGTTACTGTAAAGATTACCCTTTTCCTTTTGCAGCATCATATACTGAGCACCAGGACCTAGGTTTTTGAAACCTCCCCGTAGACCCTTTTTAAACTGTTCTGGGCCTGCAGGCTATGGCAGGACCTGGCTGTTAATTCAGTACTTTCATCTGATTGACACAGGGAGGATCACTGGGCACCTAGGGGAGGCCTTCCTGTTATTAATTCCTTTCTGGATGTCCTTTATGTGTTTGCCCAGAGGCCTTGGCATTGGGCACGTTGTGAAAGTCATAAAATTAAAGAAGTATTTTGCACTGGCTGCTCAGCCTGACATTCAGAAAAACAAACTGCAGTAATGGCTGGCGCGTCCTCCCTGAAAGAACGTGCACCAAACGTCTTTTTGGTGTGTATTTCTTGGTAGAATTTGCAGGCTGCCTACTGTGCGCTGATGGATGAAGAAGGGTTAGTGCCGATGCTGAGGCCACAGCTGCTGGAAGCTGTTTGTAACCTGCGTGACCCTCTGGGGTGGGTAGGTGTGTGTGTGTGACTGCGTGTATATGCACCCACACATGGACGTGCTGTGGTGTACGTATATTACTTAAAAAAAAAAAAGAACCTTGAAACATGAAGTTCATTTTTAAAATGTAAACCTCTGAATGGGTGAGTCTCCAACTTTTGTTGGCATATCAGGATCAGATATGGTATCAAATTTGGGGTTCAAAGTTGGAGAGGCAGTGATTTAAATAAACTTTCTCCCCAAAGCTATTTTTCTTAGAAGCCCTGACAGATTCCAGCGCGTCTATGACGGTTTCATACAGAAGCAAATGCACGTGTTTTACCATTTGTGGAAATTATAGTTTTGAAACTGGGAAGGTCTGTGTATCACTGTCGGCTCTATTTTTGGAAATAATGGAGGAAGTATTTCAACCTGATTACTGCCTGTGGAGTGAGGAATTTCTTAGTATTTGACTGACCACCTGCTGATACTTTATTTCCTTAGAGCTCCTCAAGTCATTATAAGAATCACCCAACAGTCTGAAATCAAAATGATGTCTTACTGTAAAATGTCAGCTATCTGTCGTAAAAAAATTACATGCCATTTTAAATATAATTGCCATGCCTCTCCTCTCTCCCTTACATGCAAACATTTAAGAATAACAGAATCCTTGCAAAATGAGTAGGAGCAGTCCAAGGTTCAAGCTTTGCAAATCTGAGAAACTGCCTGCCTTCTATTTTGAGTGTGTTAATAGTCCCGATAATTGTAGCTCCACTTACTGCCCTTTCTGTCTCTCTACCTCCGGGTCATCCTTGTGACATTTTAGGGATGCTGTTCATGTGTTGCTGCTGCTGAATTCTGTCCAGTGAAGCTTATTTGTTTTCTCTTCAGCTAGGTTCTATCCTCTGTTTACTTGTCTTGGTATTCTCTTTCCTTTCTGTGCTGCTACCAGACTTTCCTTTCCCTGCCTTTGTGTTGTGCCAGCAGACTAGGGGAGCTTGTGGGCTCCCCCTGTGGGAGCCCTGTGTGGGTAAATGTCACTGCTTTAGACAAAGAAGAGCTTGGCCACATCCCGACTCGAGACGCAGCTCAGATCGCCACCCCTTACACATGGTACCTGGCCCTTTGAGGGCATCTGTTTACTGCACACTTCTGAAACACCGGCTGGTTTGGCAGCAGGTCTCTAACTCATTGCTTATCTGTATCCTCGGGATTAAGGTGAAAAGTGGCCATTGGGGTGAGTGACCTCGCGTCTACTCCCCCACAGGCGCCAGGGGAGCGAGAACTCCCCCGTGAGACGCTGTTGGAAAGCAGTGCTGCAGCTGGAGCCTCCTGGGGCCGCCTCGGTCTCACTGTGGGGCGCGTAGTTCAGTTGACTCAGCATCTGTGACGGCACGCTAGGGTCTAGGCACTGATCTGAGAAGTCTTACCCACCTTAAGGCTGTGTCTTGACATTAAGAACATGCTTGTGTAGTAATGCTGTGTTCTCAGCACCTCAGGGCTTTTGAAAGAGGCACTTGCCTTCAGTTATTTCTACCTGGCAGCTGCTGCCTTGGGGCTCCCTGTCGGGTGTGGAGGACATGGGGACAGTGTAGAGCGTCCCCACCAGGCCGTCCCTCCCTTCTTTTGCCCCCCAGGTCAGGAACGGCACGTGCTCCCAGTGGGCAACGACCACGGGTCAGCTGCCCCTTCCCTTCAACTTTGCTTTATTTACTCAGGGACCTTGGAGGCTCAGAAGGTACTCAGCTCATTTTTATATAATTCTGCTCGTTTAGAACATGATTATTATTAGTATTGAAGAAAACTTTGAAGACTTTCTCATGATGGTTTTCCTTCTTATTCTCAAGTTAAATCCATCAGCCTTGCCCAAGATCTGGTCCAAAAGAGGGCCACCAGTCCACAGGGGAGATCCTTTTAGCCTTCAAGCATGTATGTCCGGACTCCAGCCGACTGTCCTCCCAGCCTTCTCCTGTGTCCTCTCCTGTGCCCCTCCAGTCTCCCGCCCCTTCCTCCTGCTCACTGACCGCTGCTGACGCCCACAGACAAACCGGTTCTGTTCAAGAGGACACAAGGCCGAGCAGGTTCTTAGACTTTGCATGAGGTTCCCTAGTCGGCTCTGCCACTTCCCCGCTGTGGACCGTGGGCACATCCTCGACCCTGCCTGCCTCAGGCTCCTCATCTGTAAAGCAGCGAACATAATAGCACTTAACATGCTTAGCACAACTAGCTGTTATTGTTATTTCCCAAACAGGCTACTTTAACAGCATTACTGAGATGATTTGAGGCTGTGAAACCCACCTGTTTGAAGCATAAATTCAGAGCTCTTCCTTTACAGGGCTCACAGGGCTGTCCAGCCGTCACTAGACACTGACTTTTGAACCTCCCAAATAAACCTTGTCCCTGTTAGCAGTCTCTTGCCATGCTCTTCCCTCTTCCTGCTCTGCTTGCCTCTCCTCAGGTAACCTCTGACCTACTTTGTCTATATAGACTTGCCTTATTCTGGGCATTCATATTAATGCAGTCATAAGCCATGTGATTCTTTGTGATAACCACTCTCAGCACAGTGATTCAAAGGTTCATCTGTTTTTCATTTTACTGATGAATAATATTACGTTGTTTATCCACCCACATATTGTTTATCCATCGTCTCCTGAAAGACACTTGTGGTGTTTCCACCTTTTGGCTGTTATGACTAGCACTGCTATGAGTATTCACGCATGAGTTTTTGTGTGGACATGTGTTTTCATTTCTCGAGGACGAGTACCTAGGAGTGGAATTACTGGGTCATGTGCTAATTCTATGTTTGACGCTTTGAGGAGCTGATAGACTGCTTCCACTTTATAGTCCCATCAGCAATGTGTGAGGGTTACAGTTTCTCCATGTCCTTGCCAACACTTGCTCTTATTTGTCTTTGTAAAAGCCGTTATAACGGTGGTTTGGGATAGGTTATCTCATTATGATTTTGATTTCTGTAATGACTGATGTTGAGCATTGTTATGTGGGGTGCTCTCCGTCTGACTCTCTGTGACCTACGGACTGTAGCCCGCCAGGCTCCTCTGCCCATGGGTTTCTCCGGGCAGGAGCACTGGAGCGGCTTGCCGTCTTCTTCTCCAGGGGACCTTCCAGCCCAAGCATTGACCACATCTCTTATGTTTCCTCCATTGTGCCTATTAGCTTAAATGTGTTGACTGTTTGGACATAATGAATATAAAAAGTACCAGTTCCTGCTTTAATAAAGTTTGCAACCATGGCAAGAGAGGATAGTTTTTAAGTCAGTACTGTATGGGCAATCTCATTAGCGTAACAGTGGGGGTGAGAGTGTCTTGAAATACCAGTGACCAGGTGAGCAGACACAAGCTATTGATCTGAAGCACTTGGAGCAGTGGCTGAGAAAGGAGTGTGTCTATTTCTGAGGCAACGGCTAGATGTCTGCCTTAAGGACTTTTGATTGAGGTAAGATTTGTAAATACTGAAATTCACAGATATAAGTTTACAATTCAATGAGTTTTGACAAATGTATAAATTCGCGCAGCCACCACCTTAGTCCGGAAACGGAACATTTCTGTCACTCGATCACATTTCTTCTTGTCCATTCCAGTCAATCTCTATCACTGTCTGCAACCATTTTTCTGATTTCTTTTCACATAGATTAGGTTTGCCTGTGTTTAAATTTCATATAAAGGGATGAATCCTAGAGTATGGACAGTTTTCCTTTCACCCAGCATGATGTCCGTGAAATTCCTCCATTGTGTCGAGTTATTGATTTCTTCATTTTTATCAATGTCATCTCTGTTGTTTTCAATTTAGGGTGTTATAATTCATGCCACTGTGACTATTCATATAAAGTTATTTGTGTGGACATTCTTTTCTCTCAGAGAAATATATAGGCCGGAAATTTCTGGTTCATTGAACAGGTGTTTAACTTGATAAGAAATTGCCAGATCTTTTTCTCAGATGGCTGTACTATTTTTACACTCTCACCGGTCATTGAGGAGGATGTTATAGTTGCAACATGTATTTGCCCACATTTAGTGATGTCTGTCTTTTACAATTTAGCCATAATCATCCCTAATGTCAGATGGTATTAAGCAACTTCCTGTGTGCTTGTTAGCTCTTGGTATTTCTTCCTTTGTAAAGTGTGTGTTCAAGACTTTTGCTCATTTTATTTACATTTTCTTTGTGTTATCATTGAGTAGTAGGCACTCATATATAATCTGACTTCAAGTCTTCAAGATACGTGTAACCAAAATATTTTCTCCCTCTTTGTGGCTTTCATATTCATTATCTTAACAGTGCGTTTGTTTCAAGTTACGTTTTGAGACAATCTCATTATTTTGCTGATTAGGAAACTCTCGAGTAGGAAGTTGAGTTACCCAAGCTCACAGAGCTGGTTGGGGTAAAGGTGGGGTTTGAGCTGTGGTGGTCTGCCTCCTGAGTACTTGCTCTAAGCAGCTATGATGTATAAATACAAGTACTTCTCTTTGAGAACCCCTTACTGTTTATGACTTTGTTGAAATCAGTAAGCATTATCTACTTGAATTTAGATATTCTTAAGAAGAACTTCTCCCATGTAATTTTCTTGGTCTAAAATTAAACCTTCACCATTTAGGTCTCTTCTGAGTCCCAGTTTTATGTCAGTTCACATGTGACAGGAACTCACCAGTCTGCATTAATCAGAGAAAGATAAATCGCACCTGAATTTCTTTTCTCGGACCTTTTGGCCTTTAATCTGATTTGGAGTTTTAGGATTATTTGAAAAAATATTGGAGAGAAATATTATACCGTGTTCAAGAAAAATGTTGGTTATTTCTGATAACCCTCCTCTTTGGTTGGTCATACTTTTATACTGCAGACCATAGAAATGACAATTTAGTACAATTCTACTTTGAAATAAAATATTGGAGAGCTGGAAGCTTATTGCCGTTTAGAGAAACGGAGAAATTGTTTTTACCCCACTGCCTCTTATTATTAATTGATATGCTGAAATAGATTAGCACAGTGCAGGCTCAAACCAGTGCATAAATACAGCCATTTATGTCTTACCATCAGCTTCACTGTGGATTCATCTCACTGAAAGCTTGAACGGCTTCTTAGGGGAAGACATTGGAAGGGTAGTTTTACCCCATGAGTCCCCTTAAATATGCTGTTAATTCGCATTGATTTTAGAGAAAACAGAGAGAATCAGTTTGGCTCCCCCTGACTAAAGGCGTCGGCAAGCTGCTCCAGTGCCGTTTAATGGGAATTGCGGAGACCCCTCCTGCTTGCCTGCTTGCACACAGCTCCCAACACCAGCGGAACACTGCCGAGCTCTTCCTAGATGAACTTTTGAACAGAAAATGATGACTCTACCGTGAACTCGAGGTGTACGCGGTGTGCCGTTTGATCTGCTTTCTCCTGATTTCAGTGCTCCCAGAGGACAGTCAGCAGCCGGCCCTGTCCTCCTCCCTGTAGTGCGCTCAGGTGTCCTGGCCGCTGGTTCCCAAGCCCTGTCCCCAGCCAAGCTTAGCGACCGCTGCCACCCCACCAGGCCAGTCCTCTTCATCCAGGGGCCTCTCCAGGGGCGCAAGGATGGCGCCCTGCTCACCTTTCAGAGCTGGGCCCAGGCCCAGACCTACAGACGGATGGCAGATAGAGGCGTGCCGTACCTAAAACGATTCTCATTTGTCGTAAAGGATGAGACAGTTCTCTAACAAGCCTCCAGAAGCCTTTGCGAGCCACTGTGTAGCTGAAGCGGCACAGTGAGCTGGACCTGAGCCTCGTGGTTCCGTCCAGCCGTGGACCTCAGCCCCTGAGCAGTCTGGGTCTGTCAGGTTGCTCTGGACGCTGGACCCCTCAACCAGGGAGCGTCTGTGGCCCCGAACCGCACTGCGGGCCGTCCCGGGCCCTGGCTGGCAGTTGTGCGCTTACCTCCTCTGTTGCCCTTGGCGTGGCTGACCAGCCTCTTGCTCTCCAGGCCGTGACTCCTCAGGGCAGGAATGAGCTGTCTTGGGCAGCTGGGAGCTGCTCAGCAGGTGAGGGATGGTGAGGTGATGATGAGGTGTGACGTGGGGCAGAAGCCCCTTCTGTGCAAAGCTCTGCCCAGACCGGGAAGGGGTGAGGGTCTGGCTGCTGTTGATCAGAGATGCTGCTGTGTGGGGGTGGGGGGTGGAAGCCTGGCTTACAGTTCAACCTCCAGTTCTGCCCCTGTCAGAAGCACTTAGGAGAGAGTGACAGTGTGAGAACACCTGATTCCTGTGTCTCCTGGTCATTGTAATAGGTTAGGTCTATTATGTTTGAAATCAGATCTGTTGATATTTGTTCAGTTGTAGCTACCTCTCGCCCTGAAATTCGTGACATTCATTCATTTTACAGGGCAGAGGTAGGAACATATGACGTGACATGCAGAGAAGCTGGCTAACCTTTTTAGCTACAGAATGTGATGGTATATCCTACTATATTTGCAAGTCTGTCACTGGAAAATGTTTGTTTCTGATAAAGTAGAAGTAAGAGGCCCAAGAATTAGCTGGGATGGCAGAGCCACTGTCTCCTCCTCTTTCTTCTGTCTGTGTTCCTTCCCTTCTTCATCTAAGCTTAGCATCAGGTGGTCACAGAAAGTGCAGGTTGAAACAGCTAGGCTTAAAACACACAGAGGACTTTTTCCTGAGACAGTTGTCTTACAGGATCGTCTTTCTACATTGTGGTGTGGCCTTTCCATATTTGCAGATTTAACTAGAGGAGACCATATCTAATCATATACTTAAAGTTTACCTTAGAAATACATTTAAAATCCACAACAGCTGTTTTAAAAAGATTAATAGTACTATTATGAAGAAGCACAATGTGGTGTGAGATTGAATTACCGGCTCCGACAGGTGTACAGAGTGACCTGCGGGGCTGAGATCTGAATGACTGTATTTATGGGAAAGAGCCTTTCACCCATATTTTTCTGAGTAGCTGTTCGCAAATGATGTGTTACGCCCTGTGCTTCTGTTTCTCGCTGGGTTTGAAAAATAAAACTTTCCATTAGTGGTAAACTCATAAGCTTGGGGCATGAAAATGTTTGAATTTGATATAAAAGAAGTTTTGAAAGGAAGATTAGTGGTTTAAACCAAAAGATTAGTCACCCTGGGAAATTCAGCTGTTGAGAAAGCCGAGTTCAGTAACGCCAGGTCCTGCTCCAGCTGATTGCTCCCTCACACTGAGATTCCTAATCTTCCTGCTGCACTCCCACCTGACTGGCAGGGCTGATTACCACGGCTTAATACTTTCTCCATCACAGAGCACAGGGGGCTCCTCTGCTTCAGAACCCCCTTGTTTGTGGCAGGTTGATTCCTCTACCAAGTGGAAGGTGATTATTATCATTTCTTTACCCATTATCACTTTAAAACGGAGGAGAAGAAGGGAAGGTACTGAACAGGTTACAATTAGCAGTGGTCGTGCTGAAATTCTCTCACGGGCAGCATTGCAAGAATCACTTGACGTTTGACTTTCTTAGCACCTGATAGTTGAGTCCCGTCCATTCTGCCATGAAAGTGTCTGGTACTAGATCCTCCATATTCCATGGGAGGCAGATAATTAAACCCACGGCGAGGCCCCCTTCCACACGGGAGGCTAGCCTGGAACCACAGGACATGGCTCTCCTTCAGAGCATCTCAGCCTCTGGCTTCCCCATGGAAATGACTCCTGTGGAGGCACATGGTCACGGTTCCCTTCTAGACCAACAGAAGGTGGTCTTCGTATTGGGTAGGTAAAGGTAAATCTGTTTACATTTTATCTGAAAACCTTAAAGGTCCATTTAGGGAAATGACTTCTACATCTTAAAACCAAGATGTTGTCTTGAGAGAGCATTATGTCCATTCCTTCCCTCTGGATGGACCTTAAATGTGTATCATCTCTCTCTCCTCAGTGACTTGTGTTCTATTTCATCATATGTGAAAATGGAAATTTCACAGTTTTTCTTAGTAATTCACTCAGGATTCTATGAATGTTCATTGTACGAATACAGAAGCATACTTAATCTCTGCTCGTTCTTCCTGAAGAAGGAGAGATCTGTTAGTCATTACTTGGGAAAACACACACACACACACCCACACACACGCACCCTCACACACACGCCACACGCCACACACACGCACACACCACACACACGCACACACCACACACACACGCCTCAGAGAGCACCAGGCAGAGCACTGACATTGCCCCAGGTCCGTCTGAGAATCTTATCTCAGGTAACTCAATCACTTTTGTCTTTATGGGTCTTTTCAGACTCTTTCTGCTCCATTTAAGGTATATAAAGATCACAAACTTTTGTAGGGATCTGAGCAGACCTGAATACTAACCTTTCTGCTTCTCTTTCTCTTCCCAGAGCTTTTATGTTTTGTTAGCTTTAAACCCTCTTAACTTCACGATCAACTCGCTATACTTTAGTGCTGAATAGCTCTAGGTTCAGAAAGATTAACTGTGTTATTCTGCACATTGGCTAATCTACATTAAAATACTTGTTGTAATTAAAAATTTTAAATTAGACATTTAGTGTTCCGGAACATTGACATAGTTACTACCCTTCTTCCTACAATAAATGTTAGAGTCTGTGCTAACTGTAATTGTACAGTCATTTAGATCACAAGGTTTCCGCTTGCCAGCTATTTGAAACTATTCTTTTCAAAAAATTTTTTTCTCCTAGATCACAGTATCCAACCCAGTTTTTACATAGTATAGGCATATTTGTGAAAAAGTGTTAGTTGTTTAGTCATATATGACTCTTTGTAATCCCATGGACTGTAGCCTGCCAGGCTCCTCTGTCTATGGAATTCTCCAGGCAAGAATACTAAAGTGGGTAACCATTCTCTTCTCCAGAGAATCTTCCCAACCCAGGGATCAAACCCAGTCTCCTGTATTGCAGGTGGATTCTTTACCATCTGAGCCAGCAGGGAAGCCCATAGGCATATTTATTAAACTGTGAATACTTGGAAAACTTGAATTATTATGGTATTTACACTTAGAACATTTATACATTAAATCAGTGATGCCTTGTCAATTATACAACCAAATCAAGTTTTTGAGCATTTATCTTGAAGCCTTTTTCTTTCAGAAAGGTTTTTTTTTTTTCCCATGATTCGCCCTTGTAGGAGGGGAACCACACGAAGGCATGTCTTCCTCTGTTGGTGAGCGTAGTGCAGATGGCAAGGCGTTGGCCTGTAGCTCAGCCAGTCCCAAGGTGTCAAAGCTATATCCATTGCAACTCAGCTTTATCAGACTGCTTGGGTCATGGCACTAGATGATTTTAGCTGAAATACATAGCAAAAAGGGCTTCCCTGATAGCTCAGTTGGTACAGAATCCGCCTGCAATGCAGGAGACCTGGGTTTGATCCCTGGGAAGATCCCATGGAGAAGGGAAAGGCTACCCACTCCAGTATTCTGGCCTGGAGAATTCCAAGGACTGTATAGTCTGTGGGGTTACAAAGAGTGGGACATGACTGAGCGACTTTCATATAGTGAAAAAGGAAATTGGACACACAGTTGGCATTCAGAGCCTACAATCTGCTTGAATTATAACCTAGAGTAGGTGATGTGTGTGGAGAAGGCGATGGCACCCCACTCCAGTACTCTTGCCTGGAAAATCCCATGGACGGAGGAGCCTGGTGGGCTGCAGTCCATGGGGTCGCTAAGAGTTGGACACTACTGAGTGACTTCACTTTCACTTTTCACTCTCATGCGTTGGAGAAGGAAATGGCAACCCACTCCAGTGTTCTTGCCTGGAGAATTCCAGGGACGGGGGAACCTGGTGGGCTGCCATCTATGGGGTCGCACAGAGTCGGACACGACTGAAGCGACTTAGCAGCAGCAGCAGGTGATGTGTGGCAGAAGCCGTGGAGCTCTGGGGCTGGGACGAGGATTGGCTGCTCCAGCCCTTGAGTTAGGTTAGGGTCACAGTATCGGACACTTGCCCAGCCCTTCTCCTGTGCTCAACGGAGGCTGTCACCTCTGACGGGACAGAAAGTGTGCCCTGTCCTGACACTCCCAGCACTGGTGACAGGATCAGGGTGTGCTTCTTGAGCAGGAAGTGGTGCGAGTCAGAGATCCAAGTCTCCTTCTGGACAGCCCTCTCTCCTTCACCCCCAAGTTCGGTCCGTTGTTGTCTCTTTTGCCACCTAAATCTTGCTTTAGAGCCATCCATGTCCCCCAGTCTCCACCACCGCGGTCAGCCCTGTTCCCTGACCCAGCCTGCCATCGCCTTTCAGAGCATTTCCTGGGTTATTGCAGGGACCTCCTACCTGGTCTGCCCCCACTGCTCTGGCCCTCTTCACTCCTCCTCAACTTTGCAGCCAAAATGAGCTTTTAACCACACAGCCCCCTCACAGCCTTTCTGCTGTCGTTTTGGACAAATAGCAATCATCATCATCATCATTATACTGACAGTACTTTAGACCAAGGCCTGTAAATAGGGTGGTCACACAATTCATCATTCACACGAGAGCGCTTCTGAAAGTGAAGTGGGCGCCATTGGGACCCACACAAGGGTGGTGTGGGGAGCAGGTGTGTGCCTGCCGCGCCCGCTGCCATCGCCCTCCCTGAGCCGCAGCGCTGCTCGCGGTCAACCTCTGTGCTGTCTGGCGGCGCCTGCCCTGCCTGTCGCCCCACTGGGCCTCTGCACGTGCTGTCTGAGTATTTGAAAACTACTGATCTTTCAGCTGTTAGCTCCTGTCTGGCATCTCACTGACTAGGTTAAATCTCCTTATTATAGACTCTAACTACACTCACTGATGCACTTTAGCATTTATTTATTTGAATAAATACTGGTAAGAAACTGGTAGTATTGTATTACCAGTATACCAGTTATAGAATACAGTGGTCGGCACAATGGCAAAATAAACTCTATCTATTTAAATTTATGTACTTAGTACAGAAGAAACCAGCTAAACATATACAATTTAATGTAAAAATATACTCTCGATTTTAGCACTGTTAATATGCTATTTTATATGCATGCTGCTGCTGCTGCTGCTGCTAAGTCACTTCAGTCGTGTCCGACTCTGTGCGACCCCTGAGACAGCAGCCCACCAGGCTCCCCTGTCCCTGGGATTCTCCAGGCAAGAACACTGGAGTGGGTTGCCATTTCCTTCTCCAATGCATGAAAGTGAAAAGTGAAAGTGAAGTCGCTCAGTCGTGTCCGACTCTGAGCGACCCCATAGACTGCAGCCTACCAGGCTCTTTTGTCCATGGGATTTTCCAGGCAAGAGTACTGGAGTGGGGTGCCATTGCCTTGCATATTTGATATTTATTATGCTTGATTTGAAAAATACAGTAATTTAAAAGTTCAGTCTTGTAATTCTACAAATTTATCAAATATTTGAAGTTATGACAGGGATTCTTGAGAAGGTGTCTCTATTGAGAGATCTGTGACATTTAGAGTTATGATATACAGAGTAGCTGGATTCTGGAACAGATTGTATGCGTGTCTGATTCTTTGCGACCCCATGGACTGTAGCCTGCCAGGGATTCTCCAGACAAGAACACTGGGGAGGAGGGTTGCCATGCCCTCCTACAGGGGATCTTTCTGACTCAGGAATCAAACCTGTGTCTCTTATGTCCCCTGCATTGGCAGGCAGGTTTCTTTACCACTTTTCTTTAACAGATTAACTGGGGTTTAAATCATGATTTTGCCACATACCGTCTTGGTGGCCGTGAACAAATCAGTTTCCCTCTGCCTCTCTTTACACATTTTTAAAGTGGGTATAATAACGATGTCTATTTTTTTTATTTTTTAACTTTACAATATTGTATTGGTTTTGCCATATATCAAAATGAATCCGCCACAGGTATACATGTGTTCCCCATCCTGAACCCTCCTCCCTCCTCCCTCCCCATACCATCCCTCTGGGTCGTCCCAGTGCACCAGCTCCAAGCATCCAGTATCATGCATCGAACCTGGACTGGCGACTCGTTTCATATGTGATATTATACATATTTCAATGCCATTCTCCCAAATCATCCCACCCTCTCCCTCTCCCTCTCCCACAGAGTCCAAAAGACTGTTCTATACATCAGTGTCTCTTTTGCTGTCTTGTATACAGGGTTATTGTTACCATCTTTCTAAATTCCATATATATGTGTTAGTATACTGTATTGGTGTTTTTCTTTCTGGCTTACTTCACTCTGTATAATAGGCTCCAGTTTCATCCACCTCATTAGAACTGATTCAAATATATTCTTTTTAATGGCTGAGTAATACTCCATTGTGTATATGGACCACAGCTTTCTTATCCATTCATCTGCTGATGGACATCTAGGTTGCTTCCATGTCCTGGCTATTATAAACAGTGCTGCGATGAACATTGGGGTACACGTGTCTCTTTCAGTTCTGGTTTCCTCAGTGTGTATGCCCAGCAGTGGGATTACTGGGTCATAAGGCAGTTCTATTTCCAGTTTTTTAAGGAATCTCCACACTGTTCTCCATAATGGCTGTACTAGTTTGCATTCCCACCAACAGTGTAAGAGGGTTCCCTTTTCTCCACACCCTCTCCAGCATTTATTGCTTGTAGACTTTTGGATCGCAGCCATTCTGACTGCCATGAAATGGTACCTCATAGTGGTTTTGATTTGCATTTCTCTGATAATGAGTGATGTTGAGCATCTTTTCATGTGTTTGTTAGCCATCTGTATGTCTTCTTTGGAGAAATGTCTATTTAGTTCTTTGGCCCATTTTTTGACTGGGTCATTTATTTTTCTGGAATTGAGCTACAGGAGTTGCTTGTATATTTTTGAGATTAGTTGTTTGTCAGTTGCTTCATTTGCTATTATTTTCTCCCATTCTGAAGGCTGTCTTTTCACCTTGCTTAGAGTTTCCTTTGATGTGCAGAAGCTTTTAAGTTTAATTAGGTCCCATTTGTTTATTTTTGCTTTTATTTCCAGTATTCTGGGAGGTGGGTCATAGAGGATCCTGCTGTGATGTATGTCGGAGCATGTTTTGCCTATGTTCTCCTCTAGGAGTTTTATAGTTTCTGGTCTTATGTTTAGATCTTTAATCCATTTTGAGTTTATTTTTATGTATGGTGTTAGAAAGTGCTCTAGTTTCATTCTTTTACAAGTGGTTGACCAGTTTTCCCAGCACCACTTGTTAAAGAGATTGTCTTTAATCCATTGTATATTCTTGCCTCCTTTGTCAAAGATAAGGTGTCCATAGGTGCGTGGATTTATCTCTGGGCTTTCTATTTTGTTCCATTGATCTATATTTCTGTCTTTGTGCCAGTACCATACTGTCTTGATGACTGTGGCTTTGTAGTAGAGCCTGAACTCAGGCAGGTTGATTCCTCCAGTTCCGTTCTTCTTTCTCAAGATAGCTTTGGCTATTCGAGGTTTTTTGTATTTCCATACAAATTGTGAAATTATTTGTTCTAGCTCTGTGAAGAATACCGTTGGTAGCTTGATAGGGATTGCATTGAATCTATAAATTGCTTTGGGTAGTATACTCATTTTCACTATATTGATTCTTCCAATCCATGAACATGGTCTATTTCTCCATCTATTAGTGTCCTGTTTGATTTCTTTCACCAGTGTTTTATAGTTTTCTATATATAGGTCTTTAGTTTCTTTAGGTAGATATATTCCTAAGTATTTTATTCTTTCCGTTGCAATGGTGAATGGAATTGTTTCCTTAATTTCTCTTTCTGTTTTCTCATTATTAGTGTATAGGAATGCAAGGGATTTCTGTGTGTTGATTTTATATCCTGCAACTTTACTATAATCATTGATTAGTTCTAATAATTTTCTGGTGTAATCTTTAGGGTTTTCTAAGTAGAGGATCATGTCATCTGCAAACAGTGAGAGTTTTACTTCTTCTTTTCCAATTTGGATTCCTTTTATTTCTTTTTCTGCTCTGATTGCTGTGGCCAAAACTTCCAAAACTATGTTTAATAGTAATGGTGAAAGTGGGCACCCTTGTCTTGTTCCTGACTTTAGGGGAAATGCTTTCAATTTTTCACCATTGAGGATAATGTTTGCTGTGGGTTTGTCATATATAGCTTTTATTATGTTGAGGTATGTTCCTTCTATTCCTGCTTTCTGGAGAGTTTTTATCATAAATGGATGTTGAATTTTGTCAAAGGCTTTCTCTGCATCTATTGAGATAATCATATGGCTTTTATTTTTCAATTTGTTAACATGGTGTATTACATTGATTGATTTGCGGATATTGAAGAATCCTTGCATCCCTGGAATAAAGCCCACTTGGTCATGGTGTATGATCTTTTTAATGTGTTGTTGGATTCTGATTGCTAGAATTTTGTTAAGGATTTTTGCATCTATGTTCATCAGTGATATTGTCCTGTAGTTTTCTTTTTTTGTGGGATCTTTGTCAGGTTTAGGTATTAGGGTGATGGTGGCCTCACAGAATGAGTTTGGAAGTTTACCTTCCTCTGCAATTTTCTGGAAGAGTTTGAGTAGGATAGGTGTTAGCTCTTCTCTAAATTTTTGGTAGAATTCAGCTGTGAAGCTGTCTGGACCTGGGCTTTTGTTTGCTGGAAGATTTTTGATTACAGTTTCAATTTCCGTGCTTGTGATGGGTCTGTTAAGATTTTCTATTTCTTCCTGGTCCAGTTTTGGAAAGTTGTACTTTTCTAAGAATTTGTCCATTTCTTCGACATTGTCCATTTTATTGGCATATAATTGCTGATAGTAGTCTCATGATCCTTTGTATTTCTGTGTTGTCTGTTGTGATCTCTCCATTTTCATTTCTAATTTTATTGATTTGATTTTTCTCCCTTTGTTTCTTGATGAGTCTGGCTAATGGTTTGTCAATTTTATTTATCCTTTCAAAGAACCAGCTTTTGGCTTTGTTGATTTTTGCTATGGTCTCTTTTGTTTCTTTTGCATTTATTTCTGCCCTAATTTTTAAGATTTCTTTCCTTCTACTAACCCTGGGGTCTTCATTTCTTCCTTTTCTAGTTGCTTTAGGTGTAGAGTTAGGTTATTTATTTGACTTTTTTCTTGTTTCTTGAGGTATGCCTGTATTGCTATGAACTTTCCCCTTAGGACTGCTTTTACAGTGTCCCACAGGTTTTAGGTTGTCTATTTTAGAGGGCTTCTGTGAGAATTAAATCACGTAATGCATATAAAACACTTGGAACAGTTTCCAGCACAGTAGACACTAAGTTAATCCTAGCTGTTGCTATTATTTGTACTGTTATTATATTTATTCATTGAACAAATATTTATACTTTTTTCCTGGCATTGGTCTCAGAACTCTGACATGATTAATACAGGGCAGGGGAATCCGCTGAGTGTAAGTCAGGGTTTGTTAGGGTGTGTGGGTGGGAGGAGCTCTGTGAACCTGGAGGATGGGAATTCATCAGCTTGCTGGGAGCTGGGGGGAGTACCCAGGGTGAGGAAGGAGCATGAAAGGTCCCTGAGGCAGAAAGGGCTTCTCCCGAGTGCGTCCCTGAGTCCAGGTGGTAGGAGGCCTGAAGGACAGACTATGAGGCTGTGCCCCAGGGCTTTTGTTAGAAAAATGAGAGGTCGGTAATTCTTTCTGTTTTACCCATGAAGAAACAAAAATCCACATGTCCTGATCAGGATCACACAGAGAATCGGGAGCTAGCACTGGAAGCAAGTCTCCTGTGTGTTTTTTTTTTTTCAAATTAATGAAGCATCATACAAAAATTCCACAAGTCAGAATGACTTTCTGAGTTCTCACAGTGAGAGCCCCTGTGTACCCACATCTTGGTGTGCTCTCCACAGCTGCCCTGCTGCACCCACCACCACCCCCCCCCCCCGCACCCCCTCCCCGAGAGGTATCTTACCTCTGCTCACCCCCAGCACTGCAGACCAGGTTTGCCTGGGTTTGAACTTTATGAACTTCTGCATGGGAGCCTTATGCTGTAATCCTTTCCCTGACTGGCTTCTCTCACTACACGTACATCTGTGAGATCCATCCGTGGCGTCCTGTGTTGTGTATGGCAGTAGTGGGTTCCTTACAGTTGCTGCGAGCTGTTCCTCTGTGTGAATACACACGGGTTTTCCGGTGTGATAGCCCCTGAATGTCACCATGAGATGCAGCGTGTGTGTGAGACGAAAGCTGGATTGAGATTCATGTCATTTACGTCTGTAGGTTAATATTGCTCATCCTACTTTTTTTTTTTTCAGCTAAGTGAAGGTTATATTTTTCTTTTAGAATCAAAGTATATAACCTTGATTGTCATACTTTGAGAGTGTGTGGTTGTTTAATCATCAAGTCATGTCCAAGTGTTTTGCGACCCCATGGAGTGTAGCCCACCAGGCTCCTCTGTCCCTGGGATTTACCAGACAAGAATGCTGAAGCGGGTTGCTATTTCCTTCTCCAAGGGATCTTTCCGACCCAGGGATGGAACCCAAGTTTCCTGCATTGGCAGGTGGATTCTTTATCACTGAGCCACCAGAGAAGCCCACTTTGAGAGTATAATACCATATTAAAACAAAGGCTTGCATCAGCAGAGATTGTGTGATGTGTGATAAGTAAGTGTTAATCACGAATGGAAATAACTTAGATTAGCTTGCCAGGTGGTTTAAGATGGTCCTGTCATAGAACACCAGCCTTTTGAAATGTTATCCTGGGGGAATGCAGGTTTCTAGGGGGTGAAGGATAATTTGCTACTTAATTGGGCCAAATGGCCACCGTTGCTGCTTTTTAAAGTCAGGTCTCTCTAAAGACAGTGATCGATTAGCTGGATGAATGCCATTTCATGTGTTTTCCACTCAGTTTTTTTTCCTCTCTCTCTTTTTTCTTTAATGTTTCAGATGATGTTGTGCCATACTTTAAAACAGAGCCAGGCCTTCCGCAGATCCACCTGGAAGGGAACCGCCTCGTGCTCACTTGCCTTGCAGAAGGGAGCTGGCCTTTGGAATTCAAGTGGACGCACAACGACAGTGAGCTCACCACCTACACCAGCGAATATAAGTAATTGATTCCTTGAAAATAAGATTACGCTTCACAGTGGTATATTCAGAGTATTTGCCTTATTGGCCATGATAGCACGGGGTGGGGGGAATATTGGATTGCATTGGTAATGCATTAAGGATTAAGGGAATCCATTTGAACATGTAATCAGAATGTGATTTACTATTCCAATACAGGTTGTATTTACACTTAGGAAGTCTGTCATTATATTTGTAAGAGTAAGCCCCTTAGTGAAATTACCAGACCAAAAGAAGGTGTAGTTACAGTGGAATGCAAATAACAGCTTCAGCTGATGAAACTTGCCGCCCTGAGGCAACAGTCCTGCCCACCAGTATTGTTCCTGCCTGAAGAGCATCACAGCTTTCAACAGGTCAGAGCTTCTGGAGCTCTGGTTGCCAACAAGACTGCCCTGGCTGACTGTCAGAGCTGGGGTGGGCACAGTGGAACTCCAGGAGGATGGGCATGAACAAAGCATGTACAGTCAGCAAAAGTGAGCGTTCACTGGACTGGGGGCGGGGTGAGGGTGTCGGGGGTGCTCAGTACAGGGGACTGAGAGGGGCCGGGGTGAGAGTGTCAGGGGGACCCAGTACAGAGGACTGAGAGGGGTTGGGGTGAGGATATTGGGGGGACCCAGTACAGAGGACTGAGAGGGGATGGGGGCAAGGGTGTCAGGGGGACCCAGTACAGGGGACTGAGAGGGGCTGGGTGAGGGTGTCAGGGGGACCCAGTACAGGGGACTGAGAGGGGATGGGAGCGAGGGTGTTGGGGGGACTCAGTACAGAGGACTGAGAGGGGACGGGGGCGAGGGTGTTGGGGGGACCCAGTACAGGGGACTGAGAGGGGCTGGGGTGAGGATATTGGGGGGACCCAGTACAGGGGACTGAGAGGGGCTGGGGTGAGGATATTGGGGGGACCCAGTACAGAGGACTGAGAGGGCATGGGGGTGAGGGTGTCGGGGGGACCCAGTACAGGGGACTGAGAGGGGACGGGGGCGAGGGTGTTGGGGGGACCCAGTACAGGGGACTGAGAGGGGCTGGGGTGAGGATATTGGGGGGACCCAGTACAGGGGACTGAGAGGGGCTGGGGTGAGGATATTGGGGGGACCCAGTACAGAGGACTGAGAGGGCATGGGGGTGAGGGTGTCGGGGGTACTCAGTACAGGGACTGAGAGGGGCCGGGGTGAGGGTGTCGGGGGGACCCAGTACAGGGACTGAGAGGGGCCGGGGTGAGGGTGTCGGGGGGACCCAGTACAGGGACTGAGGGGGAGCTGGAGCTCAGGTCTGAGGTGTAGCTTCCCCAGGAAGCGTGTGGACCAGCTTCCCAGCCTCGGGACCTCCTGGCAGCGCTTGAGGTCTTCCCGGGTGTGTGTTCCCACCTCCTTTTCGATGCGGGGATGATGCTGGATGCAGTTCTAAGTGGGATGGAGAATTACTGACTGCCAAACATTCCCAGAGGCCCCAAAGTCAGCAGGATTCAGCAGTGCTGTGCTCTTAATTAAAGGAAATAAGAAAGAGAATTGATGATCTAGAGGTGTTTTCAGTAGAGTAATGAGCTTCTCCACGGGGGCATAGCCCACCGTGTATTCTTCACCCCAGAAGTTATAACATGGTGGTCCATGAGCCGCAGTCAGCCCGCCTAGAATGCGGTGTGCATATTTTAAATATCAGTTAAGATATATATTTGTGTGTGTGTATACACCCAGTATTTGTTCCTCAGTTGATTGCCAGCATTTAACACTTATAAGAGTTCACATAAAATTCTGCTTTTTAGGCCCTCTGGAACAATGAGCAGGCCTGGGCTCCTGGGTGCACACAGAAGCAGGTGCTAGGCGATGCTGTGCTGTGTGCCGGCAGGGACACCCATTTCTCAGCACGCTCTGGTCCCCACCCTGTAACACCCCACTTGCTCTGTGCGGTCCTGTTATCCACCTGCCCTGTGTGGACAGAGGAGTCTGTGTCCTCCTCTTTCATCATTTGGTCTGTACTGTGAGAGGACCTGCTGTTTTGAGAGCAATTGACCACAATAGTTAAGAGCATGTTGAAGTCAGACAGACCTAGGTTTGAATCTCAGCTCACCACCAGTTACAAGCTGCCTGTTAGCCCCACTTTCAATAACCTGCAAAATAGGGGTGATCAAGCCTCGTCTGTGGTGTTGTGAGCATTGAAAGACTCTCATGTATGTAAAACAGCATACTTTCTGGCCCACAAGCAACAGTTAATAAATTGTAGGCAACATTATATTTTATTGTAATATGACATAGGGCTTGGTTTATTAGAAGGGGGTATAAGAAAGGAAAAAAAAAGTGAACTTAGGAATGAGAACTGTTATGAGCTTTGATGGCAGATGACTTGGGTTCAAATACTACTATTCAACTTACTATCTTTGGACAAGTTATTTAACCCAGTTTGATCTTTTCCCATCTGTAAAATGGGTATAATAAAACCCACCCTAAAGCGGTCTCATAAAAATTAAGTGATATGATGTTTCAAATGCCCCAGGAAGAAGGAAGTGAGGTTTCAAAAGAATCCATCTTGTTTTTCCCCATGAAAAGAATTAGTGATGTGGGTGATCCATAACAGTGGTCTTAAAACTGGGGGATATGCTATGGATAGTGGCAGAGGAATGGTCTCTGGATCTTCCGTTTGCTCAGGCATATTAGTTGAGCTGCCTGAGAACGCATCTCTGTGATGGTACCTGCCGTTCTCATTTTGTACCTGCTTTGCATTGTCTCTTCCACTTCACAGAAAAGCACACACCTTTCCCAGTTTGAGTCTTCTGTGCAACCACATCCTCAGCGCACAAGACTAGCACAGTTTAAAACACTGGGCTTGGAACTTCCCTGGTGGTCCAGAGATTAAGACTCCGAGCTCCCAGTGCAGGGAGCCTCTGGTTAGATCCCTGGTCAGGGAACTAGATTGCATGTGCTGCACCTAAGATTCTGCATGCTGCAATGAAGATCGCAGATCCCACATGCCGCCACCAAGACCTGGCTCAACCAAGTAAATAATTATTAAAAAGTAAAACAAAATACCGGGCTCGAAGAAGCCTCTTTTAAACATCCCCTGGAGCTTCTTGCCTTCTCTCTATATGTACTTCTTTCAAGGGAAGAGTATGACACTAAAAATGGGGTCTTTTGCCCAGTCTTGGGATTTTCCTAATTCGGATGTCTGTAGGTGGTCAGCAAGAGCGGTACCATTTTCTTGTGAACACCCTTCCCTTTTCCATTCTCCAACCATCATCAAAGTATATATTGCGCCTCAAGGAATGTTTATGAGAACAAAGCAGGGAGACATCTGCAAGAAACACCACAGGCCAGGCGTCTTGTTGTATCCGGGCTGTAAACTTAGCATCAAGCTCCGTGGCTTACACATTAACACAAAATAGAATTACAGTTTTCAGGATTTGTCAGAAAGAAAACATCTGCTGAGAAATACTCTTCTCTGAAGTACACTTATCTCCATTTCACCTACCCAGAAAGGAGAAGAGCTTGGCAAGGCCTCAGTGGCAGATCGCAATGAGGGCGAGTGTGTGTGTGTGTGTGTGTGTGTGTGTGTGTGTGTGTAAAGTTTTGTTTATTTTCTTCAAATCAGTGTTCCCTCTTGATGTAGAAAGACCACGCACTATAGGAAAGTTAATGCTTTATATTTTCTCATTCATTTGGAAGACACTTGCATTAACTTTTGCAAAAAGATATCATTTAATATTCCAAATCCATATTCATTTTTATTACCTCAGTGTGTTTTGCTTGCTGGTATGCATCAGCCTCTTTGCTACTTGTTTGTTTCTCTGTGTTCTCATTAGATTTAAATTAACTGTATGCAGATATGTGATCAATAACTTTTCTTTTTGTAGTTAATTTCTATCCAGTTCTGTTCATTCTATTAAATAACTTCCCACTCACCAAAATGTAAAGTAATTGGGGGAGAAAAAACCACTTTCACTCAAGAGGCATACCTTCTTTCTACAATTTTACTGTTCAATGATGATTTTTCAAAATTTGTAATACATATATGTTGTTTTGATTAGCTGTATAGTAACAATAATTACAATCAACATGTAATCCACATGAAATTTTTTTAAGTGCTCAGAATATTTTGGTCAAAGGATATTCTTTTAAAATTATCATTTATATATTGTATATTTTTATTTCAGAGAAGTATGTTGGATAATAAATGATGAGTATCTTTCAGGTATGGACACATGTCACATTAGAATAAAATTCTGTGGGGTGAGTAGATTTAATACTCAAGTTCAAAGAGTAAAAAGAAACCATATGAGAGTTCTGTTTGTTCATTTTTAAGAAATAAATATTGTGGATATCAAAATAATTATATTATTTAAATTCCATTGGATACTTTTCAAACTGTGTGACAGTTTTATTTTAAAATGCCAAAACACACACCGTGCCATTATTACATGTGCAACTATTTAAACTTCTCTGTGAGAGAACATCTTTTGTGTCAACTTAAAAATATGCGAGGAGACTAAGCTTTTTGCATGGCTCTTTGCACCAGCAAATTTACCTGCTAGCCTGACACACCCTGGATAATCCCCAGGAAGACAAAGCGCTGTTGCTTGTACTGAAGCAGGATTCACTTTATATTTATATATGGTTCATTATATATGCACCATTGAAATAAAGTAGATGCTTCACTACCGTTTCACCAGAAACTCGTTAAGAAGAAATGGGTTATTCTGAAGCAAAAATGGTTTAGGTTAGACGTGATGAATTATTTTCTTTGCACTGAGGGCTTCAGACACTGAGATGGGTTATCAAGGATCCATTGTATTTTGTCATCATTTTTTTCAAGATATAAAACCTGTCTAAAAGTCCTAGACTATTTTTTCAAATGACTCTTTTATCTGCTTCCTTCCAATAAGCACATTCAGCTGTCATATGTTAGCCTTCACGAGGCTGATGTAAGTCTCAAATTGAAAAACATGGATGTGCTATGAAACGGGAGCTGTATTCCTACCTAGCACTGAGGCCCTCTTTCTCCTCCACTCTACCCTTTGGTGTAGACAATGAAAATCCTAAGCCTAAGAAAAGCAAATAGTATAAATTCAGCTTGTCCATCTTTGGCTAAAAATAGCACATTCTTTGCTGCTTGTGTTACAAACTGCAGGATGAATTTCAGTGAGTTTCAAATGTTACGTTAATCATACTGATGCTTGTCTCTATGTTTAAGCACAGGTGTGGCTATACTGGGAAAATGAGAGTAGTTCAGTGATTAAACAAAGTTGCATAAGTGTCATAGGCAGATTTGTATTTTTTTTTCTCCCAGAAAATATTTACCGTAAATTATTTTTTCTGCTTTGGAATAAAAAATATTTTGTAATTATATTCAAAATATATGTGTGTGTGTGTGTATGTATGTGTGTGTGTGTATATGTATATATATATATATATATGCTCAAAATTTCTAGTGCTAGGCACTCCAGCACGAGGAATAATTGGATACTTTGCTGAGAATCTTATAGTCTCCTTTCGTGATCTATCTTCTATTACAGTATAAACAGTAGAAATTTGATGGATATTTATTTTTCATTTCAGTGAAGAATAGGAATGGTTAAGAGGAAAGTTACTTTTTCTTATTTCCTATAAAGGGACAAAAATTCTACAATATCAATAAAATTTAATAAATACCTGGGAATAACCTTTATAGGAAATGAGTAGAGTATGAAGAAAAATAGAAAACCTCACCAAGAGATATAAGGGTGAATTCTAGATAGGAAATCTAAACAACCATAAAGCTGGACAGAGTATATGGAATAATTGTTTTCAAGATACTGGGCCTCAGGCAACCGAAGGTGTGATACCTGAGAGATGGAAAACCAGCACGGTGAGCCCTCTGATTGCCCGACTCGCCGCCCTGAGAGAATTTCCAGGCTGTGGCACAGAGAGGGAGAACACAGGTGAAGCCGGGAGGCACCAAACCCTGAGGTGAGGGGGCCGAGAGTTGAGAGAGATCAAGGCAGAGGACTGGAAGGCGGAGAGCCACGCAGAGAGAGAGAGAACTCTGGAGATCTGCAGAGGTTTTTTTTCTGAGTAGTAGATTATTCGCCAGCACATTCGTGTAAGGAGACTGCCCAAGTCCAAGAAACCAAGTACCCAAGAAGTGGAGGCAGTCGTTCCCAGGCTCACACAGGGCTGGGTTGAGTGCCTTTTCTCAGCAGCCAAACTGAAAATCCTCAAAATTCACGGCATTATTGGATAAGGTAACAGAAGGCTCTTGGGTCTATAGTGGGGAGTTACTAACCCTGGACCAACTACAGCTCTGGTCCTGCCTTCTACCATTAAGTCACTTCAGTCGTGTCCGAGTCTGTGCGACCCCATAGACAGCAGCCCACCAGGCTCCCCCGTCCCTGGAGTTCTCCAGGCAAGAATACTGGAATGGGTTGCCATTTCCTTCTCCAATGCATGAAAGTGAAAAGTGAAAGTGAAGTCGCTCAGTCATGTCCAACCCTCAGCGACCCCATGGACTGCAGCCTTCCAGGCTCCTCCATCCATGGGATTTTCCAGGCAAGAGTACTGGAGTGGGGTGCCATTGCCTTCTCCGCTGGTTCTGCCTGAGGAATCTTAAAAGACCAGAAAGGATCAAACTGTTTCTAAGTATCTTTGCAGTAGTGGTGCACAAAGCTCAGGAATATTTATAGGAATACAAAAATAGCACCAAATACAATACCATCAGAAAACAGGGTAAAATTCACAATGTCTGGAATCCAGTCAGAGATTATTAGGGATGTAAAGAGGCAGGAAAGCATGATCCAAAATGAGAAAAATCAATCAACCAAAACCAAACCAGAGGTGACACAGATGTCAGAATTCGTAGAGAGTGGTATTGAGACACGATAACTGTATTCCATGTGATCAAAGTTAAGTAGAGACGTGAAAGATATTAAAAGGCAGAAGATATTTCTAAGGATGAAGCCCATAACATCTGAGATGGAAAGCACAATGGGTGAGACTCTCAGCAGATTAGACATTGCAGAAGAATATATTAGTAAACTTAAAAACATAGCGATATAATGGGCTTCCCGGGTAGCTCAGCTGATAAAGAATCCACCTGCGATGCAGGAGACCCAGGTGTGACTCCTGGGTCGGGAAGTTCACCTGGAGAAGGGGTAGACTACCCACTCCAAAATATTTGTAAACTTAAAAATAGAGCAATGCAACTACTCAAGACGAAAGGCAGGGACTTCCCTGGCAGTCCAGTGGCTAAGATTCTGTGTTTCTGATGCATGGGATGCAGGTTTGCTCACTGATCAGGGAACTAAGATCTATGTGCTGTGCAGCTCGGTCAAAAACAAATAAATAAAAATGAAAGAAAAAATAAATGAACACAATGAAAAGACCATTAGTGAATTACAGGACAACTTCACATGGCCTAATATATGTATGAGTTGAATCCCAAGACAGGGGTGGTAAAGTATTTGAATAAATAATATTGAGAAATGTTTGCATTTGATGAAAATTACAAACTCATCAATGCAAGAAACTGAGCAGATCCTAATAATGGAGTTACTAGCCAGTATAATAAGAAAAAGAAAAAGCATCTAGATTGTAAGAGGATATGTAAAAATGTCTTATTGAAGGTTATGTGATTGTAGAAAATGTGATATTGTCTTTAAAAAACTGCTAAAATTCACATGTGTTTAGCAGTGTGATAGGATACTAGATGTGGAGAAGGCAATGGCACCCACTCCAGTACTCTTGCCTGGAGAATCCCATGGGCGGAGGAGCCTGGTAGGCTGCAGTCCATGGGGTGGCGAAGAGTCGGACACGACTGAGCGACTTCACTTTCACTTTTCACTTTCATGCATTGGAGAAGGAAATGGCAACCCACTCCAGTGTTCTTGCCTGGAGAATCCCAGGGACGGGGGAGCTTGGTGGGCTACCATCTATGGGGTCGCACAGAGTCAGACACGACTGAAGCGACCTTAGAAGCAGCAGAAGCAGCAGGATACTAGATGAGCACATGAAAGTGAAAGTCACTCAGTCGTGTCCGACTCTTTGCAACCCCATGGAATACACAGTCTATGGAATTCTCCAGGCCAGAATACTGGAGTGGGTGGCTTTTCCCTTCTCCAGGGGATCTTCCCAACCCAGGGATCGAACCCAGGTCTCCTGCATTGCAGGCAGATTCTTTACCAGCAGAGCAACCAGGGAAGCCCAAGAATACTGGAGTGGGTACACTGTCCCTTCTCCAGTGGATCTTCCTGATCCAGGAATCGAACCGGGGTCTCCTGCATTGCAGGTGGATTCTTTACCAACTGAGCTATCAGAGAAGTTATAGATGACCATACAAGTCACTTATATTTTTGTATACTAGAAAAGAATAATCTGCAATTTATTAAGATTTATGATTTTTATAAAATATATAAAATTTATTTTGTAAAATAAAAACAAAAATACTTTTTAAAATATCTTCAAAAATCTTAGAGATGAATATGACAAGGTGTTTGCAAGATTTTTATACTAAAAACTATAAAGCATTGCTTAAGTTTCCTAAAAGAAGACCCAAATAAAAGGACAGATATGCCATGTCCACGTGTCTAAAAACTTAGTATTGCTGCCATGTCAGACTCTCCCAGATTGATTGATTGCTTGGCCGTACCCTTTAGGCTTAACACCCCGAGACAGCACTTCATCACTAAGTCATGAGTTAGACTCCTCTACCTGTTTTTTATTTTCAGTTCAGTTCAGTCTTTCAGTCATGTCTGACTCTGTGACCCCATGGACTGCAGCACGCCAGGCTTCCCTGTCCATCACCAACTCCCAGAGTTTACTCAAACTCATGCCCATTGAGTCAGTGCTGCCATCCAACCATCTCATCCTCTGTCATCCCCTTCTCCTCCTGCCTTCAGGCTTTCCCAGCATCAGGGTCTTTCAAATAAATCAGTTCTTCTCATCAGATGGCCAAAATATTGGAGTTTCAGCTTCAAAATCAGTCCTTCCAACGAATATTCAGGACTGATTTCCTTTAGGGTTGACTGATTGGATCTCCATGCAGTCCAAGGCACTCTCAAGAATCTTCTCCAACACCACAGTTCAAAAGCATCAGTTCCTCAGTGCCCAGCTTTCTTTATAGTCCAACTCTCACATCCATACATGACTACTGGAAAAACCATAGCTTTGAATAGACGGACCTTTGTTGGCAAAGTAATGTCTCTGTTTTTTTTTTAATTAAATTTTTTTTGAAGGATAATTGCTTTACAGAATTTTGTTGTTTTCTGTCATACCTCAACATTAGTCAGCCATAGGTATACACACATCCCCTCCCTTTTGAACCTCCCTCCCGTCTCTCTCCCCATCCCCCCCGTCTAGGTTGACACAGAGCCCCAGTTTGAGTTTTCTGAGCTACACGGAAAATTCCTGTTGGCTGTCTATTTTAATGTGGTAATGTAAGTTTCCAAGTTACCCTTTCCATACATCTCCCCTCCCCTCCCCTCTCCCCAGTCCATGAGGCTATTCTGTTTCTCCACCGCTGCCCTGTGAATAAGCTCTCAGTGCCACTCATCTAGATTCTGTATACATGTATTAGAATATGATATTTATCTTTCTCCTTCTGACTCACTTCACTCTGTATAACAGGTTCTATGTTGTCTCTGCTTTTTAATATGCTGTCTAGGTTGGTCATTGCTTTTCTTCCAAGGAGCAAGCATCTTTTAAATTCATGGTTGCCGTCACCATCTGCAGTGATTTTGGAGCCCAAGAAAATAAAGCCTATCACTGTTTCCATTGTTTCCCCATCTATTTGCCATGAAGTGATGGGACCAGATGCCATGATCTTAGTTTTCTGAATGTTGAGTTTTAAGCCAACTTTTTCACTCTCTTCTTTCACTTGCATCAAGAGGCTCTTTAGTTCTTCTTTGATTTCTGCCATAAGGGTGGTGTCATCTGCATATCTGAGGTTATTGATATTTCTCCCGGCAATCTTGATTCCAGCTTGTGCTTCATCCAGCCTGGCATTTCTCATGATGTACTCTGCATAGAAGTTAAATAAGCAGGGTGACAATATACAGCTTTGACATACTCCTTTTCCTATTTGGAGCCAGTCTGTTGTTCCATGTCCAGTTCTAACTGGTTGCTTCTTGACCCGCATACAGATTTCTCAGGAGGCAGGTCAGGTAGTCTGTTATTACCATCTCTTTCAGAATTTTCCACAGGTTTTTGTGATCCACACAGGCAAAGGCTTCAGCATAGTCAATAAAGCAGAAATAGATGTTTTTCTGGAACTCTCTAGCTTTTTCCATGATCCAGCAGATGTTGGCAATTTGATCTCTGGTTCCTCTGCCTTTTTGAAAACCAGCTTGAACATCTGGAAGTTCACGGTTCACGTATTGTTGAAGCCTGGCTTGGAGAATTTTGAGCATTACTTTACTAGCATGTGAGATGAGTGCAATTGTGCAGTAGTTTGAGCATTCTTTAGCATTGCCTTTCTTTGGGATTGGAATGAAAACTGACTTTTTCCAGTCTTGTGGGCACTGTTGAGTTTTCCAAATTAGCTGGCATATTGAGTGCAGCACTTTCACAGCATCATCTTTTAGGATTTGAAATAGCTCAGCTGGAATTCCATCACTTCCACTAGCTTTGTTCGTAGTGATGCTTCCTAAGGCCCACTTGACTTTGCATTCCAGGATGTCTGGCTCTAGGTGAATGATCACACCATCGTGGTTATCTGGGTTGTGAAGATCTTTTTTGTATAATTCTACTATGTATTCTTGCCACCTCTTCTTAATATCTTCTGCTTCTGTTAGGTATATACCATTTCTGTCCTTTATTGTGCCTATCTTTGCATGAAATGTTCCCTTGGTATTTATAATTTTCTTGAAGAAATCTCTAGTCTTTCCCATTCTATTATTTTCCTCTATTTGTTTGCATTGATCACTGAGGAAGGCTCTCTTATCTCTCCTTGCTATTCTTTGGAACTCTGCATTCAAATGGGTATATCTTTCCTATTCTCTTTTGCCTTTCACTTCTCTTCTTTTCTCAACTATTTATAAGGCTTCCTCAGACAACCATTTTGCCTTTTTGCATTTCTTTTTCTTGGAGATGGTCTTCATCACTGCCTGTTGTACAGTGTCACGAACCTCTGTCTGTAGTTCTTCAGGCACTCTATTTGATCTAATCCCTTGAATCTATTTGTCACTTCCACTGTATAATCATAAGGTATTTGATTTAGGTCATACCTGAATAAGACACTTATTCCTTGGAAAGAGAGTTATGACCAACCTACATAGCATATTCAAAAGCAGAGACATTACTTTGCCAACAAAGGTTCGTCTAGTCAAAGCTATGGTTTTTCCTGTGGTCATGTATGGATGTGAGAGTTGGACTGTGAAGATGGCTGAGCGCCAAAGAATTGATGCTTTTCAACTGTGGTGTTGGAGAAGACTCTTGAGAGTCCCTTGGACTGCAAGGAGATCCAACCAGTCCATTCTAAAGGAGATTAGCCCTGGGATTTCTTTGGAAGGAATGATGCTAAAGCTGAAACTCCAGCACTTTGGCCACCTCATGCGAAGAGTTGACTCATTGGAAAAGACTCTGATGCTGGGAGGGATTGAGGGCAAGAGGAGAAGGGGATGACAGAGGATGAGATGCCTGAATGGCATCACTGACTTGATGGACATGAGTCTGAGTGAACTCCGGGAGTTGGTGATGGACAGGGAGGCCTGGCGTGCTGCAATTCATGGGGTCGCAAAGAGTCAGACACGACTGAGCAACTGATCTGATCTGATCTGATCTTATCTGAATGAGCTAGTGGTTTTCCCTACTTTCTTCAATATAAGTCTGAATTTGTCATTAAGGAGTTCATGATCTGAGCCACAGTCAGCTCCTGGTCTTGTTTTTGCTGACTGTATAGAGGACTACGGAAACAGACTCTTCGAAGGCAGAAACAAAACATTGTATTGCACCAGGACACAGGAGAAAGGAGCAATAACCCCACAACAGACTGACCCTGACTTGCCCATGAGTGTCCAGGAGTCTCTGGTGGAGCTGTGGGTCAGCAGTGACCTGCTGCAGGGTCAGGGCACTGAGTGCAGCGGTGCGTGCATGGGACCTTTTGAAGGCAGTCTCCATTATCTTTCTTACCTCCACCATAGTTTGGCCTCAGGTCAAACAACAGGGAGGGAACACAGCCCCACGCATCAATAGAAAATTGGATTAAAGATTTACTGAGCATGGCCTCGCCCATCAGAACAAGACCCAGTTTCCCTCTCAGTCAGTCTCTCCTGTCAGGAAACTTCCATAGGCCTCTTGTCCTTATCCATCAAAGGACCAACAGAATGAAAACCATAATCACAGAAAACTAACCAAACTGATCACATGGACCACAGCCTTGTCTAACTCAATGAAACTATGAGCCATGCTGTGTAGGGCCACCTAAGATAGACGGGTCATGGTGTAGAGTTCTGACAAAATGTGGTCCACTGGAGAAGGGAATGGCAAACCACTTTAGTATTCTTGCCTTGAGAACCCCAAAAACAGTATGAAAAGGCAAAAAGATAGGACACTGAAAGATGAACTCCCCAGGTTGGTAGGTGCCCAATAGGCTACTGGAGATCAGTGGAGAAATAACTCCAGAAGAATGGAGAGAGAGCCAAAGCAAAAAACAACACCCAGTTGTGGATGTGACAGGTGATGGAAGTAAAGTCTGATGCTGTAAAGAGCAATACTGCATAGGAACCTGGATGGTTAGGTCCATGAATCAAGGCAAATTGGAAGTGGTCAAACAGGAGATGGTTAAGAGTGAACATCAGCATTTTAGGAATCAGCGAACTAAGTTTGACTGGAATGGGTGAATTTAACTCAGATGACCGTTGTATCTACTACTGTGGGCAGGAATCCCTTAGAAGAAATGGAGTGGCCATCATAGTCAACAAGAGAGTCCAAAATGCAGTACTTGGATGCAATCTCAAAAACAACAAAATGATCTCTGTTCGTTTCCAAGGCAAACCATTCAATATCACAGTCATCCAAGTTTATGCCCCGAGCAGTAATGCTGAAGAAGCTGAAGTTGACGGTTCTATGAAGACCTACAAGACCTTCTAGAACTAACAGCCAAACAAGATATCCTTTTCATTATAGAGGACTGGAATGCAAAAGTAGGAAGTCAAGAGCTACCTGGAGAAACAGGCAAATTTGGCCTTGGAGTGCAAATCGAAGCAGGGCAAAGGCTAACAGAGTCTTTTGTTTTGTTTTTAATCTGCTGGGTCCCCTACTCATCGTCCGTTTTCTTAAGTGAAACGTAACCAGTTGGTTTTGTCACCAACCAGCCAAACTGAGGGTCACCCCCCCCCCCCCCCACGCATTTTCCCACAGAGGGCCGAGTCCCCAGGTTGTTCAGCTTCCCAACCTTGTTTCTGGTCATTCCTCCTGGTTCACTGTCCTCTGTGAGCTGCCCAGCTCACAACAACCACAGTGGGTTGTGGTTTGGTCAGATGAACGAACTACTCTTGCCCACTTTGACTAAAGTAAGCAGAATCCCTTATAGTCCCAAACTCTTAACGCTTGGGGTAGCTTTCTTATTTCCTGGAGCCCAAGATGTGAATGGCTGGGCACTAGGTGTAAAGCTTTCAGCCTAATTTTGGCCTTTCTTCTATATTACAAAGCTATATTTAAAGCCCTGGAATTAGTAAATGAAATTCTCATTCCTAAGGCATCAGGTCCTTTTGTCAATTTGTTTATAAGGAAGGGGAAGATAAACTCTGGCAGGGAAAAGTGGGCAGACTCTTCTCATCTCATTCCTAGTCAGAGCATCCCGTGCTGAGTCCCAGGCTTCCATGGTGTGAGCCTGTGCTGCCTTGTTTGACCTTGACCTCTAATATTAGTTGTGTGTCACAAGGCTTATGTTCCTCCTACCCAGTTGTGTATTGTTTATATGTATTTCTGATTTTAATTGACTATCTTTTCAACTCCGTGTGGTCATAGCAGATATGATTCTTTCCAGAGAATTTCTGAAGCAAAATTATCATTGAACTTTTAAAAGTTCTTATTGGAGATGATTTGGATTTAGACAGTTAATCCCATTTGCCTCGTTTATCTAATCATCATTGTCAAATCTAAGAACTTTAACCAGAATGACCAAACAAGTGTGTACATAATTGTCGACAAATGCTTCCAACAAGTGAAAGCTTTTTAATTTGTTTCTAATTCATTTATGCTAATATTGTAACACTTAATAGCCTAGGTTCTCTTTCCATTGTGTTTGGTGTGGATCAATTTGACTGTGTAGGAACTGACATTTCTCCTCATATTTTAGCCCTTCATATAACGGTCTTAGATTTTTTAATGTCTCTGGAGAACCTGGCAAAATAAAGAATTAAGTAAACAGATGGAATAAAGGATATTTAGCTCTAAAAAAACCCGAGGTCTTTCACAAAGATTTCTGAGGCTCTGTTCTTCCTCATTTGAGAGGTGTTTTCTCCTAATCACATATCTGACAATATTTTCAGACATGTGTCTGTATTTCCCAAAATGTGAATTTCTGTTTTTCTGTCCCTTGTTTGGTGACTGAAGCTAGGAATGGATGAAGAATGAGTGATCCCAAAACAATGTTCCCATTAGAGAAAATCACAAAAACCGCAATCCCAGAAGAAGATATTTTGAAACTTTTCAGTGTTGACTCTTGAAATCTTGAACTGGTTTTTATACGTGAATACACAGTTCACATATAGTTACTGGTCTGTGGATACTCAGCATCCACTTGTTCTCTGGAGCGCTTGCAGTCCCCAGATTTATGTTCTCAAACAGTACAACAGACACACAGGTGCTTCCTAGCCCAATCCCAGAAGGGACTGTCTGTTGCCCCTTTCAACTTAATACAAGTTTTTAAGTAAATAAAATTCAGATTAGAGAACTTTTGAGGATATAATGGTCCCGTTGACTAACTTCCATCTTTATTATACTGTTTACTTTAACTTCATACCGATTAACTCTTGAAAGGAATTCAAAACGTAACCCTTAACGTCTAGGACATATTAGTGAGCTGGACAATGCTTCAAAATTCCATCTCTTTCTTAACAAGTTTCAGTCTGGATTTTTCATTTCACTATTTACTTGAGGAAAAAATCAACTATAGACTCATTCTACTTTTGACTGTTGCTGTGTTTTAAAGTTTCAAATAAGAAATTTTAAAAAATGAAATTGAAAATACAATTATTTGTCATCTTGTTTCCAAAAATAGAATTGAGTTAGTCCCAAGAAGGATATAAACAGCTTAGCTTTGTTTTTTGTTTTTGTTTTTTTTCTTAACACTTTAAAGAATGAAGGACTTCCCTGGTGGTCCGGTGGCTAAGACTCTGCTCTCCCAGTGCAGGGGGCCCAGGTTCAAAGCCTGGTCAGAGAACTAGACCCCAGTGGTGCAACTGGAAGTTCTCATGCCTCAACTAAGGATCCCACTGATGCAATGAAGACCCAAAGCAACCAAATAAATAAAAATAAATATTTAAAAAAATAACGCTAGACTTTGGGCCCAAATAGGAAAGTTTATTATAGAACTTGGTTCTTTATTTTCATGGAAAATAGATATTTCCATACCAGTGTGAAAAAACTAAAGTTGTGGGGAATAGTCTTGTCTGCGGTGGCATAAAATGAATGTAGGCCCCCCAAAAAGAAAAATAAAAACATATCTAATTTAAATGGGTATGAAAAATCGTTCTTGTGGATTGAGTTACATCCCTTGCCATTAGAGGGAGAAGTATGGCTTTTCTTTTCTACAAGGAGGATGTAATTTTGTTATTCTGAACTTGATAGTTTCTGTAGACCTGTGTGCTTACAGCATCTAACTCTTGTTGGGAATAACTGTTCAGCAGTAACTGTGCTGAAACAGACAGTATTTTGTCAGATACTTTCTAAGATTTGAGTGGCTCTTGTTAGGGATACTCCTCATTATATGTTAATTAGTCTCAGTTTCTTGGGCACTATTTACCACTTAATGATTCTTAGTGGTTAACCAGGAAGCCATGATTTTTTAAAAAGAGATTATTCAGTGAGGCATTATTGAGGTTTTTCTGTGACCATTATGAGTACCTAGTAACTTAAGACGTTTTTTCAACCAAAATTATGTCAGCCACATTCCGGGGAGTTCCAGGACAAGCCAATCAAACCCTCTCTGAAATAAAGGAAGTTTTTACCTGGTCATTGGGTTGCTCTCACAGTCTCAGGGCTGGCTTGACATTAGGCAAGAACAGAGGGAAGTGGGCCCACCAGAGCCAAATCACCCCCATTGCCAGCCCCATCGGGTCCTGCTGCTGCTGGTACTGCCGGACCCTGGTTCCACCTGATTGGCACTGGACACCTGCCCCGTTCCCCTGACCCAGGGCTCCTTGGTGCCCTGCCGCTGTGCTATTGGACAGATGCTCTCTTAGCCCTGCTCCTGTGTCACCAGTCCCAGATCTAAATGTCCAGACTGTGTGTGTTCAGGGACCATGCACTATCTCATTCCTGTGCCCTGTTAAT
The DNA here is from genome assembly GCF_029378745.1 of Bos indicus. Lineage (NCBI taxonomy): Eukaryota > Metazoa > Chordata > Mammalia > Artiodactyla > Bovidae > Bos > Bos indicus. The sequence goes on along the minus strand of NC_091784.1, from coordinate 40,983,691 downwards.
GGAAGGGTCTGCCTCTACCAGGACTCAGAGCAGAGAATTCTCCAAACACAGGGACACGGTGCAGACCCTGGGCACGCAGTGTCAGTCACCCTTTCCAGGGAGGGCTGGTCGAGCAACTGTTAGGACGGAACTGGGCCTAGAACTGCTGCTTAGAGGAAGTCTAGGCTGTCGCTGTTGCCCATTTCAAGTGGCAGTTCAGAGCTGAGGTACTCTACGTACCAGAAAGAACATTTAAACCTTGGGTTTGTTGTGATTTTGTGTTCGATTTTCTTTAATTTGCTCCTCCTGATAATGAACTGGGCCTGGAAAAGGTTCTGTTGGTCTGGTAGGTTCTGCCATGAAACAGTGAATACAAATGTTCCCTGCTGTGCTTTTTTGAAATGGGAGCAAGCATTTTCTATATTTTAGTGGCATATGGTGCTAAGATTTTATCACGCTTTCTTACAAAGAGTCAGGGAACTTTCTTTGCTTAAAAGTGTATGTTTGTAAACAATAGGCTTGCGCTGAATATTCCCATCTGTTGGGTGAACATAATTTGTGTAGGAATTCCTGTATTAGGTGGAATACTTTGCAACTTTTTTGTATATTTCTTTTCCCTGGTGAGACATTAGACTAAGAGACAGTACAAAGCAGCATATGCCTAATATTCAGTTTTGTGTCTGCTTCTCCCTGTTTGAAAGCAGTGCTGTTTTTGCATATTAGTACATAGGATTACGATAGAAATTAGTAAGAATATAAAAGCTATTCAGGGTATTCCAAAAATACAAAATATTAATAACAATCGTATAAATGTGGTTAAGTTGCAATCATGAAACTGTTCTTGTATTTTTTCAAATATGTACTCCAGTAACTTCTGTTATTTCTTTTCCAAAAACTTTTCTTGATTTTGTTTTAACCTAATCTCAAAACTCCTCCTTATTATAATCACAGTATATAATAATCAAAGGTGCTTATTCTTCTAGTCTTGATTTGTAATTTAAATAAATGGCATTGACTCTTTGTGTTCAGTTTGGTATTGTTCTGATTGTCTTCACTAATTAATTTTCTGTTTGAGAAGAACCATTCTTCAGTATAGAATAAAATTTTGAAGACTAAGGCTCAGCAGTATTTTTTCATAAAATATTTTATTAATCTTGCCATAAGATCTCATGATGGTTATCCGGGGGCAAACACACTTTGATTAATATTTGCTTAATACTGAATTACCTGTATTTTCCAAATGTTTTATTCACTTAAAAATTATGCCTATCAGTTCCTTTTTCTGGGTGACTAATTGGACATACTTGAGTAAAAAGATGAGCAATTAGTTGAATATAAGTGATTTCAAGGTATGTGTAGGAACTGAGCAAATAAAGCACATGTTACTTGGTGCCTTTTACCTGGTAATTATTATTTTTTTTTACATTTCTCTGATTATACTTTGTAAGAGGAAGTATTTTTAAGTTGACGATACCTGTTACTAGATAACTAGGTATCTATTAGCAGAGCATTTGTTAGAAAAGGATAGCATCATGGTGTCTTCTCTTTTTGGGAAAGTAGGTGCCTATTTGACTGGGTTCAGGCTCTCTTTTTCCTTCTTAGGATAGCACCCTTCCATGTGTAATAAGTATCCAGAACTCAAGTCTTGATTCTTGGTGAACATAGCTTAGAAACCTATTAAATGTGCTCTCCTAGGTAGCATGAGAGGTTCGAGCTCTGGAGCTGCTCACCTCAAGTGGTCCCCCCTTGTCTCCTGCTTGTTTATGGAATTAAAAACATCTTGGGTTACAGGGAGCTCAAAGCCAGTGCTCCGAGGGATGGGGGCAGGGGAGGGGAGGGGAGGAGGGAGGCTCAGAAGGCAGGGGACATGCTTACAGGGAGCTCAAAGCCAGTGCTCAGAGACCACCTAGAAGGGCGGGATGGGAGGGCAGGGGAGGGGAGGATGGAGGGAGGCCCAAAAGGGAGGGGACGTGTGTATACCTATGGCTGACTCATGTTGATGTATGGCAGAAACCAACACAGTATTGTAAAGCAATTATCCTCCTAGCAAAAAAAAAAAAAAAATCAAAAAATCCCTGAATTATAAAAAACCAGGGCTTTTATGGAGACCATATCTTCTAACTACCTTTTCCCCCCTGTAATATTTACTGATCTTTTTAGAAAGGCATTGATTTGAGGAATGGTTATTTATAATCATAGGAATGGAAAATACAAATAAAAGAAACTTTTAGTCAATCAGGAAAGATTTTAAAGTTAATATCAGGCCATATGTGTAGAAGAAAGGCAGGTGTGTGGAGTGAATGTTGCCCAAAGGCTCTGCTCTTTGTGGGGAGCAGAGCTGTGTCCTGGTGTCCCTCTCGCTTCGCCTGAATGAGGCCTGTGTCTCATCCCGCGTTGTCTGAACTTTGATGCAGGAGCACATAACTGTTGCAGTTCTAGAAAGAATTTTTAGAAATTCTAAGAAAAGGAATTATAAAAAAAAATCAAAAGGCCTAGTTTAAGTGGAATGCTTTTCAGCTTTTTAACAGTTATCTTTCATTGAGGCCATTTTGAGTGATGTGTCTACATGATGGCATGGGGTACAGTGGTGAACAAGACGGGTCCATGGGGTGTGGGGTAGTCACAGCCTAGTTGGAGAGACAAACAGCCATTACATAGCCTCACAGATAAACTGCGGTTGCAGTGAGCCTGTTGGTCAGCAAAGGGGTGCATAGATATTAGTTTACCAAAATTAAAATATTTTTGCTGCTAGATACCAAAATATACTAGATTGGGTGTCATGGCTGGCTGTGTAGTTATACAACCATTAACACTGCTTTTTGCTGTTTGGCAGGTACGTTATTCCATCTTTGCAAAGGCTGGATGCCGGGTTTTACCGCTGCGTTGTTCGGAACAGAATGGGAGCACTCTTGCAAAGAAGATCGGAAGTTCAAGTCGCATGTACGTGCACAGTGAAAACATCTACAAATGTTAAACAGTGTCTGTGGGCACGCTAATCAAAGTCACCTTTGACCATGGTGGGAGTTGAGTTTCTATCTCGGGTTCTATTTGGAAGAGGATAATTGCTAAAATTGGTTGAGAGATAAGTAAATACCGAATGCAGCTGGTCCGACGATGATGGTGGGGCTGGTGAGGTGAATGCCACTTCTTTCAATTTAGGAGATAAGGCCCCGTGGAGGATAGGAAAAATGAGCAAGATGCTTTCTGCTTTATGAATTAGCTGCTCTCAGCTTTTGTTATATTCAGATTCAAATGTTTTTAAAATAAAAAAGTTAAACTCAGATAAGATTTTGTCTGTTCGTAGCCAGTTCTCTCCAATGATGATTTGTTTAGAAATCCTTCAACTGCCCAAGTCCACGGATAGCATGTCTCAATTCTGGAGTGAGTTAATAATTCTCTGCTGGGCAGACCATTTTAGAGAATGAAACTTTTAAAAGTAACCAGAGGGGATATCAGAAGGCAGGGACTGGAATTTTGGTGTAGTGTTTAGCAGAATGGTGGAGAGGGGAGTCGGCCAATTCAAAGTATTTAATACTTCAGTATTAATATTTAGTTTTAATACTTTAGTCCAAAATCTGTGATGGGTAGGGTCCATGTAAAGTGGCCTGTAGGCTTTATTATATTCTGAATTTATAACCAAAATGTCTCTTTATTTAAAAGAAAGCAAAAAGTGTTGTTATTTTAAGTTGCATATTAATGCCTCATAATAGATTTTAGAGAATTCTAAAGAGTTCCTAAATTGGGTCACGTCAACCAATGATGAAGGTATTTTCTCACTTGTCATTTTGACCCCAGTTAAGGCTTGCAGTTTTCAGTGTTACTGTATAAAATAAAATAATTTCTAGTTATTCTACTTTTCCCCTGTAATTACTAGTGACTGTGTACGGTGCTGATGCTATACGTGTTTAGTTTTAATTACTAGGAAGGCTTCATTTTTCTGAATTGTGGTGGTGAAGTCACTCAACTAAACCTGTCTGCAGAATAATTCAGAATTTTTATTCAATTGAATAATTGAAAACAATTCACAAATAAAAAATTAAGGTCAGTACTCAAAATATATTTGAATAAGCTTAGAATTTATTATAATATATTAAGTACTAGTTTATAAAATTTAATTTTGGGCTTTTTTCTTGCTATCCTTTATCTCTAGGGCTAGACTTTCTTATCTCTAATTTCTCTCTTTGATAACAAATTTCACTTTACCTGTGAATATCCTAATCCGTTTCATTGTTTCATATGTTTCCTAGACTATTAAATACTGCTTGCAACATAGTAAATACTTTCTTTTGAATCACGAGTTCATTGATAATAGAGATGTTTTATAGACTGTTCCAAATGTATATGAATTCCATACCCATGTGTATATACATATATCTGTAGCTACTCATAATATGAAAATTTTTCAAACCTTTCAGATGGTACTAATTTTAAAATTGGCCACATATACCCACCTTGTAATGTCTGGGTTTTCCCCTGTGATCCTATTTTTTAAATGCTCTAAACCAGTAAGTAGCACAAAGACTGGAACAAAACCTACCTGCCCCAAATGAAGTCAGTAGCATGGGGTTTAGAGAACGCTCCAAAAGTGAACTAATGGTTAAAAAAACACTTCTCCCGGAAGATTCTTTCAGGAAGCCTTCACCCCAGAAACAGCGGCGAAGCTGAACAGGGCTGCCTGGGCAGAACCGGCGGCAGAGGTTTGGGCGGTATCCGAAGGCATTTTCTTAGCGCTTCTGGGCAAATGCTTCATGCAGCAGGAGGATGCTTTCCCACAAAGACGTCAGTATTAAAATCGGTGGCACACGTGTCCTTGTCCTGTTGCGGCAGCAACACAAAGACCACGGAGCTCTGCTGACGCACGCGTCCTGTGGGCCCTCAGGAGGCCCGCGGCTCCTGCCCTCGCTTCTCCCCGCCCCCAGCCTGCACTCATCGGCAGGAACGCTCCTCTGTGGTCTCACTGCTCCATGAGGGCGACGTCGGTGACTTTGCCATAAAACAGAGTGTCCATCTTTGACCTCCCTCCCTCTCAAAAAGAGTCTTCTGGAACTTAGAAGTCTGGTTTTCCTCTACAGATATGGGAGATTTCACGGATGCAGACGAGAGACGAGTGGTCTCGGAAGGCCGCGCAGCCGTCCTCAGCTTGCCGCCCATCAGCAGCTGCCCCCGGCCCCAGGTGACGTGGTTCCGAGACGGGCACAAGATTATCCCCAGCAGCAGAATGTAAGTTGTTCCAAACCTGCAGTTCGAAACACGTCTCGTGACACCGGTCGGTACCACTGTACATATTAAGTGTGCCAATTAAGCTTCAGAAAGAGTAACCTGGTCTCCTAGACCTACCTCGAGCCTTAATCAAGAGCTATTTTAAGACTGGCTTGGACATTTTTAAGCAGTTTAAGGAAAGCCTCATGTAATGTTATTCTCCAGTATAGCACATGCCCTAACTAAAGCACCCTCACTCACTCTTTATGGTGGTTTGTTTTTTTTTCTCCTTTTCTGAATGCACTTTTTTGAGATGCCATTGTCATCCTGAGTTGTACTGAGCTCCAAGTACTAATTTAATGAGTTCTGGTATTTACTTACAGAGCTGTAGGGTTTTTCCCTCTTTTTACTGAGCCACATTTGATACTACTTTCTCTGACGATAAAACAGTAATTACTGCTTATTTCTCTTTATCCTTTTATCCTACCATGACAGTTTTATTTCCCTTTGTCTAATTAGTGGTTCACCCATCTATTGCAGAGCAGTTGCTTTGTGATTAGATAAGCATTATTTCAAGGTGTTCTTGCCTATCTCCCATTTAAGATATTTATCTAATGCAAGATAGTTTCTGCATTTGAAAGCTTTAAGTGATTAAAAAGAACATTTCGGATATATTTCATAAGTGGGCATTTTGCAATGTAATTTAAAGATAATATACTGAATATAAAGGTTTTGAGGATGGACATTTCTGAAAGGATCATGAAATGCTATAATCTTGGGCTAAATGTCAAATATTTATGCCATCAGATGGTTGCACTCAGGAAAAAAAAACAAAAACTGTGAGAAGAAAATGGTTTTATTTTTTTCCCAGAAAGGTTATGTGTAAGAGAATTTGCTGAATGGTTTTTCAAATATGCTTTCTCCCCACTTGACCGTCCACTCGGTCCTGTCTTTAAGCCCAGAATCCCCACTCTTCTGCCTGGGCATCAGAACTCTGTTTGTGCCTACATAATTCTTAAGCTTATTTAGCAAATGTTTCTATCCTGGTTATTGAAAACAGGAAAAATACTGACATATGTAAAAGCCATATTTTAAAATTCTAGTAAAAATATAAATTACCTTGGGAAATGGGATAACTTATGCCCTTTTTCTGTATTTTATTGAAACTTGCTTAGGTATCCACGTTTATATTGATTCCAATTATAACAAATGCCTCTGGAATTGGCGTGAAACAGAGATAAGGGATCAATTTCTCGTTTTCTTAGAGGGTGGTGGGGCTGAGAATAAGGCAGCTGAGGTAGATTCCTGTGCAGTGTTCTGGAAGGTCCTTGTGTTGAGCACAGTGTGGCTGGGCACGGGTGGAAAGAGTCAGTCCTCGGAAGGGCGGGTAGGTTGACTTAGGCTTCCCCTCAAACACTGGAGCTTCTAATTAGTGTCTGTGGTGGAGGATTATTTTCATTCAGTAGCAAATAACTACAAAGTAATTCATTTGTTAATCCATTGTCTAGCTATGTTCCTGAGACAACATTTATTCAAGTACAAAAGGATGCAGAAAGAAATAACAACTCTTAATTTTGTAAGCTTGTTTTTTTTTTTTTTTTTTTTAACTTGTGATTTCTTGCTGAAGACTGCTTAATTCCTGGTGAGCCAATAACACAAAAGATACTCATAGGGCTTTAACTTAGTGTCATAGCAGACAGTCTGCTTACCACCGTGAAGTGACTGATAAATCTCCAGTCTCAGTAGAGTAATATGCCTGATGGCTTCTTTTTTTTAAGAGATGAGATGAGGCTGATTATGGATATTTACACTTTCTCAAGGCCTTTTAGTTTCGTATTTTCCACCTCATCATCACCCCCATATTTATTAAGTACCTGCTGTGCGAGGTATCATAAATCAGTACTTGCGTAGTTATCTCCACAAGTTTATGCATCATTCACAGATGTATTACTTTACACTTCCAATGAAGTCCAGCTCAGACCTCAGGTGGAAGAGCACTTACGCATCGCCTCTGCCCAGATGGCGGGCAGACAAAACTCAGATGGCATTAGGTCTGTTCTTGACCGTGAGAGGCGTCACTTAAAACGGAGCGTTTGGCTCAAGGTGTTTCACGCCTATTGAGGCAGCTCAGACCTCTCCATCGGCTTTTACCGATTCCTGGGGTCAGCGCCCTAACACACGGGAGGGATGGACCGCCGTCAAGGGAAGGAGGGGCCTCCTCACCTTGCCACCCCTTCCCCGCCACGCTTTAACATTATCTCATAACCTGAGAAATGTGAGCTTTAGGCTTAAAATTAAATGACTTTTTTTTTTTTTTTTTCATTTTCAAGGGAAAAGGTGAGTCTAATGTTTTTCAACTTGAAAAATTAGTTGAATAGTCTATTAATAATACTAACAGCAGCTATTATTGAGTACTTTAAACATATCTTCTCTAATCCTCAGAGTCGCCTACTGAGGCAGGTATAATTAGCTATCAGAACTGAAGACTGGAGTTGTTAAATGACCCACCCAAGGGCGCATAGCTGACAAATGGCAGAGTCGGGGCTCTAACCCAGGTCTGCCGACTCTACATCTCAAGCTCTCTTCTGCATCAGGCCAATTCTTCGTTTCACTTTATTTTGCCGAACCTTCTTCGTGCTTTTGATTTATTTTTTCCTTTTACTGCTTTCATCTTTTTCCTCCTGTTTTAGAACAGCAGCTTTCAAGTTGAAATACTGTAGGTTAGCCTGGGTTTGCCATGAGCCACAGGCTCACACAATCACACGCCCACGTCCGTGAACATGCCTGCATGTGTGCTGTTTGTCCTCTCTGTATTGGGTCTGTTGGTCCCTATCTTCAGAAATTCTTGACAAAGAGAAGGCAAACACGCCCTTCTAATTAAGGTGTAGACATTTGCTTTGGATTGTTTTGTTAAGAGTGACATCCCCTTGGATGGCCAAGGGGATCCAGTCATTGGACAGTTGTGTACACCACTTTCAAGGTTAGCAAAGGCAGCTTGGTGAACCTTGGGGGTGGTTGCTGTATTGTTACTTACAGGCTTTACAGTGCATATGGACCATACACGCCAGGGAACAAAGCCCAGAGCGTTCCATCGTATCAGTTAAGATGCTCTTGGCTGCAAGTCACAGAGGATGCCTCTGGCTAAGCACCAAGGAAGCGTGTTGGAGTGTTTGGAGAACTGCAGAGCCTGGCCAACCGAAGCAGACGGGGTGGCAGCCAGGGCCCCTCCTGAGGCCCGAGGAGCAGGGAGCAGGACCTCCCAAGGGGATGCAGGTCCCAGTTCCTGAAACTGTGGTGTATGGGTGGTAACACGGCAAAGGGACTGAAGGCAGAGGGCTCCACAGGGGACTGATACGGTGGGAAGGTAGGGGTCTCACCTGGAGGCAAGTGTCTTGGGTCTGGAGCAGTTAAGCTGAGGGTCTGTCCCTGTGACCAGCATGTGGCAGACGTGGCCACTTTCTTTCAACATCTCCCCTGGAGACGTTAGCTAGCGAGAGTCACGACCCTGCCCTGTGTCTGTAGATGCTGTCTCCTCAAGGGGTTTTCACCTCCCCTGAGTCCTGACCATCTAAGATGTCTGTGTTTATCGCCCTCCTTGGCCTGGTGCTGTGCAGAGCAGAGATGCAATACTGGAAAAACGGAACAAATGAGGAATGTGAAGGAAATTCCTGTAGTAGTATAAACATCCTCACCAAAACAGGGGGGTAGGGGAGAGACATAACAAACCTCAGGAGAAAGTGGTGCTAATGAAGGCGAAATATATCTTGGAAAAGCAAACAATATTTTGAAAGAATTGAGAATAAGATATACTTGGAATTTTGAATTGGTAATTATAGGTTTTATTTATCTGAAAAGATGAAAAAAGTGCTTATGTGTTTTTCTGATTTACTGAATCCGAACAGTTAGTTTGCTATCTTTGCACGTCAGAGATGAGTATAGCCTTACCTTATAAGTATAGTCTACTTTGATAATAAAATTGTTCTGTGTTATTTCAGCTTAGATATATGTTCTTTGTTTCCTTTTATTTCTCAAAATATGAAATGTGAATGCTGATGTCATTCAGTACTCCTCTTACCTCCGGGAGGTAATTCATGTTGGTAGTTATCAGATTAGGACGCAGAAACGTGTTCTGTGCAGTGCCATTCTTCTGCTTAATTGCAGGTTCTTACTCTCAAACTGCACCCTTAGCCTACCTGACGGGAATGTGTAAGCACAAGTGTACAGGTATGTGTTTTCCTAGGAATGCGAGGTTTATAGACTAAATATTTCAAACCTGCAGTCAGTTTTGTGAGATGACTTGCTCAGAATGAGCTGAATTGTGAAGTATGGGCAGGAAACAGCATCCCAGGTGACTTGAAAACAGTCTGACTCATGATTGTCCATGCTTAAATACTCCAACATCCATTAACCTATTACCGTTTCATTTCAGGTGCTGCAAGAAAGATGTATTTAAATTAGCACTTGTATTGGGAGTCACAACTTAATGCTTGAATGAAGTAGATCTGGTTGTAATAATATTTTTATAGTTAACTGGGCTTTCAAAATAATATGCTTTTAAAATTTTCATATTATGTTTTATAGGCATTTTGTGAATGTTTATAGAGTATGTCTATACGTGTGAATTGAGCCATATTTGTATAAGTAAAGAAGACTAGGAGATGCGAGCTCCAGACCTGCTTCCACCATTAATTCTGACCTTGGGAAGATGACTTACTCTCCTTTGCCTCCATTTTCTCGTGTCAAAAATGAGGACAGCATCGTTGGTGGCCTCTGAGGTCCTTTCTGGTGTCTGCACCAGCAATGCTCAGGGCCAGGCCTGCCTCTCCACTGCTCTTTCTTCCTTCCTGCATGTAGTAGGTACTTGCTGAGCACTTGTTCTGTGCCAGGCACTGTTCCAGCTGCTCAGGCCAGGTAGGGGCCTGAGGACATTGGAGCTTCTGCTCTCCCGGAGTCATGGTCCAGTGTGGAAACACAGGCGTATCCAGAGGATGATGAAAGTGACGAGGGGTGTAGAAAGGTGGGTGGGAGAGAGCTGAGCAGGAGCGGGGTGTGGCCAAGGACGCCTCTGTGCAGGTGAGGCTTTAAAATCCACTTTGTTGAGTTGTAATTTACATACAACAGGACATACAGATTTTAAGGACACAGGTTGATGAATTTTAGCAAGTGTATACACGGGTATTGTCACCCTCCTAACCAAGTTGCCTAGGACAGTTCTTACCCCTGGTCCCGCCACACTCTGCCCCTGATCTCACTCTGGTACCATAGGTTAGTTTGCTTACTCTAGAATTGCTTATAAATAGAATCACAGAATACGGAATCCTTTGTTTCTGCCTTCTTTTGTTGGACATGATTTCTGTGATATTTTTGAGGTGCTGTTGATAAGTATTGTTTTTAGGTATTTTTTGAGTGCTAGGCGCCGCTTGAAGTGTTTTCTCTGTACTGATTCACCGAAGCCCCACAGCAGCCCGGTGGGTTGTATTGTTATTAACATTACTGTCACTCTGCTGAAAGGAGCAGCGACAGAGAGAGGCCAACAGCTGGTCGGTGCTGAGCCCACACTTTGCCCCTCTGCCCCACTGTACTCTTGGGCTCCTGTCCGAAGGAGGAGGAGCGAGCCATGCACAGATCTAGAGGACGAATATTCTGAGCAGTGGGGTCACATATATGCAAATCCAGGACAAAGCCTGTCGCCTTTGCTAACTGGTGGTCTGGTGCTCAGGGCATTGTGAACAGAGAGTGGACAGAGAAGGGGCCCAAGAGGGGAAATGGGATCCTGGAGGTGCCAGAATTTGGGAAAGAATCTGGGTTGTATTCCACGCACAGTGGTACATCTTTTGAAGTGTTTGTGGGTTTTATTTTTGGAAATTTTTTTGAAATTGTGGCAAACTATGTGTAGCCTGAAATCTACCTTAACTATTTTTCTCTGTAAATTAAGTGTCATTAACTGTATTCATTTTGCTGGGCAGCCATCATCACCACCACCCCACCTTTGGAGCCCCTTCATCCTGTAAACTGAAACACTGTCCGCGTTCACGCTTAGCTGTCCGTCCCGCCCCCAGCCCCTGGCATCCACCCTCCACCTTCTGTCTCCAGAGTTTGATGCCAGCTGCTGTTGTTTACTTGCTCAGTCATGTCCAGCTCTTTGCAACCCCATGGGCTGCAGCACACCAGGATTCCCTGTCCTTCACTATCTCCTGGGATTTGCTCACACTCTTCTCTGTTGAGTCAGTGATGCCATCCAACCATCTCATCCTGTGTCATCCCTTTCTCCTCCTGCCTTCAATTTTTCCCAGCATCAGGGTCTTTTCCAATGAGTCGGCTCTTCGCATCAGGTGGCCAAAGCATTGGAGCTTCAGCCTTAGTATCAGTCCTTCCAATGAATATTCAGAATTGATTTCCTGTAGAATTGATTGGTTTGATCTCCTTGCTGTCCAAGGGACTCTCAAGAGTCTTCTGCAGCACCACAGTTTTTAGGCATCAGTTCTTCAGCGCTCAGCCTTTTTTATTGCCCAGCTCTCACATCCATACATGACTACTGGAAAAACCATAGCTTTGACTATACAAACCTTTGTTGGCAAAGTAATGCCTCTGCTTTTTAATATGTTATCTGGGTTTGTCGTAGCTTTTCTTCCATGGAGCAAGCATCTTTTAATTTCATGGCTACAGTCACCACCTGCAGTGATTTTGGAGCCCAAGAATGAAGTCTGTCACTGTTTCCATTGTTTCTCCATCTACTTGCCATGATGTGATGGGACCAGATGCCATGATCTTAGTTTTTTGAATGTTGAGTTTTAAGCCAGCTTTTTCATTCTCCTCTTTCACCTTCATCAAGAGGCTCCTTAATTCCTCTTTACTTTCTGCCATAAGGGTGGTGTCATCTGTATATATGAGGTTATTGATATTTGATGCCAGTAGGTCCCTCATATGAGTGAAATCATATAATATTTGGTTTTTCCTCATTTTTAATCAGACTTGGTATTTGGGTTAATTGTGGATTCGTATGCAGTGGTTAGGAGTCACACAGGGAGCTCCCATATGCTTTTTAGCTGCTTCCCCACAAGGTTGTGAGACCTTGTAGGGCTGTTGTGCAGCATCACAGCCAAGATATTAAGGCTGATACACTCAAAACACAGAATATTCCTGCTACGCTGCCTGTTTATATCACAATCCCTTTCCTCCAACCCTCATCCGTGCCCCAAATTCTGACAGTCACAAAGCTGGTTTCCATTTCTGTAATTGTATCATTCAGAGAATGTTCTGTAAATGGAATCATGCGGTCTGTGACTTTTTACCGTTGACTTTTTTCATTCAGCATAGTTCTGATTCGTTCAGGTTATTGCAGGTGTGAGTACCAGATTCCCTTTTATGGTGTGGTTTTCCATCGTGTGGACATACCACAGCTCATATAACCGTTCACCTGGTGAAGGACACTTGGGTTGTATCCAAGTCCCTGTTATTTTGTGGTTTTCCATTGCATGGACATATCACAGCTCATACAACCATTCACCTGGTGAAGGACATTTGGGTTGTATCTAGGTTTTCACCCTATGAATAAGGCTGCTGTAAATATTCTTGTATATGTTTTGTGTGAATATGTCTTCATTTTTCTGGAATAAATGCCCAGGGACACAGCAGCTGGGTGTCTGGTATTTGCGTGTTGAGTTTTTTTTTTTTTTTTTTAAGGAAATTCCAAACTATTTCCAGAGTGACTGTATGATTTTGTATCCCCACCAGTGGTGGAAGTGACCCAGTGTCTTCGCTTCCTCACTAGCATTCAATCTTGTCACTATTTTTTATTCTAGCCATCTTGATGGGTATGTAATTATAACTCCTTGTGTTTTTTAATTTGCATTTCCCTAATGGCTAATGATGTTGAACATCTTTTAATGTGCTGACTTTAAAAAGAGCCAAATAGAGAAAAACTAAATTTCTTGAAGTGAAAAATACAATCATTTATTTAAAAAACCAATTGAATGGGTGAAAGAGCAGACAATATTACAGCTAAAGTAAGAAATATTGTTTTGCTAGATTGAAGGAAAATACTCAGAATAAAGCACAGAAATAAAAAGATGGAAAATACAGAAGGCAGGCCAAGAGGATAGAATAATCAGTAGAAATCTAAGAAGAGCCCCGGAAAGGAAGAATGAAGAAAATGGGGCAGGTAACATTCAGAGAGAGAATTATTGCAGTATTTCCTAACATGAGGAACCTTCAGAGTCAAGAAACAGAAAAGGTTGCAAGTAAGATAAATAAAACTAAATCCAAATTTAAACTTATTATAGTGTAACTGTAGAACCTAAAAGACAAAGAAGAAGCCTTAAAAGCAACCATACACATAATTCAGATTTCCTCAAAACATTAGTTAGATGACAGTTGACTGCAATAATAGAGAAGATGATCATACTTGAGGCTACAATGGTCATCACAGAATTTCATATCCAGCCAAGTTAACATCCAAGAGTAAGGGAGGAAGGAAGACCTTTTCAGATTGAGAATATACATTTCTGAGAACTTTGCTGGAAGAGCTGCTAAGGACCAGCTTGAGGACAAGGGATGTTGAACCCAGGAGGAAGTAGGATGTTGGAAATATTGGTCATCATTTTATTATTTTCTCTAATTAGGAAATGCTCAGTAATTACAATTTTAGCATATTTAAAATAACAGAGAAGGCTGTAAAGATAGCAAGCTGAAATAACTCTGGGGGGATTTTTATTGGGAATGGCTCCAGTGAAATGGCAAGTGTCCATGAGATAGTGGGGGGGGGAGCACCAGTGTTCAAGGTGCAAAATGACTGAGAATGTTTGTGTGCTACAGAAATGCTCTCCTAGAGAAGGAGAACATGGGGACCCAGTGAGATGTGGGCGAGGGGCAGAGTCCTGGAGGAGGCTGGGCAGCACAGACACTCTTACCACCAGCACGGGAAGCAGGGCCCCAGTGTGGTGGGGGCCCCGTCAGGGCTAGAGTAGAGGGCAAGAGAGTAGACTCAAGGGCCACTTCCACACAGAGCTTGGATGCATGCTGTTTGCAGATGTGCTTGGGAATAAGTTATACGTTTAGAGTGAAGTGTGACACAAGGAGAGAAGTGAAGGTATTAAATAATTATCTGGAGAGTCAACAGCAAATCGAGCCACACGCTGGACTTAGAGGCCCATTTGAGTGCAACCGCACCTTTGTGGTTTGTGGTCATGGACTGTGTCAGGAAAGCTGAGAGGTTCTGGTGCAGTTGCAGAGAAGGTCGTTGGGTTCAAAGAAGGGTGAAGTATGTAGCCTGGCACACAGGACTGAGAAACAAGGATGCGGAGGGTTTGCAGGAGGGAGGTGGCTTTTGGTTGTCTGTGTGTTGTATTGGGAGGAAGTGACGGGTGATCCAGTTTGGCAGAGTCAGACGACTATGGCTGTGGGGTGGTAGAGCGCCTGAGTGGGGGACTGAGGGGAGGTGGGTGCTCCGGCACCTCCTATCCTCTCATCCTCTCCTTGGCTGCTCCATCCAGTACCTTCCACTTGACGGGATCTGGTGATGCAGTTCAGGAGGGGGGCCCGGTTGAGTCCTTGTGGGTGGACTTAGACTCTTAGGGAGTCAGGGTGGGTATGTGCTGGTAAGGGGTGTGGGAAGAAATAACTGGTGAGAAGCGACTGACCAACTGGTGAAGGGATAACCGGTAAGAAGTGACTGACCGACTGGCGAGGAGATAACCAGTGAGAAGCGACCGACCGACTGGCGAGGAGATAACCGGCGAGAAGCGACTGACCGACTGGTGCTCAAGGACATGAGGCCTGAGGCACTCTGTCACCCACACGACGTTGCACACAGCAGTCACGTCCTGACACCTGCTTTGGAAGTGTCTTGAGTACATGTGGCTGAGCATGCGCTGTGTCTGTGACTTAGAATAAGCTGGGAAGGAGGGACCCAGGGCAGAGAGTGTGCTGGAGCCCCGGGGCACAGCACCGCTGCCTTGGCTTCCTGTGCATGCTCCATGGGCTTTCCAAATGCTGATTGCTGAAGCCTAGAGAGTTCTTTTTGTTCTGGTTGTTCTAACCACAGCAGGATGCAGAGGGTGAAGGTCCCTGGGCATGTGCAGGCAGCTGACCCTGCGCCCCTGCTTTGGGACACAGGGCATGTCACAGCCAGAGGACCATTCCTGTGCAGAGGAAGTAGCCTGGGCGTGGGTGTGGGCATCTTACAGTTACTCGGTTCCATTTGAGTGGGCAATGTAGTGTTTAATGGCAAGAGTTTAATATTCTATGTACCAATTTTTCATTTGAAAATAAAATACCACTTCATTTTCCATGAGCAGATCTAGTGACAATAATGCATTTCTTTACAAATATTAGCCTATTATACATCTTAAGTCAGTTGCACATAATTGCATTTCACCAGCTCTACATAATACTTTAATTAAAACTAGGATAATTAAAATACAGTTTTAATGAACAATAAATTCTGAAGTTGCCAAGCCCGGAATGTGTTAGTTGAATCATACCTTGCTCTTTTTTTTAGCTCTTAAATCTGTGTCCACATTTTGTTTTGAAACAGCAACAACCATGAGCAAGAGGCATTTGTAAATGCATTTATTAGTTCAGTTCAGTTCAGTCGCTCAGTCGTGTCCGTATCCGACTCTTTGCGACCCCATGAATCGCAGCACACCAGGCCTCCCTGTCCATCACCAACTCCCAGAGTTCACTCAAACTCACGTCTATCGAGTCAGTGATGCCATCCAGCCTTCTCATCCTCTGTCGTCCCCTTCTCCTCCTGCCCCCAATCCCTCCCAGCATCAGGGTCTTTTCCAATGAGTCAACTCTTCACCTGAGGTGGCCAAAGTACTGGAGTTTCAGCTTCAGCATCAGTCCTTCCAAAGAAATCCCAGGGCTGATCTCCTTTAGAATGGACTGGTTGGATCTCCTTGCAGTCCAAGGGACTCTCAAGAGTCTTCTCCAACACCACAGTTCAAAAGCATCAATTCTTTGGTGCTCAGCTTTCTTCACAGTCCAACTCTCACATCCATACATGACCACAGGAAAAACCATAGCCTTGACTAGATGAACCTTTGTTGGCAAAGTAATATCTCTGCTTTTGAATATGCTATGTAGGTTGGTCATAACTTTCCTTCCAAGGAGTAAGTGTCTTTTAATTTCATGGCTGCAGTCACCATCTGCAGTGGTTTTGGAGCCCCCAAAAATAAAGTCTGACACTGTTTCCTCATCTATTTCCCATGAAGTGATGGGACCAGATGCCATGATTTTCATTTTCTGAAGGTTGAGCTTTAAGCCAACTTTTGCACTCTCCTCTTTCACCTTCATCAAGAGGCTTTTTAGTTCCTCTTCACTTTCTGCCATAAGGGTGGTGTCATCTGCATATCTGAGATTATTAATATTTCTCCCGGCAATCTTGATTCCAGATTGTGCTTCTTCCAGTCCAGCGTTTCTCACGATGTACTCTGCATATAAGTTAAACAAGCAGGGTGACAATATACAGCCTTGACGTACTCCTTTTCCTATTTGGAACCAGTCTGTTGTTCCATGTCCAGTTCTAACTGTTGCTTCCTGACCTGCATACAGGTTTCCCAAGAGGCAGTATGTACCAGTAAATAATATGCTTCTTTATGGCTGTCATCTGTCTGTCTATCTGCCTTGCATAAAGTTGGTTGTTTGCTGCTTATAATAACCTGTAGAAGCAGGGAACAGTTTTTCTTTGTCTCCCCTCCCCCCACCCCAGTACAGTATTACTGAGATGTATTGACGTGTATTAAGATGTATTAAGACGTGCAGCATCACGATTTGATATATATGTATCTCAGTAAGTTTAGTTAACATTCCCTACAACCCATAGTTAAAGACTTTTTCTTGTGGTGAAAACTTAATACCTACTCTCTTAAGAACTGTCAAATATGCAGTATAATATTGTAATGGACCATGTGGTCCATATCTACTCTCTTAACAACTGTCAAATATGCAGTATAGTATTGTAATGGACCATGTGGTCCATCGCATCCTCGGGACCTACTTACCTTATGGCTAGACCACTATCGTCTGTTTTCCCCCAGGACACACTCTGGGAACCGCCAAGCTGTTCTCTCTTTCTGTGAGTTCAGATTTTTAGATTCTGCATATGAGATCATACAGTGTCTCTCTCTGACTTATTTCACTTATTTCACTTAGCATAATTTCCTCAAGTTTATCTTCTTTTTTACGGCTGAATAAAATTCATATACACATTCATCCATCAGTGAATACTTAGGCTGCTTCTGTGTCTTGGCAATTATAAATAATGTTCTTATGAACATGGTGGGAGTATAGATATCTTTTCAAGATACTGATTCCATTTCCTTTGGATATGTACCCAAAGGTGGAATTGCTGGGTCAAAGATGTCTATTTTTAATTTTTTGAGGAACCTCCAAATTGTTCTCCTAGTAGCTATGCCAGTTCACATTCCCAGCAACAGCGTGTGAGGATTCTTTTCTCTCCACATCCCCAGTAGCACTTGCTGTCACTTATCTTCTGATAATCGCCATTTGGTGAGGTGTACGGTGATAGCTCATTGTCATTTTAATTTGCATTTGTCTCGTGATTAGTGATTTTTGAGCACCTTTTCATGTACCTATTGACCGTTTGAATACCTTCTTCAGAAAAATGTCTCTTCAGGTCTTTTGCCCATTTTTAAATTGGATTATTTCTTTGTCTTTGGAGGCCCAGCACTTAGCTCGGTGTTTGGCCATACTGAGAAGTTAATGTTTGTTGGATGAATGGAAAGTATTTCTTGGATAAATAAATAACAGAACTTGGCTCATTCTGGGCACGTGCTGTGGGGACCGCCTGCACTAGGCTGGGACTCAGAAAACAAAGGTCTTTGTCTCAGCTTCATCCCTTAGGAGCTGTGTGACCTTACGCAAGACTTTTAACTACTCCCAACAGAGATGATGTGATGGGATATCCCAAATGAAATCACGGTACCTACCCTACCACACTCTTGGAGTTATCCTGGGGAACGTTGATTTGGTGGACAGAATTACAGATGTGAAATCCCTTTGTATCCTGTAGAGTAAATGTCACCTCTTATCACCATCCACTCTCTGCTCATTATGCTCTCAATTATATAAGGAAGCATGCATTAGTACTCAGAGTCAGCTTCCTAATCATCAGCTCATTTGGAACTATGGATTTTTTAGGTTGTTTTGCAATGAATTTTCGGTCCTTGGTCAATGGCTCCTGTAGCAGAGAGAGAGAGATGCCTCCTCCAGTGCCCCCTTCTTAAAACGTCCTTGGGAAATTTAAGCCAGTCTTACCATTGGCTGGACAGCCAGGGAGGCATTTCTACCTGAGCACCTCACGCAGAGTTTATTACACAATCAAAAAGCAGTGCCGCTTATTAGCTTCCCTTTTAGATTATCCGTGTCCGCGTCACTCTCCCTAAATCCGGGTCATTTACTCATTCACTTATCTGTTCATTTAAAAGCACCTAATTGCACTGGTGTCATCCACAGAAGTCACTCCTGAAGCACGGAATCCCCTGTGAAGGAAATATGCTTTGGACCCAGGCCAGGAGATCCTGCTGGAGTTAATAAGTCAAGAAGACGTGGTGACACTATTTCATCTGTAACCCGGACGCAGGGCCTGGCCTGCCAGGGCAGCTTCTGGTGACGCTCTGGGATGCGTATCACCTGCGTGTGCATGGAGAGCCAGCCACCGAGTGTGGCTCGGTAGCTTACACGCGCACTTGGGGGCTCTGTATTGTGGCAAGCCTGCTCACATCTGGTCTTACCTGGGTCTTCAGGAAGAAACGTTGGATACCAGTCTGAGTTCCTCCCACACAAACGAGGAGGAGAAGGAAACTCCAGGAAGGAAAGGATGTTCTTAGAGCCAAGAGAAATTCACAGGCTGTGTCCTTTCCGGGCCCTTGTGCCCCTTAGGGCCGGGGCCCTGGGGAGCTGTGAACTGGAGAGGTCAGGGCAGCGGGGTATGGAGAGGATCAAAGGTCACACACAGGGACCAGGGCAGCTGAACTGGGCAGGAGGTGCTTGTCTGGTTGGCAGCCTGCGTCCCCAGGTCCCCCTTTGTGGGAAGAGTGGCAGCCTTTCAGGAGGTGGGGAGCAGTACCCCCACAGAGTCCTGGAGATCCTGTATATGGAAGTGGTCAAGGAACGCAGGTGTCAATAGGAGCAGTCCTGTGTGCAGGCAAAGTTTGAGGAGTGGGGTGGGCTTTGGACAGCACTCTGGGTTTTCTGAGAAGAGACGACTTTGAGAGTCAGCTGTACTCTGACCATTTCCTGATTCTGGGCAGGCCTAGTTAGTGTTTGGGGGATGTAGCTTTTTCCACACATGAAATGGGGTCACACCAATTGTGTGAATGTCTGATGTGAAAACATCCTGCCCATTTGTTGGCTGGGGTTCTGTGGAGGAGCGGAGGGAGCTGGCGTTCCCGGGAGGAGGAAGGTCTGCGTGGGAGGGTAAGTGATGTGCGTGGAGGTGCGACGGAGGGTCCAGCTTATCTCTGTTCCCTTCTGCAAGACCGCTCTAAGTCTTCATGATGTCCCAGTCAAGAAAGTAGAGGAAGTCTTATGACACCAATTTTGTGGATGACTGTGTGGGGAAAGAGAGTAGCTCCATGATTTAGGGTCAAATCTCGGTTAGTGATGGAGCCAGGGATAGAGCTGAGCACCGGAAAGATGCCGTCCAGGTTATCCCTGTGAATGTGGACGGCAGAAGTGGTCTCAGCTTGCCCAAGAGGGCTGTGATTTGCAAGAGAAGCCTGCAGTGGGCATGTCTCACCCGCTCTCTGACCCCACTGTGCCACGTGTAGGCAGGTATCTTAGGGCCAGTCTGTAACTTCAGTGAGGCTCCATTTGTCCATCTGGAAAACGAAAGTGATGATAAACCGGCCGGCCCACCTCACAGGAATGTTATTGTTGTGTGTGATATTCAGATAGAGTAACAGATATCATAGCCTTTTGTGAATTACAAAGTGTCCCGTCTGTGTGATACGGAATCATTTTCTCATGAGGGCTTATTCTTGGCTGTAATCAGATCTGAGCAAAGCCTAGTTAGACCTAATTGCTGGAGAATTTGCATCCAAATGACAGTCACTGATCTCAAGGTCATCCTTCATCCATTCAGCCCAGGCACCAGTCAGCACTGTGCTAGGATCTGGGGATAAAAAGATCAATACAGTGATTCTGCCTCAGAAAGGCTCACAATCTAGTGAGTGGATTGTAGCCATTTCAGCGTAGTTCATCTTGTACAGTCCTTTTATTAAAAATAAAAAAAGCTTTATTGAGATGTAACTCAACTCATCATTAATCCTTTTAAAAGAATATATCTTGGGGACTTCCCTGGCAGCCCAGTGGTTACGACTCTGCACTTCCATTGCAGGGGGCATAGGCTCAATCCCTGGTTGATCAGGGAACTGAGATCCTACATGCAGCACAGTGTGGCCAAAAAATGGAAATTAAAAAAAAAATCATTTACAAAAAAGAGTGTATCTTTTGAACTGTATAGTTCAGTGGTCTTTAGTATACAGTTGACCTTTGAGCAGTGTTGGGGTTAATCCACATATAACTTACAGCCAGCCCTTTGCATCTCCAGTTCCTCTGACCACAGACCCCAAGTACTGTAGTATTTGTTCAGTCGCTAAGTCATGTCCAACTCTTCAAAACCCCATGGACTGCAGCATGCCAGACTTCACTGCGCTCACGATCTCCCAGAGTTTGCCCAGGTTCATGTCCATTGAATTGGTGATATGATTCAACCATCTCATCCTCTGCTGCCCTCTTCTTCTTTTTGCCTTCAATTTTTCCCAGCATCAGAATCTTTTCAAATGAGTTGGCTCTTCGCATCAGGTGGGCAAAGGATTGGAGCTTCCACATCAGTCCTTGCAATGAATATCCAGAGTTGATTTCCTTTGAGATTGACTGGTTTGATCTCCCTGCTGTCCAAGGGACTCTCGAGAGTCTTCTCCAGCACCACATTTTGAAAGCATCAATTCTTTAGTGCTCAGCCATCTTTATGGTCCAACTTTCACATCCATGCATGACTACTGGAAATATTACTATTGAAAAACATCCACACGTGGGTGGCCCTGTGCAGTTCAAACGTGCATTGTTCAAAGGTCAAGTGTATTCAGAGCTGGGCAGTCACCACCACTAACAGAATATTTTCATCACCCAAAGAAAGCCCCACACCCAGCATCTGTAGCTCACCACCAGCACCCCCGCTCCCGCCCCCATCACCGGGCCCTGGCAAACGCTGACCTCCTTTCTGTCCCTCTTCATTTGTCTGTTTTGGAGGTTTCATATAAGTGGAATCATACAGTGTGTGATTTTTTGACACCTGACACCTCATGTAGTCTTTTCTGAGTTTTTTTGTTTTCGTTTTTTGCATTTTTTTTTTTACATTTGACTGATGATCACTAAATATTTTATTGAATCTTCTTTTTTACTTTCACTGATCGTCATTAAATATTTCCTTGGACCTTTTTTTTTCTTCTGTAATTTTCTTGAGCTAAGTTCTGTGTGGGTAAAGAGGTGCCTTTGTTTCCTTGAGAAACACTTGCCAGATGCTTCCTTGTGTCAGACACTCTGGCAGCTGATGACATCCCATGGGTCCCTATTCTCACAGAATTTAGAGTCTGGTAAGGGTAAACAGATGAAACATGGGCAAAGGAACAAATGCATCAAGAGAATCAGCCCTATTCAAGGATATAACGTTTAGACCAAAATTTGAAGAGAGAGGAGCCAGTGACATGAAGAAATGGAGCTGCATGTTCTGGTCCACTGCTGGTAGAAGCTGAGGTGGTGAAGAGCCGGGTGGTCTGAGACCTGAGAGGAATCTGCGTGGCGACAGTGTGGGGATTCCCCGGGTGACAGCGGGGCCCCATCGCGTGCGCTGGAGGAGAGTTTGGGTTTCGTTCTCAGTGCAGTGGAAAGGCATGGCCGGTGTCATGATCTGATTTGCTTTGTGAAGAATAGGTGGTAACAGTGGAAACAGAATCCTTAGGAAGCTTTGCAAACATCTTATTTGCAAATGCAGCCCTGGCAGCTTGGATTAAGACAGGGCAGAGCAACTGGGGAAAGTGGACGAATTAAAGCTATAGGTTCAAAGTATAATCAACAGTTATAGAATGAATAAGGATTAAACAAGTAGACTCAATGGCTTAAAGATCAATTGGGTACATTGTGGAGTCAGGCTTCTTGTTTCTGATTCACTGAAACAATGACTACTATATAAGAATGCTAAGTTTGAGAGAGACGCCTGTGAAGAATCGGTGTGCAGAGATCAACTTTTGGATCAACAATTGGAATGACAAAAGTCTGGAGCTCAAAGGAAATATCTAAGCTTGAGACAGAAAATTGGAAATCTATCAGTGTACAAGTGGCATTTAAAACCGTGAGAAGGGGAGAGAGATGTTAGAAAAGAAGAGAAGCCAGCTCTGAGAGTGCCAACACTTAGAGAAAAAAAGCTGCCCACAAAAAGAGACAGCAGGAAGGGAGCAGGCAGCCAGGACTGCTGATGTCCGGGAATCACCAAGAAGAGAGTGTCTTACCTGAATGCGCCCACAGGTAGTGGATAGACCCCGAATTCCAGGACAAACACAGTGAGGAGGGGGCGGTGGGGGCGGCAGAGGAGGAGAGGAGGGGCAGAAGCGATCACAGAAAGAGCACCAGCACGGCAGAGGAGGAGAAAAGGAAACGTGGGGCCGAAGAGGAAGACCCGGGGAGAGAGAGAAAGTACCGTGCTCCCCACCTCTCGGGCAAAACGTGCACCCGCTGGACTCCGCTCTGCGGACGGGACGGGCAGAGGCCCAGTCTCCTCGCTGCCGTGGCCATAAGTTGGAAGGCCCTCTGGACACAGTGTGCTGTGGACAGATTGGAAAGCCTGGGCTCAAACAGCCCTACCAGGCACACTCACACTTCACCCAGGATGATGATTCTTGGTGTTTCAGTGCTCCGTCTCTATCACCACTGACGGAATTTTACTGTTTTACCTTGGAAGATTATAAATGGGGAGGAGCCCTTAGAACTTATTTATCTTTGAGAGCATGAATCTTTCCTTCTTCAGTCGAGACGTGCCCATTCATTATAAGACGAGGAAAATTGTTATATCCAAGATTGATAAATTATGTCCTGAGGTTACATGTACAATGTGAATACTTTATTTTTGTAGTCCGAGTCTATAGATAGTTTAATGCATGAGACACTTTTGTGCATTACCTATGCTGAGTAACCTTGGGTATTTAGAAATTGTCTGTGTGAAGTCTACCCATTTTAACACATGTCTTTCATTCCACAAAAATCACTGGGAAGTCATTTCTGCCTACAATGATGATCACTATTTACCTAAGCTCTGTGGAGCTTCGTATTCTGCCTGAAACCTGTATCATGGTGTGAGCTTTACACAACTAATTTACTGTCAATAATCTTACTAACTTTTTCTGATTTTAAAACTAGATATATATGGAGAAATCATAGTCTGTTTTGAAGTTGCTGTGTATGGGTTAATATTATTGAATTAAATTGTAGTTAAGTTTACAAATTTTGTCTGTGAATATGGATGTGAATCCATGCTCGTGTTAATTGAAGGTGGAGAGGAAGGCGGAATTGGCGGCCTGTCGGTGGCTTGTCTGTGGTCTCTGGTTGTGAGTGGAGTGTCTGTCTGTTCAGTGCCTGGTTTTCATCTAACACACTCTGTATGAATTTAAATAAATTGTAAAGGCCTCAGATAAATTTTAGTCAGTTCTTTGATCTCATGATGAAATTAAGGAATTGTCTCAGTGATGGAAATTTTGAAAAGCATCTAATGACTAAAAATTTTAAAAAGAACTTAAAAAAATTTTTGTAACCATCTTAGCACTTTCTGCTGTCTTACTGTTCTGAGTATGGTTAGGAAGAATAATACGTACAGCTCAGAAAGACGCAATGTAAAGTGGTGGCTGAGAATGTGAGCTCTGAGTTCAGACCCTGGTCCTGCCATTTAATGGTGTGTGACTTTGGGCACGTTATTCAGCTCCTCCGTGGCTCAGTTTCCCCTTCTGTGTTGCTGGAAGAGCAATAATCCCCACCTCATGGGACTGTACAAGCACCCACTCACGTAGAGGGCTTGGCCTGGCTCCTGGATTATATAAGAGCATTGAGACTGTTAGTGGTTCTTGCCTCTCTTATTGTGATTACTCATGTGAGGGTTTCAAATAGAGGAGGAGGCAGTGGTTGTAGTATTTCTGATTCCTTTCATCCCATCTGGAGGTGTGAACGTGGTTTCCTTAATCCTTCATGCGAACCACAGTCCAGGTCCTCAAAAGCATTAGGTGAGATGGGACTCCTGGAGGAGCAGTGAGGCAGAGCCTGTGGGCGAGCTGTAATGAAGCCCTGCTGGTGTAGGGACAGATCAGGTGAGCCCTGGTGCTCTCCAGGAGATGCCCTCTTCAGTTTCAGGGAACAGGAAGCCCCAGCACGTTTCCCAGGCTGAGGCTTGGAGCAAGGGGATTAGTGTTTGCCATCCCCCTTGTCGTGCCTTGCTCCTTACTTCTAAAAGGAACAAAACCAGTTGCTGCTGACAATCTCCTGAGAGTCCATCTGTCCACGTCAAGGCCCTATTTTAGCAAGATGGTGATGGCACCAGGAGGCAGACTGTCTTCACTGGGCCTGAGAAGGAAGGGTGCTCACAGGGACGCTTCGAGGCGAGAAGCCTGCAGGCTCAGTGCTGGGGCTGGTTCATCTGCTGAGAGACAGCCCAGCAGCGGCAGATATTCAGGATCCTGTGTCCTCCAGGTGTGTCTCATGTTCACACGTGTGTGCATGCTCACACATCCACATCCACAGAGACACGCATGTATGGAACAAATGTATAGCATGTATAAACACATGCCTGAATATGTATGTGCATGCAGGTGTGTACAACATACATCTTACATATATCCGACAGCTAGGACATAAATTTGATTTCAGGTTGGACTTTGAAGGAATGTATAATTAGATTATTTTAAATTAGTATTAATAAACTACATAGAGTCAAATATTCCCATATTTTTAAATCTATTTATAATAGTGAAAAGATTTGACTTTTCCATATTTGAAGTAAGATTGTGATACTTTTAGAATAAGATTTGTAATGATAATAAAATGTCCCAGAGCAGAGACATGAACATCCATGTTTCTGTCTTCAAATGAGGTGATTCTAGGGGGATTAATCAAAAAATGAAAGTTTATTTCATGCATAGTAGTTTTTTCTCCTTCGAGTTTTTGAATTAAATATTTAGGGAACTTGAATTTATGTTTGTAGCATATCTCCTTGACTCGGGGCTTGTTCCATGTTTTTTGTTTATTTTCCCTCTTGAGGTTTATGCTGGAATCGAGGGATTTGTACAATGAAACATTGGGTACACTGAGAAAATAAACAGTTGTTTAGACCTCATGTCTGTGGAAGGGTGTGTGGCTTGCAGGGTAACCGCTCCTGCTGGTTTGCCCGGGACTGTTCCAGTTTAGCACTGAAAGTCCGCGAGTCCCTGGGGCAACACGGATGGTTGGCCACCCAACCTGTTCTTTATGGCTACTATCGTTATAAAGTTTGCTGTATTATATGTTTTCCCTGCCAGTGTCAAAGGCTCTGCATCTATTAAAGAAGCTGGGAAAGTAGAAAAAGAAGTCTAACCTTAGCTAAGTATCCTGTAATTGCTAAGCGAGGCTTATTTTCAGTTGAACGGAACTTATTTTCAAAGCATGTTTCAAAGTAAGAGATTGTTGTCACCATGGGAAGAAGGTGATATGCTTCCAGAGTATGCTAGGCATTGTCAATTTGAGAAAAATTAGCTGTTAAGATATCCCCTGACCCCAGCATCTCAGTTTAGTCTCACAGATATAACTGCTCATCCCTTTTTTACAAGCATTCTGGTTTGTCTCGCGCTTTGTTCTCTGTCTGAACAGCACCAATGCTCACTGAAACATACCTGCTGAAACTAGCTCAGTGAGCTTTCCCTAGCTTGCCACAGGGAGATGTTTTTCTTTCTTCTTGGTGGAATGCTGGTCAAACACACACATGCCTTGAAGGGGAGGTAAGACGCAAGGGGAGCCGGGCGGGCGTGCCTGCGGCTGCGCCACTGAGACGGAGACATGCCAGCGGCTGGCTGCCCCGCACTCAGGGCAGCTCCAGTCATGCCGTGGCGAAGTACAGAGAGAAAGGGTAATACGTGCGCTCTCTTCTCACATGCACACTTTATTTTGGCCATCTTAATGCCTTTGCTGTTGTGCTTATAAATTTGAAAAATAGAAATGGTATAATCTAGCTTCTGGTATGCTTGAATCTCTTTCTAGGGAAACTTTTTTTTGCACACTTGAGGATGTAGATGAAGTCTGCATGACTTCTAACAACTTGGCACCTTGGTTTGGGCTCTCAGACAAAGAAACACTGCCTCCAAGAAATAGAAAATGTTACTTACATAACTTCATGTTTGAAAAATAGCAGTGACTTTAAAGGACAGTATGTCATTTTCAGAAAGCATAGATATGAGCCATATCAATAGAACGATTAAGATCTTTATAACTTTGATAGGTTCTTTTGACTAACTTGGAGATCGTTGACTTCACATGAAAGTAGAGAAATAGATGAAAGATATACCTCTCTGAGACAGAGTGGGCTTTCTCACTCAGTCATGAGAACCAGTGCTTGGGCCCCTCCTCTGTGAAGCGGGGTCCAGATGTGAGTTCTCTGTAGTCGTGGGCCTGTGGGCGTGGGCACCCCTTCTGTGCACCCCCGCCAGGCTCCAGCCTCTTCTCCTTATCCCGAAGTCCGACCCCCTTGGCACCACACTTTATGATTAGCAGTCTTACTTAGGGGAACACTTGAGCAAGTTTTGCACGCTCTCTTTGACCCGATGGATAAGTCATCTGAATGGGTGCATCACCTAAAATAGTGAATAATTCTGCTGTTACTTTTGTTCCAGTCCCTACTTCCTCAAGTCCAGCTAGGGTGAATTCTCTGAGGGAGGGAGGGACTGGTTTTTCTTTACCTTCGCACCACTGGCGCACAGCACAGTGCCCCACACGTGCTGGTATTTGAGGAATATTTGTGGGTGGAATGAATGAATGGAGCTTGGCTTGTGCTTGACATCCCATAATAAGTTGTCCTGCCCCTCTCCTCCCTGAAATAAGGCAACAGCAAAGGGCAGCAGGAAGTGGTGCTCCGAGGTTGTTCCAGGACCCAGGGCGACCGGTGGAGAAGAGGCCCTTCTCTGACGCCAACACCTCGGCAGTCTACAGTCTGTCTAGTGGCCCCCAGGGTCAGAAAAGTGGTAAACGGTTTATTCACGTTTGAAATAGGGAGTGTCGTGTTGTTTTTCCTCTCTCTACCGGCAGACTTGGATTGATCTGGAGTGATGAAGGCAGTTTCTCAGCTGGCTTCATTAGTGAAGGGCCGAGAACCTAGAACGGCTCCCGCCGTCTCGTGACCCCTCCCTCGCCTCGCTCGGTGAGTCCCCGGTGTCATCACGTCCTCCTTCTCCTCCAGCACCAACCGCCGTCAGGCCGCGGGGACGCGCTACTTGGCTCGCTGCAGGAACCCTGACCCACGTCCCGGGTTCCAGTTTCGTCCTCCCCGGTCAGCCTCTGCCCTGGAGGGCAGACGCTCCCCACAGGCCACACGAGGTCCCGCGGGCGCCCTCCATGAGTGGTTTCCATGGTTTTCACGACGAATCCTGTGCTGGAGCCGTCCCTGCGGGCGGCCGCCTGCTCCCGGCTCCGCCCGCCTGCCCCGTCCCTCCGCGCGACAGCCATGTGGACTCTGCCCCGCCTGCGCTGGGCCCTCCCTCGCAGGACCTCACACGCGCCGTCCACTGCCCGGAAGGCCATTCCGCCGACTGGTTACCCCTTCTTGGCTTTGCATGTCGTCTTCCTCTGAGAACACTTCCCAGGCCGCTTGGCTGAGCCCAGGCGCGGCGAGGTCTGTGTGGTCCTGTTTCCCTCGCGGTTGGGCCCGTCAGCAGCGACAGCCTGTGCGCTCCGTGAGGATGGACGCAGTGTCAGTCGCCTGTGTCCCAGGCCCTAACGCAGCGCCTGGCGCACAGGAAGCAGTTGAATTTGAGTGTACTGGTTGATTTATGACTAATATTAATTTTCCTTCCATACTTGCCTGTCTATTAAAGTACATTCATGGAGATAAAAGGCTCTGAGCGACAGCGTGATTTCACCCTGTCCGTGGGGAGGTAACTGGTTGATTCTCTCCTGTCTCAGGTCCTGCAGGATGAGAGGGTGAGGTATACTCACACTCACTCTTACCCGATGGTCCTGAGCCACGTGATCACATCTCTCTCTCTCTCTTTAAACTTGGAGTTGAAGCGGGTTTTCATTTTACTTTTCTCTTTAAGGACTTGTGCTTTGTTAAATGGGTGCTCTGGTAGTTTGGGACATTGTGTGGTAGAGATTTTTTTTTCATAATGTGCTCCTAGAAGAGAAATAAATGATACAAGAAATAAAAATCCCGATGAATTACAACACACGCAATTTCTTGTGCGTATCTCTATACCCTGCCAGGTTATTCTGACCTAACCATGGGTAGATTCTCATTTGAGAAATATATATCCGTGAAATTTATATAGTTGTTCAAATGTAATTTTATTATAACTATATTATTATAAAAAATTAATCTTTGGGACTTTGCAGCTTCTATTTATTCTGTTATTAAAAATGATAACATCACTTATTTCTTTTTTATACAAGTAAAATGTAGAACAACATTTTGGCCTAGAATGATTTTTTTAAAGCTAGCCTTTTGAAAAACTGAGGCTAAATGAAAATCTATAAATAGCTGCCTCGCAGGAGCTGGTAATTCTGGTCACCAGAGACAGAGGCGCATGGAAGTGTCGCTGACAGTGAGACAGGCGTACGCCTTGCACTAACCTGGGGCAGGGGCGTGTGAGTGACAGAAGTGTAAGGCTTAATGTCTCACCAGGCTTCAATCTCATACTCTCATTATTGTGTTTTCAGCTCAGATATAAAGGCACGTTGCATTGAGATTTTAACAATCAACATATGTAAAGTGTCACTTATCTGATTAATTTTAACTAAGCTAATTTATTTTAGAAAACCATCCCTGTGGAATTAATATAAACACAATGCAACAATTAAGAGAAAAAGTTAACAATGCACACTTTCTACTAAAACTCCCATATCTTTGTCTTTGTTTCTCCTTCAGCATGTCTAAATATCGACCAGCATTTTACAGAATGAACCATCGTCACCCTGATCTTGTTCCTTTGAAATCTGCCTTCTTCCCCAGCCCAGCTGTACTATTAATGTCCCTGTTTTAACTGATAACCACCATATTTAATTATGAAATATACATACATGTGGGAAAGTGCACAAAACATAAATGTGCAAAGTAAAACATGATATTCAGCAAACACCCACATGACCACCTGTCATTCCAGTTTTGAACACAACCTGTAACCCTCCTGTGGGTCCCTTTCCAGTCACTCCTCCATTCCAACCCCGGAAGACTTGCTGCTGCTGCTGCTAAGTCGCTTCAGTCGTATCCGACTTTATGCGACCCCATAGACGGCAGCCCACCAGGCTCCCCCGTCCCTGGGATTCTCCAGGCAAGAACACTGAAGTGGGTTGCCATTTCCTTCTCCAATGCATGAAAGTGAAAAGTGAAAGTGAAGTTGCTCAGTTGTGTCTGACTCGTAGCGACCCCATGGACTGCAGCCTACCAGGCTCCTCCGTCCATGGATTTTCCAGGCAAGAGTACTGGAGTGGGGTGCCATTGCCTTCTCCTCAGAAGACTTGACCTCTGTGGAAATACTTTCTTGTTGTTCTTTAGTTTTACTGCTTCTATCTTTTGCTTCTTTGGTGGCGGGGGTGTTGGGGAGAGGCATTTATACAGATGGAATCAAATAGAATGTATTCTCTCGTGTATTGCTGTCTCAGTTCAGCGTTATGTTTTGAGACTCGTGCTTTTGTAGCTGTGTCTCGCCCATGCTCGTTGCCCTGTGGTTTCCATGCCACAGATTACCGTCCTGTGGTTAACAGTCATTCATCTTGTTTGCAGTTCTGGCTGCAGTGGGCGGCCCTGCTATGAGTGCACAGTCCCCCCTTGTCTGCGTGTCACTTCCTATAGGTTCAGTTGCCCACCGAGGCCCAAACTATTAAACGGAAAGGCCCACAAGTGAGTAGTGCTTGAGTTTTACATCGAGCGCTGTTGAGAGTTGCTTGATGCAGTCTCTCACCATGCTGCTCTGTCCCACCACGGTGAGGCCCCAGCACCCGCATCGTCTGCTCTGGACATCCGGTAGTGGACATCGTCACTGTTCAGGGTCTCAGATGACTGAGGCAGATGGCCCTCCTCCTGACGTGCCGTCAGAAGGCTGATGGTAGCCTCACGCTGGGTTATGCTGCTGTTCACCTCCCTTCTCACTTGAGGTGAGGGGTGAGAACTGTACAGTGAGGTATTTCAAGGAGACCACATGTATATAAGTTCTCTCACAGTATAGTGTTACATCTGTTTCATTATCAGTCACTTTGTTACTCTCCTGCTGTGGCTAACTGGTAGGCTGAATGTTGTCGTGGGTATCTTTATACAGGAGACCACATAGTGCACACAGGACGTGGTCTCCCAGCTTTCAGGGCCGCTGGGGGTCTCGGACACCATCCCCCGCTGACGCCGTGTCCTCGCATGTGCTTCCTGGTGCGTGGGGTCATAGGCTGTGCCTGTCTTCAGTTGCACTGTATTTTTCAAACTGTTTTTGAACTTCATAAAGGAAGAAAAAGCTCCAACTCTTCATCAATATTTAGATTTTTAAACATTTGCCACACTAGCAGGTGTATAGTCATATCCCAGTGGTTTTAATTTCCCCAACACTACCCACTCCAGTACTCTTGCCTGGAAACTCCCATGGACAGAGGAGCCTGGGAGGCTGCAGTTCCATGGGGTCGCGAAGAGTCAGACACGGGACACGACTGAGCGACTTCACTTTCACTTTCATGCACTGGAGAAGGAAATGGCAACCCACTCCAGTGTTCTTGCCTGGAGAATCCCAGGGATGGGGAGCTTGGTGGGCTGCCGTCTGTGGGGTCGCACAGAGTCAGACACGACTGAAGTGACTTAGCAGTGGCATGTTCATGTATGTTGTATGTTCTTATACGTGTGTCTGTCAGTTGCATCTCCTCCCTCATGCGGTACCGGTTTGAGTCTTCACACCTTCTGCCCATTTTCCTTCTGGAGTTGGCTGTTTTCCTTACTGATTCATAGGAGTTCTTTATGGACACTGGGCGCACATCCTTTGCCTGTGGTATTTTCCTCATCTCTGCAGGTTGCCGTTTCACTCCTTATGGTGTCTATTGAGGAGAAGAACTTTTTTATTTTTTACAATGGTTACATTCACCATATTTTCCTTTATGGTTAATGCCTTTATTGGCCTGAGGAAGGTCTCTTTTCTTGTTGTATAACAAGATGATATTCTCCTAGGTTCTGAGACCCTTACAGTTTCCTCTTTTACACTGGGGTCCCTAACCTACAGACTTGATTTTTGTCTGTGGCGTGAAGGCAAATCCTGCATATTCTTCGTTTTCTTTTGTTGACACTCCTTTGTTTCTGCTCTTATTACCTGATGCCTGGCTGTTACCTCCTGCCTCTATCTGGCAGTTCACCTCACCAGGTAAATTTTCCCAATATGTCACTCTGGTGATTCTATATTGAACTAAAGAAAAAAACAAAACAAAACAGAATGTCACTTATTTCATATATGATTGACTTTTGTCTTTTTTGGTATTCAAAACTCCTCAAAAAAAAAATCTGTTGTTTTAGCAAGAAGAGTTAGCACCTCATCAGGTAAGAGCAGCTGGCTCCTATGGGGACTCATCACCACATCCAGAATGAGGTCCTCAGCTCCGCACACACCAGGCTGGCTTCTGTTTGTTTGGTCTGAATTCTTGGAACTGGTCAGGACCCTGAGGACTGAGTGATGGACGTGCCAAGCACTCATCTCCAGTAAGGGGGCAGCACACTCCCGTGACCATTAGATTCATATCTGTTTTTCAGGTCGCCCTCTTTGCAGGACCAGAAGATCCAGGAAGCTAAGTTGGTGTCACAGAATGTTTTCTGTGCAGACAGAAGGAGCTAGACCATTTTAACAGATATTTATTCTGAGCCATGGTGAGGCTAGACACTTTGTCTTTACAGCAGTCTACCTGGGGTTTTGTATGCATCCAGGTCAGTCTCTTCCTTTCTTGAACTGGGCTGAGAAACACAGCCAAGTCTTTGTTCTTTCAGCTGCTCTGTTCCAGGCTACCTGCTGACCCACCCTGTTCTCCCCACCATCAGAGCAGAGTACAGCTGGGTCGACTCGCACCACTGTTACTGTGAAAGAAGCCTTCTTTTCCAGGTTGTGGTATGTCTCGCCATATCTCCAGTCCCTGCCCCTGAGCATAGACGTCTATTGGAGTTGAGTGCATCTGGCTTCTCTCTCCTTAGTCCTACTACAAAAAGTCTTGTGGCTTTAGGCAGAACAGGCCACTTGCTATTTTTGAAACACATCTTGTGGCTTCTCGGTTCTTTACCTTTGGTTAATTATGTCATTTCTCTGTCTGGGTTTCCCTGTCTCGAGGTCCATTAAACCTATAACTTAAAAAAATCCTGTTTGGTGACACATAATGAACCTTTTCTTTGGAAGATGTCTCACAGTCACATTTCCTGCTAAAGGGCAGAACCCAGGGGGCCAAGTGTGAACTGCACGGCTCCTTCCTCAGGGCATGGCTGATTTCAGATCGCAGGTGACGGAGAAATTAATCCACCGCTGACCCTTGGCTAATCAGAATCTTTAAAGAAAGCTGTCCTAGGAAACCCAGACACTGGAAGCCTGTAGAGTCGTTTCTTGGAAAAAGCCGCACATCCTCCTGTGAAATTACTGGATGACAGAGGAGCCTCTGTGCATGGAGGAGGCAGCGAAGGGCGGTGTGGGCCGGGGCCTGAGGAGAAAGGACATGAGGCGGAGGCCTGGGGCAGGCCGGGGTGGGGAGAGACGGGAAAGCTGCCCTCAGCGGCAGCTCCTGGTTCCGAGCGGGTCCCCTTGATGCGGCTCTGCTTCCCTCCCGGGAGATCTGTGCCCTCCTGCTACGAGGGCAAGGTGGCATGGTTACCTAGCAGGAAAAGAAAGTCTTCCTCCCAGCCCCTTCCTACCTGAGTCTTTCCTACCCAGAGCTCGTATCTTTTTTTCCTTCATTTTAAAATTAAGGTATAAAGTCCGCCCGTTTTAGGGTACAGTCCAGTGAATTCGGACAAACATGCGGTTTCTGATCCCCCGCCACAACCAGGACATAAACCACTGTCGTCGCCCCGAATGTCCCTGTTTTGTGTTCAGCCCTCCCGCACTCCTCAGTCCTTAGCAATCACTGACCTGTCTTCTGTTCCTATGGTTTGGAATCTTCCAAGAACGGCATGTAAACAGAATCCTACAGTGAACACCCTCTTAACTGACCTTTCCATTTAGCACCGCGCATTTGCCCGTCATCTCCATGGTTGCACGCATCGGCAACTGGGTCCTTTTTATTCCCAAGGGATGTCTTGTTGTGTGGCTGCACCTCAGTTTGTTATTCTGCTCACTCCTTGAAAGACACTGGGGATATTTCCAGTTTGGGCCATTTATGAAAAAACCTACTAGAAACATTCACAAATGGGTTTTCATGTGAACATAATCTTTTTTTCACTGAGTTAAATTCCTAGAATGGACCTGCTGGTATTAACATAAATGTATGTTTAACATTATAAGAAAGTTAAAGAATCGCGTGGCTGACACACCAGTCCCGTTTCCGCAGTGTGAGGCTGTCACGGACACCTGATTCTGTGAGAACAAAGTGGCTCATTGACTCCACCCAGCCCTTGAAACCTTGAAATAGCCTCCTGGTTCTTGGCCTTTTTAGAGATAGGCCAACATGAACAACCCCATCTAGAGTTAACCTTCTAGTGGGGAATTCTTGAGGAGAAAAACTGAGGCATCATCAAAAGAGACAGGACATGCAGGTGAAGAGGAGAGATGAGCTGACACCAGCGCCTGGGTAGGTCCAGACGCAGTGCCGTTTACAGGCTCCAGAACTGCCTCGGTGCAGGAGACGATGTGCAGAAGTGAGAACAGTCAGAAAGCGCTCGCTCAGAGAGCACCCTGGCACCCCCGCGCCAAGGACCCGGCCCTCCCTGTGGGCAGTGAGTGCAGGTGAGCACTCGCTTCCAGCTCTTGAAACAGTTAAACACGTTTTCTAGGGACGTCTTTACACATTTCTTTGAAGGATTCCAAATGATGTCCTCTTATTTACTTTATTTTCCCATCATTTTTAAAGGATAATTTTTTTTTATATGTCCTTTGACTCTGAGGCTGCTTTTACTGACAGTAAATAAGTACTTAAAGGACTGAGATACTTTTTTTCTAGCATTTGACCAAACTAAAAGGCAGTGGCCCCTAAATTTCAGTGACACACCAAGCTTTTCAGAAAACAAGTCCCAAAGGGCATTGTT
This sequence comes from Bos indicus, assembly GCF_029378745.1. Taxonomy (NCBI): domain Eukaryota; kingdom Metazoa; phylum Chordata; class Mammalia; order Artiodactyla; family Bovidae; genus Bos; species Bos indicus. Next base: position 40,949,034 of record NC_091784.1, on the reverse strand, counting down.
TTTATCTACAAAACACCATCTTATGGACAGGATATTGACTAGACCTGATAGAATGGAGGCGTGAAATGAGAAGGAAGCGTTGCGGTAGCAAAGCCCGTGGGAGCGGTTTGCAATCAACAGGCTCACTCACTGCATGGAAGCAGCTGAGAGCTGGACCGGAAGATGAGAGGAAAGCGTTGGTTCTCCGAAGGAAGCCTCGGTCTCCCCCTGGTGTCACGTGCTATCTGTCATGTGGCGGCTCTTTGTGCTCATCAGCTCACAGGAGTCTCACACGCCTCATAATTTATAAGCAAATGTTTAAACATTCCAAAATGAAGATGCTGGCATACCCCGGTCCTGCTGGCATGTTCCCGTCTGAGTTGATTCACATCAGTTGTGAGATGCCGTGTGTGGTTGTATTCTGTGTTTTTTCTTCCTGTCTCGTGTGATTCTGAATATTATATTTTCCTAATACATCAAGGTGGTCCTCTCTTGCTGTGCAAAGCCAAGGGTCTGTTGTCAACACAGAGCTTCTCTTCAGGCCCACTTTCCCTGCCGCTGGCTTAGTCACTTCTTTACATGTGGACAATAGTTTTCGCTTCAAGGGAGGAAAACGTAAATGTTGGTTTTATTTGAGAAAGAAATAGTGGTGATGGTTGTACAACGTTGTAACAATGTTAACGGTTGTTAATGTATTTAATGCTATTAAATGCACGCGTGCACGTGTGCTCAATCTCGTTTGACTCTTCCGTGACCCTGTGGGCTCCTCTGCCCATGAGATTTCTCAGGCAAGGATAGTGCAGCGGGTTGCCATTTCCTCCACCAGGGGATCTTCATGACCCAGGGATTGAACTTGTTTCTCCTGTATTAGCAGGCAGATTCTTTACCATCTGAGCCACCAGGGAAGCCCATTAAATACATACAGAATAGCAATTCTAAAGAAAACAATTCAGTGGAGAAAGAATAATCTTTTCAACAAATAGTGCTTGACCAACTGGATGTCTGTAGGCAAAAAGAATGAACTTCAACTTGAACTTCACACCAGAACAACAACAAAAACTGAAAGCATGCCAGTAGTGAAGAATTCTTAGATAAAGGCATGACTCATAGATAAAAAAAAAAAAAAAGAAATTGGGTTTCATCAAAATTGAAAAGTTTGCAATGTGAATGATGTTGTGAAGAAGATGAAAAAATAATCTACAGACTGGCAAAAAAGCATTAATATTTGTAAATCACATACCTTTTGAAGGGCTTGTATCTGGAATATATACAGAATTTTCAAAATAACAGTTAAAAAAAATCCAGATATGAAATGAGTCAAGGAAATGAATAGGCATTTCACCATAGAGGATACACAGACGTTAAATAAGCGTATAAAAATATTGTCAACACCATTCAGTTCAGTTCAGTTGCTCAGTCGTGTCCAACTCTTTGCGACCCCATGAATCACAGCATGCCAGGCCTCCCTGTCCATCACCAACTCCTGGAGTTCACTCAAACTCATGTCCATCGAGTCGTTGATGCCATCCAGCCATCTCATCCTCTGTCGTCCCCTTCTCCTCCTGCCCCCAATGCCTCCCAGCATCAGAGTCTTTTCCAATGAGTCAACTCTTCACATGAGGTGGCCAAAGTACTGGAGTTTCAGCTTCAGCATCAGTCCTTCCAAAGAACACCCAGGACTGATCTCCTTCAGAATGGACTGGTTGGATCTCCTTGCAGTCCAAGGGACTCTCAAGAGTCTTCTCCAACACCACAGTTCAAAAGCATCAATTCTTCGGCGCTCAGCTTTCCTCACAGTCCAACTCTCACATCCATACATGACCACAGGAAAAACCATAGCCTTGACTAGATGGACCTTTGTTGGCAAAGTAATGTCTCTGCTTTTGAATATGCTATCTAGGTTAGTCATAACTTTCCTTCCAAGAAGTAAGTGTCTTTTAATTTCATGGCTGCAATCAGCATCTGCAGTGATTTTGGAGCCCCCCAAAAAATAAAGTCTGACACTGTTTCCACTGTTTACCCATCTATTTCCCATGAAGTGATGGGACCAGATGCCATGATCTTAGTTTTCTGAATGTTGAGCTTTCAGCCAACTTTTTCACTCTCCTCTTCCACTTTCATCAAGAGGCTTTCTAGTTCCTCTTCACTTTCTGCCATAAGAGTGGTGTCATCTGCATATCTGAAGTTATTGATATTTCTTCTGGCAATCTTGATTCCAGCTTGTGCTTCTTCCAGCCCAGTGTTTCTCATGATATACTCCACATAGAAGTTAAATAAGCAGGGTGACAATATACAGCCTTGACGTACTCCTTTTCCTATTTGGAACCATGCTGTTGTTCCATGTCCAGTTCTAACTGTTGCTTCCTGACCTGCATATAGGTTTCTCAAGAGGCAGATTAGGTGGTCTGGTATTCCCATCTCTTTCAGAATTTTCCACAGTTTATTGTAATCCACACAGTCAAAGGCTTTGGCATAGTCAAGAAAGCAGAAATAGATGTTTTTCTGGAACTCTCTTGCTTTTTCCATGATCCAGTGGATGTTGGTAACATCATTAGCCATTAGGAAAATGCTAATTCAAACCACAATGAGATTTCATTATACACCTTTCAGAACAGCTAAAATTAAAAGTAGTGACAATACCAAACGCTGTCAAGATGTGAAGCTGAATCACTTGTGTTGCTGGGAGATGTGTAAACTGACACAGCCACTCAGAAAAAAAAAAAAAAAAAAACAGAAAAAACAAACTTATCACAGGCACTTGGGCACTTACTCTGGAGAACTGAATGCCTGTGTTCAAGCAAAAATGTGTATACAAACAGAAACTGCAGCTTTATTTGTAATAGCCAAGTTGTAGACACTTCTTTGTAATCAGCCAAAAGTCAGAATCAAAATGAGTTGTCCTTCAGGAGGTGAATGATTAAAGCAACTGTGGTCCACCATAACGGTGGAATATAACTCAGCAATGAAAAGGAAAGGAATGAGCTATGTATACAGGCAGCAACCTGAGTGGATCTCAAGGACATTATGCCAAGTGAAACATATCCAGTCTCCAAAGGTTCTGTACTGTATGGTTTCGTTTCTGTGATGTTTCCAACATGGCACAGCTGTGGAGATGGAGAAAGCCAGTAGTTGTCTGGAGTTGCAGCTCCAGGAGAGTTTGGAGGGCCGAGGGGTGGGTGTGCGTGTGGAAGGTTAGCACAAGGCCCTCCGTGGTGATGGAACCGCTGTGTGTCTTGGTGGTGGTGGTGGTGGCACAAGTGATGTATGCACGCTAAACTTGCATAAAACCTGGAAAGTCTAAATACAGTCTACAGGCTGTGCCAGTGGCTACTCTGGTCTTGAAATCGTGCGATAATTATATAAGACTGCCTGTGGGGGAGACTGGGTGAAGCGGGCCAGAGGCTTTACTGTATGTGCATCTTCCCATGAATCTGTTATTATTTACAATCTCAGACCAGCTTCAGAACAGAGCTGTGGAGCTGACTGTTACTCCTGCAGGGGGAATCCCTGCAGGAACAATGCCAGCAAATACACGGCGGCCTCTGAGAAGCTTAGGTTTGCCTGTCGCCCATCCTACCCCTTCTCTTCTCTTAAAGGGAGCAGCTATCCTGACTCATAAGTATGTAAGCCAGTTTGTGATTCTTTCTAATTTGTAATAATTAATATCGTTAATAGGTGTACCCCCAAGTACAATAATTTAGGCTTTAGACTAAATGAAATCTTATTCTTTTTGTGTTCTGACCTCTTTCACACAACATATTATGAAATTCATGCTTGTTCTAGAAAGTAAATGTTCATTTTCATTACCTTCTAATTTTCCATTGTCTGCACACAGCACGGTCTGTTTATCCATTTTAGTAGTAATAGATTTTTAAATTGTCTCCTTTTTAGACTATTATAAGCCATCCTTATACATATTCCCTGGTATTCCTGCACACATGACTGTTGAGTTTTGCCAAGGAATGGCTGAGTCAAAAAGGTAGGCATGTTCTCAGATTCATGAGGAAATGCCTATTTTTCAAAGCATTTGTCTAGTTGTCCAGTTTTTCCTTTAATGACTTAACATATTTTACTTATTCATAATGTCTAGGTATGACTTTTATCGTTAGAATAATGATATCTGAAAATACTGTTTTGCTTTTTCTATGCTGCACCCGAAGTATCTGTAACAGAGCCTGTCAGTACAGTCGTTCAGTCGTGTCCCTCTCTTGGCGACTCTGTGGTCAGAGCCTAAGACGTGGCAAACATAGCAGATGGTTTGTTGAATGAATAAGTCAAAGTCATGGGCGTTATGTCCCAAAGACATCTTTCCTCCCTTCACTTGAGGTCCACAGGCTTTTTTCTGAACCCCTGGAGACCAGATGTATTTTGGAATTCAGAGTTTTAAATATTTCCTTTTAGGAAGTGTAGCAGTCCACACACTGTATATTACCTAATACCACAAGTGTGGACACTGGGAGCCTTGCGCCGTCAAACGTGTTCACGTCTCTGCCGGTGAGACTATGACAGACTAAATGGGGTAAGAACAGACTGTAAATAGCCTTAGAGCAGTTAAGGTAATCGTTTGATTAGTAGAATTTTAGAGGACCTGCCTGTCAGATCACTTGAAGATTACGATGCTAAAAATTACTAAACAAAATTCATAGACCTGCTGCAGCTTTCACTACAGCTCCATGCAATGACAGACCAGGTAGATAGGATGGTCCTCGCCTCCCAGGTGCCATAATTGAGTCACCAGAAAGGAAGGATCCTGCCCCAGGGCCCACTGAACAGCAGAGCCGGAACACAAACCTTGTCATGATTCTCATACTTTTTCAACAGTGCCGCAACCGCTTCTCATGAAAGCAGCAGTTTCTGTGATTTGTAAATTAACATTTCCAGAGGGGAGGAGGCTTCTTCATGATGAAGCGGCCATAAATCATGCACGGTTGTACTGAGATTGAAACAGAAGCGAGGGCAGTGCTCCCGCCAAGGCACGTGTGTGCTCTGGGCCGTGAGGGCCAGCGTTCACGCGCCTGCTGCAGTGAGCGCCCTGACCCTGTGCACACTGCACGCTCTCGCCTCCAGCATCAGCGACTGCCCCGGCCTCTGCGCCTGTCTCCTCCCCCGAGTCCTCAGCTCCGTAGCGCTGCCCGCTGCACTGCAGCCCGCTCTCTTCCCGCAGCGGAAGACGACCCGGAACCAGGCGTCCGGGACCTGTCTAGACCTAGCGGCAAACCTGAGGATGAGAGCAGCCCGCCTCAGGCCGGCGCTAGCTGGCAGGGACTGACACTGAGCGGCTGAGCGAGCGAAGGGCCGCAGGTTTTCAGGCTTCCTCCGCCTGCTGGTGGAGGTTGAGTTGCCTCCCCCAGTAGCACGTGAGCCGTGTGAGGGCGAGGCTGCTCCTTGTTCTGTTCCCTGTGCTTTCCTAAGACCTGCAACAGGCCCAGCCCACGCTCTGCACTGGCCAGATACCTGCTCATAAACAAATGATTGTTTGCGCTCTTATTTTTAAGAGCAGTGTGCCTTTGAGCTCAGTTAAAAACAGTGTCAGGCTGGAAGAATCAGATAGGATTTCTGTGGAGAGTTAGGTGGACTTTGACATGCCCTAAAGGAGTGCTCATCATAAACAGTCATCGTGATTTCCGTGTCGTCTGTTCATTGCGATTCAGGGGGCTTGGTGGGGACAGGAAACCCGCCCGTGCCTGCTCACAGTAGCAATCCAGGGAGTATTCACTGACCTCAGGCTCTGCCAAGATGGAGGAGCGCCCCCGCTCCCAGGCCCTCCCCTCAGAACTGAAGCTCCCCGCCCGTGGCACCGCAAAGGCACCCAGGGCGTCTGAGGGTGGGAGAGGGGCCAGCCCTGCTGGGGACTGGGCACTTAAGGATCCAGGGCTGGTGCGCTCCCCGAGCTTCCTCATTGTCACCGTGTGTCCCGGACGAGGAGCTGCAGAAATTCTTACCTGAACCAGCAACACACACACGCACACAGACACACACACCCCCCCAACCCCCGAGGAAGACTTTTCCTTCTCCCCAGAGGACTGGGAGGAGTCTCCACAGGTATTACCCTTGTGGTAACCCTCCTCTACTCTAGCCAGACAGCAACAGGAAAAATGTTCCCTCCACCAGCTCCTCTTCCTGGGAAAGTTGATGTTTCAGCTCAAGCCCCACCCCACCCAAGCAGGCTTGTGCTCACGTCTGCGTGTTGGGTGGTGTTGGCAGGACTGAGCGGGAGCTGATCCTCCATCCTCCACCCAGAAGACACAAGTGGTGTTCTGAGCCCTCCCCACCAGAGTGCTGTCCATCCCGGAGCCCAGAGTGCCCTTAACTCAGCAGCCACGAGACCCTAAGGAGCCGGTAGGGGTGGGCCCGGGCACCCTCAGCACTTGTTCCATCTGGGCCCTGAAGGAGGGGAGCTTCAGCCCATCCTGCAGAAACAAAGCAGTCGCCCCCACCTCCCGCTCCTGGAGGCTGTGGGAGGGGGCACACAGTGGAGCTGACCTTCACTCTCACTCAGGAAAAGAGCTCGTGGGAGTCAGAGCGCCCCCCCCCTGCCCCACCGCCTTTGCCAGAGTAGAGTTGGGGGCAGCAGTGCAAAGCCAAATGTATGTGTCAGTCATGGAACTGCATGCTAAAATGAAAATTACGTGGGATGCAAAGTCTTATGTACTATCCAAAGTGTCTAGGACATAATTTAAGATGACTTATCATACTAAGAACCAGGAAAATCACAACTTGAGTGAGAAAAGTCAGTCAGGAGACACGAACCCAGAGATAAATCAGATTTTGGAATTACCTGTAAAGATTGTAAAGGGGCCAGTCACAGAAGTACTTTAACAAGGAGTTATTAACTCTCCTCAAATAAATGGAATAAGATAGAAAACTACGAAAGCTTAGCAAGTAAGTTGAAACAAAAGCAAAGGCCCAAAATGGAAATGAAAGAACAGAGAAATGATGACCAAAACAAATAACTCACTGGATGGACTTGGTGGCAACAGAGAGGGCAGGACTGAATCAGTGAGCTTGTAGAATGGGGCGGGGCAGTGGGGAGGAGCAGAGAGCCACAGGGACCTGTAAGCAGGGACAGGAGCCAACAGTCATATCGTCAGGGCTCAGGAGGAGAGGAGAATGAAGGTGGGGCTGAAAAGGGTTGGAAAACATCATGTCTGAAAACATCCCAAATTGGGCCGAAAACATCAACCTAAAAAACTGAGTAAACCCCAAATCAGATAAATGCAAAGAAAAGCACACTTGGACATGTCGTAATTAAACTTCTGAACACTAAAGAAAAGGTCTTGAAAGTAGTCAGAAATGACACATTACTTACAGGGGAACATGCATTCGAATGACAGCAGTCATCTGAAACTGTGGGGTGTTGAAGGAATTGGCCTAACATTTTTAAGTACTGAAAGAAAAGAACTGTCAACAGGAGATTTTGTGTCTGGTGGAAACATCCGTCAGAAGAAAGGGAAATCAAGACATACTCAGGTGATGAAAAACTAAGACAATTTGTTGATAGAAGTGCAGCTAAAGGCAATTCTCTAAACAGAATATGACAGAAAGAAAGCTTAGAACTTCAGAAAGGAAGGAACACTGGAGTGCATAGAAAAAGGAGGGAATTTGATAGACTATTCTGCTTCTCTTGGCTGTCTTAAATCGTACTTGATGGTTGAAGCAGACACTATAGCATCGTCTGAAATGGTGCTCAGTATATGCAGGGGAAATAGTTCAAACAACTTGTCTTTAAAAGTGGGGAAGGTAAAGGGATCTAAATGGAAGTAAGTTTTCTAAACTTTAGAGTGGTAAGTCGTATATATGCATATAGTACCTACATCAGCCTGTAAGGAAACCATTCAGGATACTGAAAAACACTAGAAATAAATCACTATATTCCTAAGAAATGTTTCAATAACCCACAGGGAGATAAGAAAAGTGAAATAGAGTAACAGATGAAAGAAACAGAAAAATAAAATGGCAAATTTAAGCCCTAATATATCAATAATTATATTAAATGTAAGTGATCTAAGACATGGCTTCCCAGGTGGTAAAGAACCTGCCTGCCAATGCAGGAGACTTGAAAGATGCAGGTTCGATCCCTGGGCCAGGAAGATCCCCTGGAGAAGGAGTGGCAGCCCACTCAGTATTCTTGCCTGGAGAATCCCATGGACAGAGGAGCCTGGCCAGCTACAGTCCATAGGGTTGCAAAGAGTCAGACATGACTGAAGCGACTTAGGATGCACACACGATCTAAGATGTAGATCTGTAGAGTGAATAATAGAAACAGGATCCAACTGTGCTGGCTACAAGAAAGTGACTTTAAATGCAATGACAGGGGTGGGCTGAAAGTAAAACAACAGAAAACCATATATGATGGAACATTAAAGAAAAGCCCAGTTCTTTTTATGAGGATAGTATTACTTTGATACCAACATCAAATACAGTATTTAAAAGAAAATAACACTGTATACCAATCTTTAATACATTTAGTCATAAAAATTCTTCACTAAAATATTAGCAAATCAATTCAAGTAATGTATAAAAAATTATATATCATGACTAGGATTTATTCCAAGTATTAACATTTGAAAATCAGTCTATGTAGTCCATCTTTCTCAATAAGCTAAAGAAGAAGAAAAAATCAAATTACGCAGAAAGAAGGCTTGGCAGAATCCAACTCCTATCTCTGGTAAAAACTGTCAGCCAACTAGGAATAGAGGGTGTTGGGCCGCACCCCACAGGCCTACGAGGCCTGCACTGGGCCAGCTTAAGACCCAAGAGAGAGCCCAGAGTCAGCAACAGAGCCCCCATGGCAGAATGAATAGGGGAGCCTACCTGTCTGAAGCAAAGTCCTGGGGCGACACCCCACTGTGTGGCTGATGGCAGGCAGGACACGGCAGGTGTCATCACTGCAAGGGGAAGGGGAGGTTACCAGTCCTAGGGGAACTGATGTCAGGTGGGCTCAGTAATTGCCAGGGAACCCGGTAGAGGGCAGGCCCCTCACCCGCCTTGTGCTAAGAACATTCATTAGCTGGGGCCTGGATCAAGTAAGCAGGAAGGTCAGTCAGGGGAGCAAGGTGTGGGTGAAGCAGGCCCCGGTCGGGCAGAGGAGGTACAGGGAGCCAGAAAACAGTCATCTGAGTGACCTGACCACATACGCCCCCCGCTCCATACCCTGAACCACCCTTACAATCTTGCTCTGCCCCTCTTCCACCTTATCCCTGGGGAAGGCGCGACCAGGCCACCCCCACGGGGAAGGGCAGACCCTGGCTCTAAAAGAAACATTCCATTGGCCGAGTCAAGAGTCAGCTGATGCTGGAGCTCCAATACTCTGGCCACCTGATGGGAAGAGCCAACTCATTGGAAAAGACCCTGATGCTGGGAAAAGATAAAAGGCAGGAGGAGACGGGGGCAGCAGAGGATGAGATGGTTGGATAGCATCCCAACTCGATGGACATGAGTTTGAGCACGTCCAGGAGATAGGATGGGAAGATGAGGCAAGCCTTTCCTTCCCTGGGCAGTAGTCCCCCCGTAGTCACAGTAGCCAGAGGAAGTTGCTGGGGAGGAAACCCGGAGGAGGACGGCAGCATCTCACTGTGGATGCAGCAGCTGTGCTCATCTCGCAGTGAAGCCGACGCTGGTGCTCAGATAGGTCTCCTCCCTCGGACTAGGGACGCGAGGGGAGACACCTGACTGGCCGTCACGGGAGATGGTGACAACTGGGCAAAATACAAGCATTCAGAGAGAATGGCACACCCACCACTGGCTTCTGTCCTGGTCTGCAGTACAATTTAGAAGACTCCCGTTTTCAGTAATACAAGGACGTGTCCAAAATCACATACACAGTGGCCACCAGTTTTACCTTGGATGTCTGAATCACAGCTACTCCATCTTGACTTAAATGTATTCCCTTTCTCAGTGGCCAAAGCAGATGTACACTGCACATCTGAAGGACCACAAAGCAGGCCGCTCTACTCACTAAAATTTAAGCCATGGATAAGCCAGAATGACCTCCCCATACCTGAATACATGGGTTTTCCCATCATTTCCCCTTCTGATCGCAAACTTTTCAATAGAAAGCACTGATGATTAAAATACCTGTCCCTCATTGCTGGGTGCTGGCTCCCACCTACACTGCTCAGGCCGGACTGTTATTGGACGTGAACCCACTCTCTGAATTGAGGTGACACGCCTGGTCTCGGGACTCGGTGAAACTCAGGCTTTTTCTGTCTCATCACAGAAAGAACTGAGGGAGAAAGTGATACGTAAGGTATGGATTTCTTTAGAGAGAGACATATTCCACAGACAGAACGTGGGCCATCTCAGAGGGTGAGGGCGGCCCCAGGGCAGGGGTCATCTCAGACCTCAAGAGCACTCAAGGGAGAAGAAGTCTGCAGGCTGAGCATGGGCCACCTCGGAGGGCAAGCTCTGGGGCGATCAGTTTTCACAGGCTGGGTAACTTCTTAGGCTGATGAGTGGGAGGGCTGTCCTCACTGTTTTGGGGAAAGGGAGGGGATTTCCAGAAACTGGGCCATCACCGCTTTGGGGGCCTCTTATGTTTGGCCTGGAGGTGCCATGGCGCTGGTGGGTGTGGCATTTAGATGCTCATGCGTTACAAGGAGCCTGTGATGAGGCTGCGGGTCTACTGGAGGTAGGGTGTTCTGCCGCCCAGGACCTCGCTGGTTCTGGCCGGCGCACGCATGTCCTCAAAGGCCGTGTCCTCCCCCTTTAGCTCCACTGCCCCAGGTTCTGCCACGTCCCCTGATTGCTAGGCCTTCGTTATAGTTTGCTTAGTCCTTCACGTTGAGAGAAAACGAATCAAATCTCAGGGTTTGTTAATGAGGAAGCACTTTATAGGCTGTGCATTTGATCCTTGTGCCCATTGTCACACAAGCGCCATACGTTTGCTTTTAGCAGCAGACTTAAAGCAAGCAGTGTCACACTTCATGAGTAGTTATACCGACAGTTTCACTAGATAATTTTCTTTCCGACCAGCACATCTAGGCCAAAGTATGGCTAACACAGTAACTTTCATAAATACAGACCTCAATGAACAAAGCTAGAGTTTAACATCCACTGAAACATAATACTGTTATAAAACTACATGCACCTCCACCAAACACAGCCAAAGCAAGATGAATTTGTTTGTCAAAAAAGTCTGGTTGATTGGTCATAAGATCAGATCAGATCAGTCACTCAGTCATGTCTGACTCTTTGCGACCCCATGAATTGTAGCACGCCAGGCCTCCCTGTCTAGCACCAACTCCCGGAGTTCACTCAGACTCACGTCCATCGAGTCAGTGATGCCATCCAGCCATCTCATCCTCTGTCGTCCCCTTCTCCTCCTGCCCCCAATCCCTCCCAGCATCAGAGTCTCTTCCAATGAATCAACTTTTCACATGAGGTGGCCAAAGTATTGGAGTTTCAGCTTTAGCATCATTCCTTCCAAAGAAATCCCAGGGCTGATCTCCTTCAGAATGGACTGGTTGGATCTCCTTGCAGTCCAAGGGACTGTCAAGGGTCTTCTCCAACACCACAGTTCAGCCTATTATACAGAGTGAAGTAAGCCAGAAGGACAAACACCAATACAGTATACTAACGCATATATATGGAATTTAGAAAGATGGTAACGATAACCCTGTATACGAGACAGCAAAAGAGACACTGATGTATAGAACAGGCTTATGGACTCTGTGGGAGAGGGAGAGAGTGGGAAGATTTGGGAGAATGGCATTGAAACATGTGAAATGTCATGTATGAAACGAGATGCCAGTCCAGGTTCAATGCACGATGCTGGATGCTTGGGGCTGGTGCACTGGGACGACCCAGAGGGATGGTATGGGGAGCGAGGAGGGAGGAGGGTTCAGGATGGGGAACACATGTATAATTTTTTTAAATTAAAATTGAAAAAAAAAAAAAAAAACACCACAGTTCAAAAGCATAAATTCTTTGGCGCTCAGCCTTCTTCACAGTCCAACTCTCACATCCATACATGACCACAGGAAAAACCATAGCCTTGACTAGACGAACCTTTGTTAGCAAAGTAATGTCTCTGCTTTTGAATATGCTATCTAGGTTGGTCATAACTTTCCTTCCAAGGAGTAAGCGTCTTTTAATTTCATGGCTGCAGTCACCATCTGTAGTGATTTTGGAGCCCAGAAAAATAAAGTCTGACACTGTTTCCCCATCTATTTCCCATGAAGTGGTGGGACCGGGCTCCTCCAAATTGGCTGTGATGGAGCTCCTCAGAAGGAGTGGCAGACTGGATTCCCAAAACGCCTCTCCAGGTCAGGAAAGCCATGCCAAAGGCCAGTCACCAGGCCCCACCTCTGGATTTCTCTCTTTTAGAGGTCCCAAAAATAATCAGATTCCTGCACAAGACGGGAGACAGTCTTTCCCATTCCCTGCTAAGGTGGCTCAGAACCCACGAGTCTCAGTTTCTGGAGACCAGACAGAGAGAAAATAAAAATGCTTCAGTTCAATCCACATGTAGTTTATAAAATTGCTGTAAGTCATAACTAACCTGAGGGGAAGGGCTTCCCCATAAAAACACAGATGAAAACCAGTAACATTCCAGACAAAACCCATGAACATTATAACCACATTCACCAGTTCTCTCAGTAACCAATCCTTTTGTTAACTTTTTATGAAGCCATTGGGTTTTCCATTAGAATTCTACTTACCTAGGTCAGCAGTATGATCTGAAGTTTACCAGAGATCTGTACTTGTTAAAACATCCTTCCTATGAATCTTCTTGAAGATGAAGCACTTTTGCAAAAGAATCAGAAGAAAACAAAAACTGTCTATAAATGACAAAAAAAACTTAAAAAGGCACAGTTAAACACCTGATCACGATATAACCAATAAAGAAACATGGGTGCAAAAATTATAACTGATTATAATCTTAACCCTTGAAAACCTTAACGTCTGGCAAAATCCAAGAAGCAAGAAATTGTGCATTTCCAAGTGGAAAATGCAATGCTTTACTCTTCCTCTCCTGAGCAGGCAAAAGTAGATAAACTTAGACCCACACCCAGCAACTAATATCCCAGCATTTTGTCCTGTTTGAAATGGCCCATGAATTCTCTTCTTGTGTCACCGAGTCCAAGCTCATACCGCTCACCACATGGCAGGCTGGTAATCTAGAAACAAGTTGTTGGGGCAAGGAATAATGACTTCATTCAGAAAGCCAGCAGACTGAGAAGATGGTCAGCCTGTGCCCCAAAGAACCGTCTTGCCTGAGTTAGATTCAGGCTCCTTCTGTGCTAAAAGGGGAGGGAGTAAAGTCAAACACTTCCTGGTTCCCATCAGCCTCTGGACAGGTCGTGAATTTCCTCCTTCTGCAGCCACTCACAAGTGGGCCTAGTTGCGAGGTTTCCTGTGAGATAAGCACAGGTATTTTAGCTTAATGCTCATTCCCTGGGAAGCAGGGTTCCCAGAGATGACCATTATGTATAATTTAAGCTTATAGGCAACATACCTTTAGAGATGAATGCAATTCAGGAGACCCCGGTTCAATTTCTAGGTTGGGAAGATCACCTGGAGAAGGGAAAGGCTACCCACTCCAGTGTTTTTGCCTGGAGAATCTGGCCTGGGTTGCAAAGAGTTGGACAGGACTGAGCCACGTTCACTTTCCCTTTGGAAGAGAATACAAAAGGTTCTTCCCTATTACACTTTCAAATTTAGTTTCAAGTTACCAAAATCTAAGAGAGACTATTTTAGATAGGCATTCCCAAAACATAATTACTTCTAGGGATTACCTAAAATTATTAAGAGTTTACCTAAAAGCTCTTTTCTTCTCCTTTACTCTTAGAGATCATGTAAGATTAAATTTGCATAGAGACCAGGTAGTTCATTTAATCTCAAAGGCACAAGAGAAATCCCAATTCCTTCTAGAAAGCTAGCTAGTCAGTTACAGAAGGCTCACTCTGATACAGTAGCAGAGATGTTAGAGGCCGTTGTTTGCAAGACGTCTTGGCAGCCACCGTTATCAAGGACAGTCACCACAAAGCCCAGCATCCTGTGAGCAGCCACCTTGGGCTTTCTACCCACAATACACACACATTTTCAAGATCACCCCTGGAAACCTGTGGGCCCCACGTGTTAGTGGAGAGCCGCCCAGGCTCACACTCGCAACTTCTGGGCCCTGCCTGCTAGTGGACAGCCCCTGCGGCTTCCTATTCCCCATCCTGAATTTCCCGACATCTCTGCATTCACGGGATTTTCCTTGGTCTCCTGGCTGGTCCACTGGTTGTTGGGCTGCACACAAGAGGCTACCTGGCCTTTATCACCCAGCTTTGAGAGCAAGGGAAGAGCCTGCAGTCAGCAACAGAGACAACCAACGGTGTAATGGATGGGGGAACTTACGTGTCGGAGGCAAGGTCCTGGGGTGACAGCCCGCCGTGTTGGCAGGACAGTACCTGCGGGCAGGCTTTGCTCCCGGGGGGAGGAGATTACCAGTTATAGGGGAAGTGAGGCCAGGTGGGCTCATTAGTTACCACGAAAACTAGTTAGAGGGGCAGGCCCCTCACCACCGCTTTGATAAGAGCAGTCACTAGCTGGGGCCTGGGTCAAGTAAGCAGGAAGGTCCGTCAGGGGAGTGGGGTGTGGGTGAAGCAGGCCCCGGTCGGGCAGAGGAGGCACAGGGAGCCAGACAACAGCTGTCACAGAGAGGGGAACTTTGAACTTCCTCAGACTGATCAAAGCACTTGGTGGGGCGGAGGGGGGACACTTCCATCACTCATCCGTACATAGCGGGTGGGGATGTAAAATGGTACAGCCACTCAGTATAGGAACAGTCTGGCAGTTTTTGTAAATCTAAATATGCAATTACACACAACGCATCAAATGGACACTTGGGCTGTTTTACAAGATTGAGATGTTTGCAGTGAGGTTTTCTGGTTTCAGATGCTCTGCGGCGACCACCTCTTCCTTCTGTGGCCTGGAGTCAGCACATGCGTCGTAAGCGCTTAGAGCGGGGGAGTGAAGGGGAGCTGTGGCAGCTTCACAGATTGTCAGGAAAGGTTTTACTCCCAAAAGTTAGAGGATTTCGGGAGGGAAGCTGCTCCAGAAACTGTTTTAACCACTCAGGGCGGTGGATGCATTAGAGCTTTAGGACCATCAGCGCAGTGATGGTGCAGCCAATTCCTAACCCCTCTGAGCGCTGTGTACACAGAGCTACCGTGTTATTACTACTTCAGGACAGCCGAGGCTTCCTAAGTGCTTCTTAGGCACTTTACACGCCTCTGCAACGTCCTGGAGGGCGACATGGCTCACAGGAGACCGCAGTTGGTTCAGCCCGGTGGTTTGAGAATCAGACCTGGACTCTCAATCTGGCCCCACCGGTTCCTGGCTGTGTGACCTTTGGCAGGCCGGTTAATCTTTGGGCTTCAGCTCTTGCTGCAGAACAGGGACTGAGCAGTGACAGGGCAGACCCCTCCTGAAGGGTCTCGCGAAGGACAAGCGAGGCACGTAGCGTAAAGTGGGTCCTCGGCGCTCTGCGATGCCCGCTTTGCCACTGCCGTTGTCGGTGTTCTTAGAAGCAGGAGCGGTCATGATGGTGGACAGGGGAGTCCGGGGACAGGTTTCATCTCTGCCCCTAACTTGGGGTGCGACTTCTAGAAGGTCACTTTGATCTCGGGCAGCCTTGGCCTGAGACGGCTTGGAGCCAGCCTCGGGTTCCCGGCCAGAGACTGGGCTGGCTCACAGTGGTAAGAGCACCAGATCCCAGCCATCAGACCAGTGGTCAGTGACAAGGACCCTAGCCCTTTGGCTTTGCAGAAAAGAATTTCCACAAAGATGGAAAGTAGTGAAGCAAGTTATGTGTTTATTAAGAGGAAAAAGAGTACAGTACATGTGGATAGGCACACGGGTGGACTCGGAGCGAGAGAATCACCGAGTCGCCCCCTTGTGGCAGGTTAAATCACTTACATGGGGCATTTCTTCCTGGTTTCCTCTGGGCTTCCATGGTGGCTCAGAGGGTGACAAATCCGCCTGTAATGTGGGAGACCTGGGTTCGATCCCTGGGTTGGAAAGAGCCCCTGGAGGAGGGCATGGCAACCCACTCCAGTATTCTAGCCTGGACTATACAGTCCATGGGGTCGCAAGTGTCGGACACCACCGAGCGACTTGCACTTGCACTTCACTTTGGCCCATCGTTCTGGTTTGCCTGGTTCACAGGCCGAACATGGTATATCTCAGGATCCTCCCATGTGTACACACTCATCTCTCAGCCAAGGTGGATCCTACCGAAGAGGTAAATGGGAGGTCAACATCCCTTAACATAACTCCCCTTTGATTACAAGAAACCTTTCTGCACATGTGTGGTTTGGGAGGTCTCACTTCAGGAATGAGAAATAACTGATCTGAGCAGGACACAGCCTCCTCCCTTCATTGCCCTGCTATTTTGTCTTGGAGTTTCAGTCAATAGAGAATGAATCTCCAATTGCTTTACTGGGGCCAGGGGATGGGGGTGGGGGACCCATCTGCCTCCTGCCTCAACCTAGCTTTTCAGACCTCAGTTTCCTCTTCTAGAATCTTTGCAGGCAGGACATTGCAGATAATATGCAAAGTACCTTTCAGTGTTCATTTTCTGGGATTCTAAGGTGATCTTGTTGGAGATAAAATGATAAAAATCACAGTGGTTTTTTAAAAAAGTAAAGAAAACAAGCTAAAAAAACACACACAGCAAACAGTGGTTGAGTGCACCGCCTGTGGCACCTTCTGGGCCTAGACTGAGCCTTCGCTCTGTTCTCGGTATGCGCTGCTCGTGGCCAGCTTTCGCACCGGGACCGTGGCTTTGTTCAAGATGGTGGCGCTCTGTGCTTCCCGTTCCTGACCTGAATCCTGATTCTCTAAGACAGGTCAGCAACCTACAGCTGCCAAAGGCAAATCCGTGCCCCCCGACCACCGCCCGCCCCCCTCTCCAGTTCGGGGTTTCTGTAAATAAGGTTTTATTGGAATATAGCAGGCTATTCATTTGTGTGTTGTCTGTGGTCGTTTTCCGTCTGCGTGGGCAGAGGAGTTGGGTAGCTGTGACAGAGACCACATGGCAGCAGACCCTGAGCTGTTCACTGCCCGGCGCTGTGCAGAGCGTGTTTGCAGCCCCTCCTCTAAAAAAGTGGTGGTCCTGCCGGCCCTCCGTTTCCCAGCTTCCCTTGCAGCCACAGAACGATGGAGGGCAGGCTTCCTTACAGACTTCGCTGAGCTGCTGGGCTGCTCCCGGAGCTCCTTTCCTTTAAAACATTTTTACGGTTGTTGTTCTTGCTTGTGCCTCAGTGAAAACCAATATTACAGTCTTTTACTATTGTGAAACTGGACACATTACTTCTCTAGGCCTCAAGTGTCTTCTCTGTTTCTCATTTAATGATAATGACAAGGATTAAATGAGATGATACATATAAAACTTTTGCTCAGTCTCTTCCATGGAATAAACAAACAATTGGAAGTTATTGTTTTTATTTCTGATGAATCCATATGTAATTTTATTTTACTTTGAGTCTATGTGTCCACAGGCACATATTTGTCAAATTAAATACCTTTTGTAAAAATCATATTTTATTTAGAAATGTTTTGACATCCAGAACATGTGTTTCTATTGCAAACAAAAACATTTTCAGTTTAGAAATACTTGTTTTGATCATCTGCGTGGAAATGAATATTTTGTATTTGAGTTAAGCTACAAAATATTTTTGCCAAATGCTTTTGCAAATATATCCATCCATTTCTTAGAATATTGCCTTGGAGAAGCACCCAGTGGCAATTACGCTTTGAGATGAGATTTACGGTTTATAACCCATAGCAGATCTAACCTTTGGAAGAGACAGGGAATGACAGCTGGGACAGACAGCTTGGGTACGGTCAGAGCAGTGGTCGGTGTTCTCGCCACGACTCCAGCATTACAGCCAACACTGGCTGGATGGACTTCCAGTGTGAGTGTCACGAAGCCAGAATTAAATGGCATGTTATGCTTATGTCCCAAGCATCATACAATATTGATCTTTTTATTGTAACTATAATTTTCTGAGGGCTGTGAGTAAATAGATTTTTTTTTTGTCACAATTATAGTAATCCACTTGAAGCTTACTGTTGCCGTTCAATGATAGTGGCAAGCGTTTATTTTTTTAATAATAATTCTCACATGGTTTCCCTTCCAGATTTTACACATAGTAAATGAAAAAGTAAGCCCACTGAATCGCCTGTGTCTTTTGCTGGCATTTAGGATAAAGAGAAATCCAATAAATCTTGCGTGGAGCAGTTCTACTGATATTGGATTATGTGATCATTGTGTAACTTTACAGATAAATCACCAAGCAAACATCACACGGTCAGTCTTGTTTAGAAAGTAGGAGAGCACGTCTTCATGTTAAGATTCCACCTCAGTTTTAACCCCGTATAACGTACCAATATGTTTTCAAGTTGATTACACTCTCCATTGCAAGACCCGTATAAACTTTACATTAATAAAACCCATATGACTTGTCTTTGAGTTCCAAGAAAATTTAATTTGGAAGTAATACTTTGCATTTATGTAACACCTTTTCTAATGTGTAGTCTCAAAACATTTCAGGGAAAAAAGTACACTAGTATTTTAGTCTGCATTTACAGGCAATTCACTGGGCTCATATTTCTTTATAAGACTCTGTGTGACCCACCAGAAATACTCAAATATAATGGTTTGTCTTTGTCAGATGATTTTGTTCTTCAAGGAAGATTACTTGGGAGAAAATTTCTTCAATTTATGATAGAAAAACACCTCTCTCATTTTCTTATCATTTAGCAGGAAGTGCACCAATTTCTCTCAGACAATTAAACTAATGTTTCATACCTGAGAATTACCTTTCAACATGAATAAATTCAGATGTATTTGAAAACCAATTACAAATTTCTGAATTTCAGACTTGTGAGGGCCAAAAAAAAAAACAAAAGGGCTCAAATTTTCTTAAGTTTTATGATGATCACATAACAGAGTAGAAATGCCGTGAAATCAGAATGTCTTTGGATATGAAGAGGTCAGGCTATTCCTTGGAGTGAAAATGAATCACAGGCTCAGTTTTGCCCTAAGATAGACAACCTCCCCTACATGACTGTGGAAATTTCATAGAACTGCCAAACGTTGGAGATAGCTCAAACAATAAGACGCCCTCTTCTCTTTTCAGGGACCTATATAAGGAGGCAGTAGCGTTCACAATAAGAAGTAGAAGATAGATGTGCTCTGGTGGTTTGATGTTTTAAAGAGAAATAAATAGATTATTATCAGACGTGGCCCGCGTGACCTCGGTTGCCCGACACCAATACAGATGCGTGCGTTGCTGTGAGGTCTGCTGTCAGTGGTGTTCAGAGCGTGTCAGAGAAGGAGAAAAACGGGGTCTGCACCTAGTGTTTGTTCTTGTCTTAAGCAGTGAGTCGCGGTTCGTCTGCTTACTCCTTCTTTCAGCAGGTGTCTGGCATGTGTCCTAAGGTGGGTCGCGTGTGTGCCGCAAGGACGTCCTTGAGAAGCTAGCGGCTGCAGGGGCTGCCTGCCTGCCAGGCTCACCCAGGCCTGGCTGCTCCTCTCCCTCCTGCACTGCCTCCCTCTCCTTTCTTTCTGCTCATTCATTCATCCATCCATATTTCTTTCCGTCCCTGCAACGTGCCAGGCCCTCAGACCACAGCTGTGAGCACCACTGTTCTCGGTCCTGCTCTAACTTCTACCCGAGTGGGGAGACACGTTAAATAAATGATTGTATAAATAACTTTAGTTGCAATTGTAATTTCTGTTCAGAGACCCCCAAATGATTTCTGATTTCCTTTTTTCCTTAAAAAATTAGTTCTGATTCTAAAACTTTATAGACAACCTAGAAAATACAACACTGTATCAAGAAAAAATAACCTACCAGCTCTACAAGGAGAACAGGGTAATGCCCTTAACATTTGGATACATTTCCTTCCCCTGACTTCTTTTCTTTTTATGTGTGTGTGTATATATGTGCCCACACGTGTGTGCATTTGTAATCATACTGTATTCTCAGTTTTGTTGTTTGCCTTAAATGATCATTAAATAGTGAGAATTTCTTGTTATTAAATATGCTTAAAATATATTTTAGTTTTACTGAATGATATTTTATCTACCCTAAATCATTTAACTGTTTTTCTTTGGATACATTTTGATGATGTCGTCTCGATTTTTGTGTTATTTTAACTGATGTGATGATGAAAGTATAAATCCTGGTCTCATTTCTTGTTATCCTAGAATAGTATCTAGAATTGGAATTACTGGATCAGAGGGTATATTTTTGCCATGCCACATATACATATCATGTCATCTGTAAAGCATTATAAAAACATTATGGCTTTTGACCCAAATTATAGATATATAATGTGAAGCATACTCCTATTTTATAGAATTGTATCAATTTATGCACCCATTCTCAGAGTGTGTACGTATCTTGTTTCCATGTCCCCGGCACTGAGTATTTGCAGATTTAAATTATATGTCAATTCGATGGGCAAAAGTAGTGTCCTGATCCTTTAGTGTTTTCAGTTGCTCATCATCAGTTGTATGTCATGTGCCTGTGTGTGATTTGCCTATTTTCTATTACTGTAGTCTTTTTTAATTAAATGAACAAATATAAATAAAGTTTTAGATGCCACTATGTATTACGTTAACATGACAATATATTTCCTATATAATACGTTAATATAGATACATTGTTTCTGGAGGATATTGAGAATTTATTATTTTTATGACTAGCAACGTACCCCACACTAATTTGTAATGCTACTTGTGGATCCTGCATCTAGCTAAGCATCAAGGTCTGTCTGTTGATCTGTGTTGTTTTATGACCTTGCCTTCCTCTTACTGATTGCCTTTTTTGCATAAGAAAATGTTTGACTATTTGTTATTGCAAGTTACCTCAATTACTTAAATTTTTTGTGTCGTAGTGTTGCCTCTTATTCAGATGAGTTTCAGAATCACAGTGGAATGTTCACAATTTTTTCTTAAAGATTTTGACTAGAATTACATTAAAAATATAAGTTAAATTTGGAAAGAACTGACATCTTTACAGTATTATTGGGTTGGCCTAAAAGTTTTTTTCCTCGTAAGATGTCATTTAATTGTCTTTAACTTCATTTGAAACATTTTGTTAGATTGTATTGTGACAGTTATCATATCAGCATGTGTTTAAAAAAGTCTTATGGTAAATTTTTAATATTTTAATATTGAAGATGGGAGGGAAAAAGCAACATTTTCATCATATTATGCTTTATCATTTCAACAAAGGTAAAACGCAACTGAAACAAACAGAAAAGAAAGATTTGTGCAGTGTATGGAAAAGTGTGTGACCAATCCAAAAGGTCAAAAGTGGTTTGCGAAGTTTCGTGCTAGAGATTTCTCTCTAGACAATGCTCCATGATTGGGCAGAGCAGTTAAAGTTGATAGTGATGAAATTAACATATTAACTGAGAGCAATCAGTGTTATACCACTCAAGAGATAACTGACATACTCAAAATATCCAAATCAAGTGCTGAGAATCACTCGCACCAGCTCAGCTGTGTTAACCACTTTGATATTGGGGTTCCACCATAGTGCATATGTGTGCACACTCAGTCGTGTCTGGCTCTGCGACCCTCTGCGCTGTAGGCCACCAGGTTCCTCTGTCCATGGGATTATTCTGGCAAAGACACCTGGAGTGGGTTGCCATTTTCTTCTCCAGGGAATCTTCCCAATCCAGGGATCGAACCCAGGTCTGCCTGCACCTCCTGCCTTGCAGGCAGATTCTTCACCTCTGAGCCACTGGGGAAGCCCGGAGTCAAGTTAAAAAAAAAACCTCTTGACTCTATTTCCACATGCAACTCTCTACTTAATGAAAACGTTCCATTCTAAGAAACAAATTGTGATGAGCAATGAGAATTGGGTACTGTACAACAGTGTGGTATGAGAGCGGTTATAGGACAAGCAAAATGAACCACCAACTATACCAAAGGCTGATCTTCATCCAGAGAAGACGATCTTGTGTATATGGTGGGATTGGAATGGAGTCCTTTATTATGATCTTCTTCCAGAAAACCAAACAATTAATTCCAACAGATACTGCTCCCAATTATAGCAACTGAAGCAACACACAACAAAAAGTCTCTAGAATTAGTCAACAGAAAATGCAGAATCTTCCATTAGGATAACACAAGACCACGTGTTTCTTCAATGACGAGGTAAAAGCTGTTACAACCTGGCTGGGAAATTCCGATTCATCCGCTGTGTTCACCAGACACTGCACCTTCAGATGTCCGTTGATTTCAGTCTTTACAAAATCCTCTTCATGGAAAAATTTTCAATTCCCTAGAAGACCATAGAAGGCACCAGAAGAGTTCTTTGTTCAAAAAAAAAAAAAAAAAAGGAAAAGTTTTGGGAAGATGGAATTATGAAGTTGCTTGAATTTTGGAAAATGGGAAAAGTTGATGGAACAAAACAGTGAATATGCTCTTCAATAAAGTTGTTGGTGAAAATGAAAAATATGTCTTGTATTTTTACTTAAAAACCAAAAGAACTTTTTGGGCAACCCAGTACATCTCCAATTTTCTATTGATGTGTGGGGCTGTGTTCCCTCCCTGTTGTTTGACCTCCCTGTTGTTAGTCCTAGTCAAAGCTATGGTTTTTCCAGTGGTCATGTATAGATGTGAGAGCTGGATTATAAAGCTGAGCACCAAAGAATTGCTGCTTTTCAACTGTGGTGTTGGAGAAGACTCTTGAGAGTCCCTTGGACTGCAAGGAGATCCAACCAGTCCATCCTAAAGGAAATCAGTCCTGAATATTCATTGGAAGGACTGATGCTGAAACTGAAACTCCAATATTTTGGCCACCTGATGTGAAGAACTGACTCATTGGAAAAGACTCTGATGCTGGGAAAGATTGAAGGTGGAAGGAGAAGGGAACAACAGAGGATGAGATGGTTGGATGGCATCACCGACTCAATGGAAATGAGTTTGAGTAAACTCTGGGAGTTGGCGATGGACAGGGAGGCCTTGCGTGTTGCATTCCATGGGGTCACAAAGTAACATGACTGAGCGACTGAACTGAATTGATGCAAGCTAAAGAGCAGAAAGAACAAAGAATGAAGAAAATGAGAGCTCAGAGAAATGTGGGAGACTATTAAACACACCAACATATGCATAGTGGGAATATGAGAGAAAGAGAGAGAAAGAAGAGAAAAAAAATATTTGCAGAAACAATGACTGAAAACATCTAAGATTTATTGACGAACAATAGCCTGTCCATCCAGGATGCTCAATGAAGTCAAAGTAGGATAATAGCAAACAAACTCATTGTATCTTTATAAACAGCTTCATCGTAGTAGAAGTGCTGAAATTCTTAAACAGATGGGAATACCAGGCCACCTGACCTGCCTCCTGAGAAATCCATATGCAGGTCAAGAAGCAACAGTTAGAACTGGACATGGAACAACAGACTGGTTCCAAATCGGGAAAGGAGTACGTCAAGGCAGTATATTGTCACCCTGCTTATTTAACTTCTATGCAGAGTACATCAGATGAAATGCCAGGCTGGATTAAGCACAAACTGGAATCAAGATTTCCAGGAGAAATATCAATGACCTCAGATACACAGATGATACCACCCATATGGCAGAAAGCAAAGAAGAACTAAAGAGCCTCTTGATGAAAATGAAAGAAGAGAGTGAAAAAGTTGGCTTAAAACTCAACATTCAGAAAAAAAAGATCATGGATGGCATCTGGTCCCATCACTTCATGGCAAATAGATGGGGAAACAATGGAAACAGTGACAGACTTTCTTTTCTTGGGCTCCAAAATCACTGCAGATGGTGACTACAGCCATGAAATTAAAAGACACTTGCTCCTTGGAAGAAAAGCTGTGACCAACCTAAATAGCATATTAAAAAGCAGAGACGTTAGTTTGCCAACAAAAGTCCATCTAGTCAAAGCTATGGTTTTTCCAGTGGTCATGTATGAATGTGAGAGTTGGACTATCAAGAAATCTGAGCACCGAAGAATTGCTGCTTTTGAACTGTGGTGTTGGAGAAGACTCTTGAGAGTCCCTTGGACTACAAGGAGATCCAGCCAGTCAGTCCTAAAGGAAATCAGTCTTGAATATTCATTGGAAGGACTGATGCTGAAGCTGAAACTCCAATATTTTGGCTACCTGACGCGAAGAACTGACTCACTGGAAAAGACTCTGATGCTGGGAAAGATTGAAGGCGGGAGGAGAAGGGGACGACAGAGGATGAGATGGTTGGATGGCATCACCGATGCTATGGACATGAGTTTGAGTAAGCTTCGGGAGTTGGTGATGGACAGGGAAGCTGAGTGTGCTGCAGTCCAGGGGGGTCAGAAAGAGTTGGACACAACTGAGTGATTGGACTGGACTGAAGGGAGTGTGGTCCTCTTTTGCGCATCCTCCCCTCCTCTCTCTGCCGAGGGGCTCACTTAACACTTGATGTTCACTGTGGCCCTGGCGCGAGTCCACATTCCACTGTGTGACCTTGACTATCCCCTCTCTTCTCAGACCTATGTGACCATCCAGTGGTGATGAAAAATCTTCTTTTATTTATTTCTACATATTTCTTGTTCTCTTTACCCAGGATATGATGATGGTGCTCTGAAATTATAGTCCAACTTTCTCTCACAGAGTATACTGTTCTCTCTTCCTTTAATTCATCTTCTGTATTTAAGGTTATTCAAAAAGCAAAGATGATTGCATCCAATGTAATTATTGTCTAAATTTCTAACCCTTTGTAGGTGCTAACTTCTAAAATAAGATTTAGAAAATTAATTAAAGAATGAAAGAAAATATATTTAATTACTTTCCAATTTATTGATTCTCTAATTATTGTAATAGATCATATATTGAATTTAGAGACTGTAATTATAGGAAAGTAATTTACTGTAAAGGAAGAGTATTTCATTGCTTATGATTCCCTAGGGTGTCCAACACTAATAACTTGGAGACCTTTAATATTTACCATTGTAATTTCTTAAAGAAAACCAAAATAACATGGTATGAATGATACATTCATGTTTAGAATAACATTGCTGTGTGAACCATGAGTTTGAAAATCCCTTGAAGACCTTGAAATGGATATACATCCTCATGTTCTTAAGTATAATAATTGTAATGTGAGACAAATCTTTTATTTTCTAGCTTGTCCCCCTGTAGCTGTTTTTATACCGATTTTTATAATAAAACCTCATGGAGTGAGTGAAGGGAATTTAAACCATTTCTTGCAAGGATTTTTTTCTATTACCTTGGAAAATAACAGCGCAGGGCTGTGGCTTTTAAATTGCTTGTCTGCTAATTATAAGAAAAGCCAAGATATTGAAATTTGTGTAGTGCTAATTACTCATCCTCTCTCCTCCACTGTAATTTACAGTGTGTCTTTAGAATGTCAGTTGCTGATTTGGAGCTTCTGTCTCTGCCTTTTTTCTCAGCAATTAGGTTTCATCTTCAACTAATGGAACTGAGCGATGTTTGGCTAACATTATGAAGAATCTCTCTTTAGCTCCGCTTCATTAAAAGTTGACATGAGACCTTAAAAAAGGTTTTGTGTTTTTTGTATCTTAAGGCCATGTGTATTAACATAACTTTCATCCTCCTTTTTTCTTAAATTATTATTGCCTTCCTATTCTTTGTCCTGGACAGTTTTTGGCCATCTCCGTCACCAAGCCATTGTCTTTCGCCCTAAGCAGAGCAGGCAGGGTCCTTGTTTTCGCTCGTGTTTTTACATTGGTGTACAGTTTGTAACTCACCCGTCTCTTCTTCCCACTTCCATCCTGTAGCAGGTTTTTCTGTTGTTGTTTCTCCAGCATTTCTATGTGCTAATGATCCTTGAATCTTATTTTGCTGATCATCAGTCTGTGGAAGAGAAAGAAAGACTTTTAAAAGAATCTTCTCAACCCTTGCTTCTGGAAAGATGGAGTAGATGTGCTTATTTTTCCTGCTCAGTACAGCTAAAATCTATAAACTTTTTATATGGAAAACGTAAGGATAGCCTGAAACATGGAGTGCAGAAGGCAGATTGCCTAGGGACTTGGGGACCCGATGAATGACTATGGTTGGCTCCCTGAGCTTTCTGCTCACCTCAGATGTGTTGGACGGAGTGCCAGAGAAGCTGGAAACCCAGGTGCCAATGGACACAGAGGAAAGAGCCTTCAAGAAACCCTGTCCTTTCTAGACAAAGGACCACAAGAGGGCTGGTGTCGCAAGACAGAAGAGCCTTAACCACTAACCACTTTATTGCATCAAACTCTACACTCACAGACTCCATCAATAAAGCCAATGGGAGCCTAGACTTTGGCCTTGCCAGTCTGCCTTGGGCAGTTCCACTCCCCTGCCACTGCCCAGAGAGGTGGGAGAGAAGGCCGAGTGTGCTGCTGAGCCTTCTGTCCCCGCTGGGTGGTCGTGGGCTCCCCTGTGGTTTCAGGGGGGACCCAGGGGGTGCCTGGGCTTGTATTCACACCTGGTGCTGTTCCTGCCTCCTCACTGGGCTGGTGTCGGAGGAGGCCTGGCAGAGACTCGGGACTTCCACGTCCACCAGTGGTGACAGGGCGCCCTCCCCGCAGTGACAGCGGAGGCTCTGCAAGGAGTAGCCAGGGACCCCCTCCACATCCCATCCAGGGAGGGGTCAGCTGAGGCCACGGGCCTCCTAAACTTCCGTTCCCACCTGGCACCAGTGAGGGGGAGGTGCTGCCTCCCGTCTGCCGAAGCAGGGTGGCAGAAGCCCACTTAAACAGAAACGACTCCGTGGACTGTAGCCCCCAACCAGGCTCCTCTGTCCATGGGATTCTCCAGGCAAGAATACTGGAGTGGGTGGTCATTTCCTTCTCCAGGGGATCTTCCCAACCCAGGGATTAAACTTGGGTCTCTCGCACTGCGGGCAGATTCTCTACTAACTGAACCACAAGGCTTCAACAGAAGCGCAGTTGCCAGGCCTTTTCCGCAGGGTATGTGGACTTTTCCAGAGTGGCCGGACCCTCCTGCCTTGTGTCCTGCAATGCACGAGCAGTCCAGACCCTTGCCAGCATTCGGTCACAGCCACTCCTTTTTATTTTAGCTGTTCCAATAGCACCTTAGTGATAACTTGCTGCTGCTACTGCTAAGTCGCTTCAGTCGTGTCCGACTCTATGCGACCCCATAGATGGCAGCCCACCAGGCTCCCCTGTCCCTGGGACTCTCCAGGCAAGAACACTGGAGTGGGTTGCCATTTCCTTCTCCAATGCATGAAAGTGAAAAGTGAAAGTGAAGTTGTTCAGTCGTGCGACCCCATGGATACTTAAACATGTTCTAATTTGCATTTCTCTCATGACTGGTGTTTCTGAATATCTTATGTGCTTATTTTCCATCTCAGACCCTCTTTCATAAAATGTCTCTTTGTATCTTTTGCCCATTTTAAAGTTGAGGTTTTTTTTTTATTGTGGAGTTTCAGGAGAATTCTGTGTATTCTAGAGAATGTATGGCTTTCAAGTATTTATTACAGTCCACAGCTTGTCTTTTCATTCCCTGAATAGGCACTTTTAAAGTTTAAAATTTGAAGAATCCCAATTTGTTGATTTTTATGGACCGTGTCTTTGGGGTCATGTCTAGAACTCTTCACCAAATCCTAAAACCCAGAGATTTCCTTTTATGTTTTCTTTCAAAAGTTTAATAGTTTTACTTTTAATGTTTAATCTAACATGTTTTGAATTAATTTTTACATGAGAAGTAGGGTTTAGGTCAGGCCTTATTTTTCTTCTTACGAATGTTTAATCCTTTCAGCTCCACTTATTGAAAAGACTATTCTTCCTCCTCTGAACTGTTGCTGTGACTTTGTCACAAATCAGTTGGCTGTACCTGTGTCCGTCTTCTTCTGGGTTCCCAGTTCTGTTTCGCTGATGTGTGTGTCTAGCCATGTGCCAGTGCCACAGAGTTTTTATTACTTTAACCATGTAATAAGAACTCAAATTGGGTAGAGTGAACCCTTCCACTTTATCCTTCTTTCTCAACGTTGTTTCAGCTTCTTCACTTTTCCATATAAATTTTAGAATAATCTCTTTTATACTTAATTTTTTTTCCTTAGGATTTTTATAGGACGTATTAAACTTATATACATCAATTTGAAGAAAATTGACTTCTTTCAATCCATGGAACATATATTTAAATCTTTGATTTCTCTATTATATTTTGTAGTTTTCAACATCAGGTTCTGAATGTGTTTTGTTAGATTTATACCTAAATATTTCTTTTTTAAGCAATTGTAAAAAGATATTGTATTTTTATTTTATTTTCCATGTGTTCATCACTACCGTATAGAAATGCGGTTCATCTCTGCATGTTGATGTTGTATCCTGTGACCTTGCTAAGTTCAGTTACTCATGGAGCTTTTTAAAAAGTAGACTCCTTGGGATTTACCAAGTAGACTATCATGCCCCCTGCTAAATAGGAACAGTTATTTTTCTCCCTCTCCTACCTGCATGCCTATTATTTCCTCTTCTGCATTATTGAGCTGCTTAGAAATTCCACTACCGTGTTAAAGAAGAGTGGCCAGGGCAGAGACACCCTTGTCTTGTTACCAGGTCTACAGGGAGGCGTTCGGTAAGTCCCCGTGAAGTAAGACGTCAGCTGTGGGACTTCTGTATGCGCTGCTTACAGATTGAGGAAATTCTGTTCCCAGTCTCGCGATAACCTCCATCAGGCGTGGCTGTGAGATTCTGTCAAACGATCTTCCTGCACTGCTGCTGGCTTCCCACGTGGTCTCACTGTTGTCTCATCTTACGGTTTTACTGTTTTTATTTATTTATTTGCACCAACAAATGGCTCCTGTCAGTAAATTCGTTGTCTTGAAGTTGGTCTTTTGCAAGCCTTTCCTTAGCTGCTTTCCAGGATGGATGAAACTTCTGCCATCAAAGGAGAATCTACAAAGGTCAGAGCTCCAGGCTGTCTCCTGTTGGTGTTCGTCATCAGGGACCTTTGTGTTGAGCTCCATCGCAGCTCAAGGGAGCAGAGCTTGTGGCAGATGCCCCAAGTCTCCCACAAACTTCTTAGTTTCATGTTATTTTTTTTATCTTTTGGTAAATTGTCTTAAAACCATTTGATATATTATTTGAGTACAGAGTAAGAGATTTTATTAAAGCTCCTTACACATTTCTTATACACTTTTAATATTGCCTACAGTGTCTTTTATTTTTTAAATCCTTTCAGGAGCAGGTAGGGGATTGATATCTCTCTAGCTTTTCAGTGGCGGATGTTGTGGCACTTATAGCCAGTGATACGCTGCGATTAGTTGTCCTACTGTCCCACAGGCATGCATTCTGCTTTCCCTCCTGGCTTTCTTAGAGAGTTATGTGTGTGTACGTATGAGGCCAGTTGTGTCCGACTCTTTGTGACCCCGTGGACCGTAGCCCATCAGTCTCCTCTGTCCATGGGATTCTCCAGGCAAGAATTCTGGAATGGGTTGCCATTTCCTCCTCTAGGGGATCTGCCCGACCCAGGGATCAAATACATGCCTCTTGCATCTCCTGCGTTGTCAGATGGAGTCTTTACTGTTAGCACCACCGGGAAGCCTCATCTTAGGGAGGGAGTCCCGTGAAACACGTCTGCTTCCTTCAGAATAACTAGCTTGATGTGAGGTTGTCACACACTGGACACACAACTAGTAACTTGTTTGTTCACTGGTTATTCAATGTTTCCGTGCTATTTTAATGAGACAGGGAAAAGCTCATTGCCCAGATCTGATTGTTTTTATTAAAGTTCTCACGTTGGAATCATTAAGGGCGGAAATCTGATTGTTGTCCTTTCTAATTTCAACATATGAACAAGCTGTTTAGGGAAAATCTTTCTCTTCTTTCTTTCTCAGTGCTTCACAATGTACTTTTCCTTAAGCAGAGTTTTTCACATGCTAACACAGAGCAGTGCCATCAAAGGCAGAACTTGTAAGAGTGCTCGCACACCCCAAGTTACCTGCAGCCGTGGTCATTGCTTGAAGAAAAGGGGATCCCTGGTAATCAGGAGGGCACCCAAGAGGCCACCCAAGGGGGTCTGCAGTCTTAGCAGCCACCCCCTTCCACCTTTTAGTAAATCCCCAGGAATGTTCACACTCTTGGTTATTTCTATTTTCAAGTACCCTTATACTCCCACATAACACAGTGAATACTACAGCATTAACAAATATCTGGTTGGGATCTTTATCGCTGTGCTTTGCACAGTAATATAGGGGTTTTTCTCTAAAATATAAAGTGCGTTTTAAAATTACTCTTTTAACTTTATGTCAATTTCTAACATTAATTTTATTTCCATTGAACTCTTAGGAAGTACTTTTGTATGCATGACCTATAATTTGATCACAATTAATATTATTGCTCAGAAGATAGATTAGCTTTATATCTAAAAGTCTGAATTATGTAACTTAAGAAAGTTGATATACTTTCTTTTATTATAGTAAACAGTATTATTTGATTTTTTCAAACAACATAAAAATATTTTTATATACTTTTGCAGACTTCCTTTTTTCTTTAAAGTGAAAATAATCCCCATTAACTTAGGAGGCGGTGCTGTGTGCCACCTTTGCTTGTAAGGCCTCACTTATTCTGTCATTAAATGTGTACCGAGTGCTGGGCTTACACTTTATGGATACATCAGAGAGAAGACGAACCA